>NW_017306294.1:104143-170784 GCF_000935625.1 Nanorana parkeri | reverse complement strand
GCCACCTTTCCTGCTGCAGAAGTCAACAACTGACATGTTTATAATATTATAATAAGTCTACTAGATTCTAATAGAAGGAAGTATGCTTACAGAGATACTTGTAATGATCTTAGGAAAGATTTAATTTTTTAAGTCTTTATTACTAAGAGTAGTTAATTATTAGCTTCACCTATAATAGATATTTAGCTCTGCTGCAGAGATAATTAACTTGTAGTGGTTAGAATGATAATTACAGTGAAATGGGAGGTGTGTTTACATTGCAGTATTAGCAGATTCACAATGGAAACTATTTTTATTAAAATACTGAAAGAGTACCCGTTTAATTTAGAATAGGGTAATCATAACTGTATTCATAGGACAGCAGTTTGGTTGAGTTAATTAATTCTTCCTTGTCTCTTGTAGGGAAGGAGAAGCAGATCAGGGCAATGCATTAAACGAATCCCAGCCAGAAGAAGCAACAGAGAATGACCTGCAAGAGGAAAAACTGCCACAATATGATGCCGAAAACACCAATGTCCTCAGTATGGCTATTGACAGACAAGAAACGACAGATGCAGAGAAGCAGAAGCTGACCCGAGAGGAGGAGAGGCAAAAACTGCACACCCAACTCCAAAGTGCAGAAGAGAAAGTCCAGAAAGCTCAGGCTGAGGTGGGTTATGACTGCCTATGGAAAGCTAGCATTTTTCATAACCTTCTCATGTTTTTTTCATAACCTTCTCATAACCTTCTTGTTTTCCCTTAAACTCTTCTGATCAATCTTGTTTTTATTTTCTCCGCAACAATTTTGAAGCAAACAAACGTTGGTATGTAGTTTGTGTTTTCAAACCAACCTCTTATTGTGAACAGGGCCATCCCTACAGGGCTACACCTTTAGTAGCCTCAGGTGGCATCTCATTGGGTCAAGAGGGGGGGGGGGCGGTTTCCAGGTCAGAGCGTCCCAGGTTGCTAATTTGAAATATGCTGTTCCATTTGCGCGTGCAGCTGAAAGCATATACGGCCAATTCAAACTTGGCCTTGTTTCTAACAGCAGCCCATTCACGTGGAAACATATTTCAAGAAGAGCAATTACAACAGAAACAATTATTGCTATAAGAAGCTCCCATTCATGTGCCAGTTTTCCCCGTTCAATTAATGTTTATTAAGGATTTCAAAATTTCAATACACAGCAAGCACACAAAATATTTGGTACTCAACATTTACAGTAAATAAACAAAGCTGGTGCAATAGATGGCCAGTAGTGGTAACAGACACCAAATACAGAATCATGAAATAATAACCAAAAGAAATATGAAAGCAATTATAAATACAATACAATAAAATCCCAAACATAAGCAGTGGATCAAAGGATAGGGAAAGGGACCAGAAGGGATTTAAAGCCACAAAGTAGCCGAAACACAACTGAGCACTTTTTTATAGATCCGTTCTTGGATTTTCATTTCCCACTTTGCATAGAGCATGAATAAAATAAGCCATGGTTTACACCTAGGCAAAAAGCGCTTTTAACTGCCCAACACAAGAAATATTTGGGCGGATGTCGCATGGTTTGGGAACCATAGACATGTCTCTGCATGAAAACCCCGCAGAAATCCGTGAACCAAGAAAAAATATGCCATGATTTTCAATGGCCCTGGTTCACATCTGAGCAGAAAACCACCTAGCAGGAAAATGCCAGATGCCTGAAAAGATACAGGAGCGTCTTTGGGCAGTTAAAAGCGCTTTTCCTCCCCATATAGAGTTAAGTGAAAACAAATTGTTAAAAAAATAATTAAATAAATAACATTTTAAAAAATAAGTAAAAAAAATAAAAATAAATTATTACATTTAAATAAAAAGGTGATTAAAAAGTTTTAAAATGTCACGGTCCACTTGCCATGATAACCAGCTGATTGGCAGGCTTCTTCCCTACAGGGACCCGGGCTACACTGCATAGAAGGAGGACAGGAGCCTGCCAATCAGCTCATTACTATTCCCTGGGTCATATTTGGCGGGCGTACAGGGACAATGAGGGCATGCTGGAACTTGTAGTTCAATTACGACATGTCCCAGCATGCTCTCATTGTACCTCTACACCCCCACATATCACGGGGGGGCGCAAAAGTTTGTCCGGCCCCGGGCGCCGGTTACTCTGGTTACGCCACTGGGTCTCTGTACTGTGCATCACACCGCAGGTCTCTGTAATGTGCATCACACCGTAGGTCTCTGTACTGTGCATCACACCGCTGGTCTCTGTATTGTGCATCACACCGCAGGTCTCTGTACTGTGCATCACACCGCAGGTCTCTGTACTGTGCATCACACCGCTGGTCTCTGTAATGTGCATCACACCGCAGGTCTCTGTAATGTGCATCACGCCGCCAGGCTCTGTAATGTGCATCACACCGCATGTCTCTGTACTGTGCATCACACCGCACGCATCTGTACTGACAGAGTAAAGGCCGGGGCAGGGTAGGGGTTAGTGGGACAACTTGTGGTGAGTAACTATTAAGGCCTGGCTAGTAACTTAGGACTTGAAATTTGGAGCCCTGGTATGTACTTATTTGTGAATGGGCTCTTCATCATAGGCAACCACACACATCACAATCAAACTACAATACAACTAGGGATCTTATGATTGTACAGTATGATGGCTTAGAAATTACAAGAATGTAATCATTTAGCTACAAGTATGGAAAAATTTGACCACTGAAACCCTAGTTTCGCCAGTGCCAGTAGCTGCACTTAGTATCGTGGCATTTTCACCAGTGCGAGTACTGGTGAAAATGCCCAGTATTGGCACTGATGCATCCCTACTTAATATAATGTATTTCTGGGACTTGTAGTCCTGCATAGTTGGTGCTATTCTGCATTGCTGTATAATAATTATACAGCAATGCAGAATACCACCAGCTATGCAGGACTACAAATCCCAGCAATACATTCTAATGTAAATGATAATACCACCAGCTTCTCCCCACCCCCCTCTGGGCCCCCCCTGCCCGGTCGAGCCATCACCCACACCAGTCTTACCTGACTCCTGCAGCAGCTTTTTCATCTTTGGCTCCCAGGGGGCTTTACTAAGTGGAGAGGGTCCTCTCCCAACAGAAGAATGTGCTGCTTTGCGGTGCCTGCAGTGTCGGTAGCGGCTCAGCCAGGCTGAAGCTGACCGATACAGCCTCTCCATCGCCGCACAGCCACCAGTGGCAGAGCGGCTGGGGAGGGAGTGGAACTATCTCAAGGGAGCAGGAGGTGTGGCAATTCCGTCTCTCTCGGCCCCCCCAACAGGCGGAACGCCACGGCCCAGACCTCTGCGACCCTGGTAGTTCCACCAGTGCCCTAGTGATAGTGTAGCGGCAAACAGTTTTGGGAAACCAGTAATGGACTGTGGACACAGACTTCAGGAAAACAAATCTCTTTTTTATTTGCATGCAAAGACTCAGGGACTTGTGTCTCCAAAGCTGAGCCCCGTATGAAGGGCGGTCACAGCTTATATTTTAACAATTGAGTCACAATACATATCTCCTTTACACACGTTTCCTTATACAGCTCTAAGCCAATTAGCAAGCATCATTGGCAATTTTACTATATATGGATAGCATCCCCTATCTATCTGACTCATCTTGACACAAACTGCTGTTATGCACTGTTAAACAGGAAGAGATGGGTGGTGACCTAGTTATGTGCAGGTGGTGAAACTCTGAGGTCTTAACAACAAGAGCCATTTTGTGAAGCGTAGCCATTTTGGTTGCTGCCGCAATAGCTTATGTTTTTCTTGCGCAAAAAAATGCAGATTAATGCTGTATTGTAAATGGGCCCTTAGGATGCTATAAGATCATTCATGATTCATAATAGGTGCATTTGACCTGCATTTGACTTCATCTCACCTGCATTTGTTTGCTTCAAGCTGCGTTTGCATGCCCATAGATTTGTATGGTGAGAGGAGCAATTCTGACACAAACAAAAGCCCATGGACGTTGGCCTTTGGTTTTTGTTTTCTGTTTATAAATAAATGTATGATTGCAGATGGGAAGGTAGATACACATTCTTTGTAAAATTCGCTGTTCTTTTTTGAAGTGCGCTGGTCTCCTAACTGAGATTGAGGACCTGCAGGAACGCCATCAGATCAGCCAGGAGGAACAGGAGAAGTTACAAGAGGAACTGAGGTTGTGCAGAGAGGAGATTCATAGGCTGAAGGAAACTGGCTTGCAGGTAGCAATACTGCTATTTAAAAACAGGCTTTTGTTTCATTAATCCCTATTGTGTGTTACATTGTAATAATTCTTCCAGCCAGCTACCTACTCATTCTGCTCAAGCAGTATAGTATTCCCACTGCATAGCTAATGTTATTAACAACAACAGCACATCTGATACTGTTCCATTATTATTACAGGTATTTATATAGTGCTGACAATTCACACAGCACTTTACATAGTTGCACATTCACATCAGTCCCTGCCCTCAAGTAGCTTACAATTTAAAGTCCCCATTTCACATACATACAGGGCCAATTTAGAAAGGAGCCAATTAACCTACCAGGATGTATTTTGGACTCTGGGAGGAAACCCAGGCAAGCACAGGGAAAACATGCAAACTCCTTGCAGATAGTGTCCTGACCGAGATTTGAACTGGGGACCCCCCAGTGCTGCAAGGCAAGAGTGCTAACCACTATGCCACTGTACTGCCCACTAAGCCACTGTGCTGCCCATTATGCCAGGTACCCTGCTTGTATGCACTTTCCAGTGTGAGATTGTATTACACTGAATATATGTGCATTAGAAGCACAGCCAGATATAAAACTTTGGAACCTTAACCTTTGCCAGTCAACCACATTACAGGTACAAAGTACACGCACCCAGAGGTGCCCTCCTGGACCTGCTACAGCCTGCTGTGTCCCTCCTATGCCTGAATGCTGGGCCTCTCTGGAGGCAAATATTCACCACTTTCTGATAGCTGAAAGCTTGCCTGTCTCTTCCATCCTCTCACATGTTCCTATTGGCCACTGAGGCAGTAGACCAAATTAATGGGCCAATAGGAATGTGTGGGGCAGAATGGGAATGGACAAGCTTTAACACTTTCCTTGGGCTCCTCCACCTAATATCCCTGTTAACTGAAGTGCCATGTTGTCATATCCCATGTTAATGAAGTGCCATGTTGTCATATCCCATGTTAATGAAGTGCCATGTTGTCATAACCCATGTTACTGAAGTGCCATGTTGTCATATCCCTTGTTATTGAAGTGTCATGTTTTCATATCCCATGTAGTTAAGGTGCCATGTTGTCATATCCCTTGTTACTGAGGAGCCATGCTATCATATCCATGTTACTGAGAAGCTATGCTGTCATATCCCATGTTACCGAGCTGCCATATTGTCATACCCCATGTTACTGAGGTGTCTTGCTGTCATGTCCCATGTTACTGAGATGCCATGCTATCATATACTTGGCTATTAAAGTTACATGTTGCTATGATAAAATGTAAATTGGTTCCCATGTTATACAAATATCATGTTGCACTATACCATGTAAATAAGGTGCCATGTTACACAGATGTTGTGTTTATGTCATGTTAATGGGATGCCATGTTACCATGTACCATTTTATTCAGGTGTCATGTTACACAGTGCCATGTTGCCATATACTGTGTTACCGAGTTGCCATGTTGCCATATACTGTGTTACCGAGTTGCCATGTTACACATTACTATGTTACTATATCCTCTTATTTAGTGGCTATGTTACACAGTGCCATGCTGCCATGTACCATGTTACTGAGGTGCCCTGTTACCATATACTGTGTTATTGAGGTACCACGTTGCCATGTACCATGCTACTGATTGGCCATGTTATACAGCATACAGTACTTTGTTGCCATATATCATGTTATTGAGGTGCTATGTTATACAGTGCCATGTTGCCATGTACCATGTTACCGAAGTGCCATGTTACCACATACCATGTTATTAAGGGGCCACGTTATACAGTACAATGTAAACAGATACAGTACCATGTTATTGTAACATGTTACCATATGCTGTGTTGCTGAGGTGACATGTATACAGTCCAATGTTGCCATATACCATGTTATTGAGGTTCCACATCACATACTACCATGTTACCATAAATTGTGTTGCTGAGGTCCCATGTCGCACAGTACCATGTAACCATATATCATGTTATTGAGGTTCCATATTACATAGTACCATGTTACAATTGACTGTCTTACTGAAGAGCCATATTACACAGTACATCAGTACCACATTAAGAAACATTATTTTAGTTGGGTGGAGAAGGGTTAAAACATCTCTCTGGTTTTTATTGTTGTCTTTCTGTTAAATCTAACATATGGAGATATTAATAAAAACCTGCCAGGGGTTATATGCCATTCTGTCATGAACTGATGGCTGGAGTAGAGAGTTACTATGTTAGGCCCCATGGACAAGATAATTAAAATACATAAGTCACAGTGCGTTTGGTGCTCATTTCTAAAGTCATCTGTGAGCATGTAATGCTTTCCTATAGGTAAATCCACACCTAGATGTTCAGCAGTGTCTAGGTGCATTCAGTCAAACTGCATTTCCACAAACAACAATTATCTGTGTCCATTTGGCCCGGTTTTACATGGCTAAATGTATCCAATCACGGCTAAACCCCAAAACACCTAAACACAGAAAAATGTGATCCGGGAAGCATAAAACGTATTAATACTTCCCAGAAGGCCCATGTGTATGGTGCCTAGCAAAAATACAAGAATATACAGCAGATGAACTCTTTTTTTTTTTTTTTTGCATATACAGCTAACAATATAGCCACAACGTAACTACAAATCAATCATGCTATTTTAAGCCCATCTGACATGAACAAAATGACACAAAAACTGCTGACAGTTATTAGGTGTAAGTGCCTAAAGGCTCCTATACCTGTAGGTACCTTAAGGCTCCTGTAGATACCTGCAGCATATTCAAAGACCTGTAATTATGCCCAAATGCTGGCCTACATGGACAGGCAAAACCCCAACACGTCCTCCTAATATTAAAGCTTGACTGTCCCTTCTTGTCTTCTGCAAATTCCTTTTGGCCAGTGAAGCAGCTTGTCCTAGTTATGCGCTAATAGGAATGCATTGAAGAGAAAAGGCAAGCTTCCAAACCACCAGGACATGTTAAAGCTTTGCCCATCCTCAGAACAGGTTGCCACTTTACCATAATGGTAATGGCAGCTTTGAGGCTGCTGCAGGTATGTGAATAACTAGGTACATAACAGCAAGCCCCTTACTCTACCATGACGGTTTTCTTTAACGGTTGGCATTGTTTTTCAATCTTCTTTTACCATTCACTATAAAAGGTATTCTGGCTATAAACTAAATGTGCTGATGTTCTATGCATGTATCATCTGACTCTTTATACATTATTAATCTTACAGCTGCACATTGCTCGCATGTAGTTTTGGTTGCAGACAGTCACGCATTATATTTTGCTGCTAACAATCTGCACCTCTTTACACTAGGCTACAAATCTAGTAACTCAGAAAAATAATACTGTAAATGAAGTTTGATTTTATACAGTATCCCTTAAAGGAAACTTGTCATTAGAGAAAAATGTGGTCTGGTTTCAATACTTTTTAACTCATACAACCAGAACAAGCATGAAACAAAAAGAAGATTGAGAAAAGTCAAAAGTCTGATCCCTCCGGAACTAGTGAAGATATTGAAGCCAAAACATCAGCATGACAGCCAGGCAACAAACATTTTTAGAATGAGATGTCAGCAATGGCAGTCTCTATATTTCTCTAATGACGGGTTTCCTTTAAACTGACCATTTTCTCTCCAGTCTATCTGATGAAAGGGCATTCCATTTATGCCTGGATTTATTCAGGCAAAGAACGTAGAAAGTTTGTGACTCTTTACGAAACAATTGTAGTAGAACATCTCACACACTTCTCATTAACTGAAAACCAAATTTAGAAATAAATCTAACATTGTGCTGTGATTTTGATACTATGGACCTGTGTTAATGTGTCAGTACTAATGGACTTACTGATACTGCAAGGGTTACGTTTAATTCTGCTCGGGGTTCCGCTTTAAAGCTTCCCGTTATAGTAACAAAGCTGATGTCCTCACTGACAGAAGCTCTTTCTTTTTGACTAGAACAATACAGAAATGGATATTGGTCTTCTGCACTAGAGAAAGCCCACAATCTGCTTGCTGAGTATCAAGCTGAGACTGCTTGAATCAATTCTGACAAATATACATAAATATCTAGCCATAGATATTAGTTTGCAATCTTTAGAAGAGCTCTTCTAAAATATGTACAATTATTTCATCCAAATTTGCATGTTTATGCTCCAGTCAGACACCTTGTGAAAGGCTTTATTGCAGGGAAACAATAATGACTGTCCACAGCCTTTCTTAACTAGGGTTCCCTAAAAGGTTGCTAGGGTTTCCATAATAGGACAGCATTGTTGAATTAATTTCCAGTCTGATGGTGCCCACATTGTTCAAAGATCAACAACACAGCCATCAGCATGGGACCAGTGGCGCCTCTTCTCTCATCTTAGAGGTAGGTAACCATTGACACCAATGATCCTTTAAGCTACCTGTAAGCGTGGCATTCCTTTCCACGGATCTAGAAATATAAATTTTGACCAGTTTTCTACCTAATAGAAATTTTGATTTGTGTGGATGTGTCATTGCTGAAATAAAATATAATTGTTTTTTCAGGATTACTGTGCATGATTGCTCACCGAATAAGGGCAAAAGAGTTACAAACTTTCTTCTAACACTGCAGTAGCAGTACAAACACACAATGGCTTTCTAATATGATTGTTAAAGCTTATCTCCAGGAAAAAAACTCACCTTGCAGTAGGTGTGCCGCGTACTGCAAAGGTTACCTGCTCGTTTAGGTCTAGGGTATCGGGTAAAAGACTTTTACTTTGCTGATCCCCTCTCCTGCTGGCTCCAAGACCAGCACTCACAGCCTCTTCCCCCCTCCAGTGGTTGGATTACATCATCATCACATACAATCCAGGGCCCATAGCCCTGCATTATACATGAGGATGCTGAGGGACAGTCCACAAGCTGGATGGTAGAGAAGACAAGAAGCGCTGACTGCTGGTGGAGTGAGGATTAGGTAGGTAAAATTGCTATACCTGATACCTTAGATGTAAATAAACAGTTAATCCTTGCAGTGCGGGGGCATCCTCACTGCGAGTTTGTTTTTTCCTGGAGATAGGAACGTTTCCTCATAAAAACAAACTATCTGCATGTGGTAGTATACACCCTGTAAAACTGACTGCACATTCTGTAATCTACACTACAGCTGAGCAGACTGATCTTTCTTTTGGCACCTATATAACCAAAATATTTCTCTTTCTTTTTCTTCTCTTTTTTTCAATCTGTCACATGTCACCTGGTCTCTCCTTCATCCTTTATGGACTCTCCTTCATTCCTTATGGATCTTATAAATTATATTTTCTGGCCTATGCCGTGCTAATCATTTATCTTGGAAATAAACATGCTCATCTATTTTTCCTCTTACTCTTTTCTGCCATAATATTTTCTCATCTGACAATCCATCCATGTGTTTTCTTTTGGGATTTGCTGTTCATGTGCAATTGTTATTTTCTGCTCTTGCCATATGGTTTGTGGGGAACTCTCTCTTCACCCTTGTGTTTATTCCTGCACATATTTCACTGACCTACAAATGCAAACTTCTCCATTCTGGCTGTTCACGGCCTGTTCTTTATCTCATCCCTCAACAATATCTTCCTGCTCTGGTGTCTTGCCTCATATTAATGGGTCTCTTGGTGTTTGTACGGGATCTGCCATAACTTGTCATAATGCTTTCCATACACATCTGTTTATTTTCCTATTTTTTATTGCATAAATGTAATTTCCCTCTTCCTCTTCATTTAAATCATACTTATGTACCCATTTCTGGAAAATGGGTGCTTTATTTCTGTTGCCCCATATCCTATTTCTTGTAATTTCATACAACATCACTTTGTCTCAACTCACAACGTTATTTGCCATGACTTTGTTGATAAATATTCACATTTCCTATTCAAATGCTCATCTGATGTCTTTCATATCTTTATTCCCATTCTTATGATTTCAAAATTGCCTTGACTCCACCTTCTCCAACCATGTTCCTTATTTCTGTTCCTCATCGAAACATTCATCATTCCCTTCTTATCTTCCTCCCTACTTCTTTTGTCCCTCCTCTTTCCTCTCTCAGGCCCCCTCTGGATCTGACCCTCCTGTTCTCTCCCTTCCCCTCCTAGGACTTATTGTTATAATGGGGACACTCTGGTGCTGGTGGGCTGAGACGTCCTAGTGCACATCAGGTACTGGTTTCCTTGTGACTCCTCCTGCTCTACATGTATTGCTTTGCACGGCTAGGAGTTTCTCTGCTGCCTCTGCTTCCATGCCTGATGACAAATCTGTCTCTGCCATCTTTGTGTATGCCCTGACATTTCCTCTCACTACTCTCTGTTTTCTTTCCATAATGCTTTTTTTATAGATTTATATCATTATACTTCAACATGCATCAAAAGGCAAGATCAATGTAAATGGTTGAAAAGTTTATATTTTAAAAGTTGGTAGAGAATGCCTTCCTCCTGTCTTGCTGCCTGTGGGTCATTGTTCATATATGTGGATTACTAAATACCTGTGTATTAATATGGCTCAAATGTTGGCTAGTAGTATGGGCCACCATAACATTGACTATACTTGGTACTAGTATTAAGGGTTAAGAGGCAAATTTACATTCATGTTTGCCAACATATTGAAGAACAAGCAAAATGGGTTAATATGCATGATACAATTATTATGTGGTAAAATTTACTGTAGGGTGGAATAAAGTATGGTAAAAATTTACAGAAGTCTTGATTTTGGTGCTCAGCAATATAGTATATGGCATTCCCACAGTTTCGTCCTCATGCCTGCCGTTGCTTTCTCAATCAAAGTCCAGTTGAAAGGTCAGTCTCTATGCTCTGGGAAATCATTTGGAATTAGCTCAAATACTGTAGTTAGAGATAAGTGAATGTAAAACAAGATTCTACCCTCAGACTTGAGGGTACTTGAATATTCATTAATTGTGCACCAATTCTGGGGGCCCCCTGAATGAGGTGAAGAGAGCAACTTTTTGTTTTTAAATGTCGGATGGATTCACAGATTTCCCTACCATTCAAAAGTTTGCCAGCAGAACAAAATTTGCACCATTTGACTGTGTATACCTGTATGATTGGCTATAGCAGTCAATAACTGTACAACCATATGAAAAGAAGTCAAAACATTAGGTATATGACAGTATTCTGTTTCCATGTCAGTTATTTTGATTCATTTTTTAGTAAATGTAAAATGCATGACATTTTCAATACCCACTGTTCTTAGTGGGTCTCATTTAGACAAACGCACTGGATTGTTGTGCATTATGGGAAATTCCCTTTTCACACATTACCATATGCTTTCACTGCCATAGAAGTCAATAGCAATTTCGGGACAGCACATGGGAATACCTGCTTTTTCAGGCATTAGGCAGTATACAGGTGATAGAAATCACATGGAAGTGCACTTTTTTGACTTGAGTTTAGAAATTGATGTACAACACAACACATACGAACAGCATTTACCTCTCCCTGGAAACTCGCAACTGGACCATACTGTATATTTTTATATTGGACTAGAAAAAAACATTTTGCAATGGACAACAGCAACTGTAGAGATCATTTTCAGTGGGAACCAGAGACCAAGCAATGTATCTTACATCAAAGTCACATGAACCGCCTCAGGATCACAACATTATCTGAAGCATATTTAAACAGTACTCTGCCCTACAGGCCTCAGCACCGGTGGAAACAGGACAGACTTACAGGCTTGTTTAAAATAACAGTACTAAGGGCATCAACAATATGCAATCTACTGTAATTCACAGCAGCCAATTAGCTTTCAGAATAATTAGAGAAAACCCATCATATAAGAAATGTGAAGACTGACGTTGATGACCTGTAATACTGACTAATAACTCACTGAGCAGGAACAAATATGCAGTCCCTTACTGATTTGCTTATTTTTTTGAGGGTCAACGACGCAAAATGTTGTTGTAAGAGGGTCAAAGAAAGGCAGCAGTGGCGGTACTCATATATTCTCAATGGCAGCTTTACTTTACGTCAGTTATGTGAAGAATGAATTCTAATCTATTATGAGTTAATGCAATTTGCACTTTTCTTTTTTGAAAAAGCCCATATCTGTAATTTCAATCATAATTTACAACAATATCATGCCACATCATACTGTTTGTATGGTTCACTTAAAGGGGCACAAGACTGCAAAGAAGTCTAGGTTAACTAGATTTTATATTCTACTGTTGTGCACATTTGTGATCATTATAATTTTCCAATAAAACTTTATAACAGTAAGTACATTTTGGCTTTGTTTGTAACTCGCTTTGTATTGATGGCTGCATGTTGCTAAGTTTTCCATCTTTAATTATTTTGGGCTCATTCACACTGTGCTTTGTGGCAATGTACACTAAAAACAGTAGAGTGCACAACGCATCACAGCACACCACAATGCACATAGTGTGTTGTGGTGTACAGCATTGCTAAAAAGGATCATGTGCATCTTTTATCCATCATGTTGTGTTGGAAGCTCATACATAATGAATAAACCTGTGCTGTAACGCAGGTGTGTTAATGCAAAGCAATGGAGCGCTTAAGTGTGAATGGGCCCTGTATCATGACTTGTTTGCCTAATGAAGGGGATCCTGTGACACCCCCCGAAACGTTGTATAGAGTGTTCTACTTGCAATTAGTACGTTAATAAACGCGTACTGAACTTGCTTTGGAGTGCCGGTGTCCATCCTTTACTGGGCCCTGTATCTTTCACAACTCATGTGTTCTAATTTGTGATTAAATGGTCTCTTCATAACAAGGTTTGGAAGCACAAATTAACTGTGATGAGTACACACTAACAGTTATACCTTTGTCTTATCTGCTTATGAAACTTTTTTTGTCTGGATGCCATATATTTTTTTGCCATTTGCTCTTGCCTTTTTCTGCATTTTTTATCCTTTTTTCTTCTTTTTTTCATTCTACAATCCCAAGCAAACCTAACAATGGGCTGGTGCTTATATTTATTCAGTGGTGTTTAAGAGACCCTGTTGGCAAACCATTCATTTTAACATCATTGCATTTACTGTATTCTATGCATGTTATTACCTGTAAATGCCATGTTTGTGTAGCAATACTCCTCCAAGGGTGGTTAGAAATGACCCCTAAGATGGTGTGGCATGCTAACAATTAACTCTAAGGGTTAGATCCTTGGCAAATGGTGGGGTGAAAAAGAAACAACTGCATGCCAGTCACGTTAGCCTTTTGACCATTTATATCTGAACTCAATTATGTGAAAGAGGGGTACAGGATACCCAAAAATGACAAAAATAGGACATGTATATGTATGAAAGCAGCAGTCGGTCCTTTAAGTGCAGCCTCTTGGTAATTGTCGGCTCTGTGACAGCAGCAACACAGATCTATGAACCTGTAAGAGCAGTCACAGTCTTTTTCAAATTGTGTGAATCTCTTCTATAATCAATCTGTCCCTTGACCCTTTGATAGCAGTCAAAGATAGCTTAATTTGTGGGCAATTAATCCTTTTTGCAAGTAGAGCAGCAGCTTCTACCTAGCTCCTCTACAACTCTACAACACTCTTCAGGGAAAAGACTCTTTACAGGTTCTCCTTCCAAGCAGACATCCTTTAGCGTGCTCCATGCAGATATACAAGCACACAGGTTAGGTCCTGGGCCTCCGGCATATGCCTCAGGCAGAGGTGAGGCCCAAGAAAGAGAACATTCTATGCAGACATCCTCTTCAGGCAAAAGCTCTGGAGGTGAAGAGAACCCTCTGGAATGGTGCCCTAAACATGTGTTATCTCCCCAAACAATACCTCTGAACAAAGATGGTTGGGTTTGGTAAATATTCATAACTTCCCATACTGACTACTGGAAACTCCTCAACTGTAACAGGCAGCAGTAATCAACACACTGAGCTTAGAAGAACCAACAGAGCCCAGAACAATGTAAACACAGCTCAATATGGTTACAGCCTAGCTGCAAAGCACACTAACTTTAAATTAGGGACACTCCAGCTTAGGACAGGGTCCCTACAGTTATGTAGACATCCAAAAGGCCTGAGACTGCTGCTGGGCACCACCATCTTAGATGTGTCAGCATCCCACAAGACTCAGGACTTGCACTCAAGGGACATTGTGAAGTATTCCCTTTTGCTCGCACCCTTGCAGCTACACAAAAGTTTATATAAGGTTGTGAGGTGATTGGCAGGGGAGTTGGGCCAGCACATAAAGTAGAAGAGGAAAGGGCTAGGACTTGGTAGGAGAGAAAGGAAACTGTGTTTGTGCTGGAGAATTGATGCTTTCTAGAGTGGTTGAATTCCACCGCAAGTCAAATCGCAAGTGAATATAAATTTGTTTTTGGAAAGGAAAACACTGCAAGTAATTATTGAAACTGCTTGATTTTTCTGTGCTTTCACTTGCAGTCGTTTAGGTTAGTGACAGAGTCTCTTTAGGTCTGATCACTCACATTTAAAGAGGCTTATAGCACATAGTCAATGCACCTGTCAATGACTTCTGAATGATCTCAGAAGCATCTCAAACTGATGTCAAATTTATGCCATTGTCACAAGCCCAAAGCCCATCAACAAAAGCAATCATTCCTATGGATGAAGTCCCCCAGTGTTTCCTTCTTCCAGCCTCCATGTCATTGCAGGACACATAGTGATTTGGAGGTCAGCAGGAGGAACATCTAAGCACTTCAGGGGACACAGGAGATTGACAGTCCCGCAAGTGTTGGTTTCTGAAGAGAATTAAGGGGACAATTTATCTTCAGTAAATTGGTGTTCAGCGCTGTGGGCAGCGGGAGAAGTAAATATTTGCTTGCCTTTTAGAGGTAATATGTTTATTAGAATTTTATTTAAGGGACTTACTTTAAATGAAAAATCCTTTATAAAGGTTTTTCATACATGGTTAAATACTGCTGTCTTTATAATACCCCAATTAGTCTTCTCTGCTGCAGAAATCCAATTATTTGTTAGCACTGCAATTACTACAGTGTCAGAGAGCAGAATTATGTACTTTTACCTGTTGCATGAGGCATTGCAAGACTCTTACAGCCACAGACATGACTCCCAGAGGCAGAGGCATGATGGGATTTGTATTTTTTCCACAGCTGGATTGCCAAGGTTGCCTACCCCTGCTCTATTGCATTACAATTCCCTGCATACTCCCTTCCAGCTACATATATCATAAGTCTGTCTTTGAGATCCAGCATGTGCAACTAACTACAAAAATAATCTGCCTCTGAATATATAACGGTGGAGGAATTGGAAATTACAAATTAATGCTAGTTGTTTTTGGCAGCAAGTAACCTATCTCCAAAGAGCCCCATTAACAATATAACCAACAGAGCAGTGTTATGAAACACTCGGAAACAAGGGTACAGTTGACTATGTTGCTTACCCTAGGAAAAGGAACAGAAGGGCGAAGGGGGAACTAATATAATTGCTACACTTATCTAAGGTAACTGACTAAATATAAGTTTACATCACTTTGAACATAAAGCTGTGTGTTAGAAACTATTTATTTCCAGTATACCACTCTAATATTAAAAAGGGCAATTCCGATGTGTTCCTGAAATGTCTGCATAGTTTGTATCCATGATATTTCAACATTTTTCCTATAAATAAACTTGGGAATTATATTTAGCTATTTATTCTGTAGATTAAATTATTTTGGTGACAGTAGGGTGAGGTTAGAACCTGTGCCAGGTTTTTATTGCTGTGTCTTTGTTGCAGAGATTGCCCCTTCTTCTATGCCCAAGTAAAAGTCATCACTGGGTGGGCAATAGTCACCATTTGTTTTCTACCATTCACTTGCTGTCCCTGTGACACCAGGCCATGGCTATAGTCTCCGGTTTCCAATCTCTGTTGAGCATTCTCCATCCTTTCATTTTAGGAATCCATTACACAACTGCCAACAGTGTATCTAACTTCAATTTGAAATGTGTAGAATAAACCCTAGAGAAGGGAAATATAAAAGAAAACTCAAAGGATTACAACAGGATATGAAGTAAGTGCTGTTTCCCAAATAGAGACACAGACAGCAAAAAAAGACCAAGCAGATATTCTAAAACTTCCCCATCCCAGTCTGGAATAAATGCATGGGCAAGTCTGCATAGCAAAGGTGCCTTATAAATGCAAATCATTTTCTGATGGACATGTAGCGACGACTGATCAGCAAATCAACCAATTCTCGTTTAGAAATATGCTGCACTGTTAAACAAGGGGAATGCCAATAAAAGTGGTGAGGAGAAGCAGACATATCAAAAATTGAGTTAGCTTTGTATGATTTAATAAATAGGTGTCCACCGCCATTTAATAAATGCCCCCAATGAGTTGATGATGGTTTTCCTTACCTCCCCTTCTTTCTCTTTCCCAGGCTGCTCTGTGGAATCCTCTCTTCCTCCTGGCAGTGGCTGGAGCTGTTGTATTACTATGTCCGAGTCTAAGGAGAGTCCCTGACTGATTAAGGACATCAATCACAGACCAACATAGCGCACCTCATCTATATAGTGTCATCCATTGTCACCTGTTTAACATGCTGTCCATGCAACAAGCCACTGCACGATGTGTCTACAGCACTCTCACAACCTTTATAAACCTAAATACAAAACAGAAATCTCTGCAGAATGCAGCATAGTGGGTTCAAATCACCCAGCATTGAAAACAGTGTTTTTTTATTGTTATTTTGTCCATGTTCTTTGAATGATATAACACCAATATTTATTCCTACACAAATCTGATAGCAGTGTTTACCTATTCCATAGAGCAAATGCATTTGTACTTGTATTAATCTAGTGTATGTCACCCTGCATCATTTCAGAAGTATCTTCATACAGTTTATAACAATGGAATCCTTTCTATTTCAGAGGCAGCAAGTGGTATGTGCTATACAACCCTGCTACAACCCTATCTGTCTAGATGCTAAGATGCCTCTCTGCCAGACCCCCAATGTGACAGGCCAGCATGTAGAAAGGTGTCTAAAACACGAACTGCTAAGTATTCATAGAACATTTCTACAGTGTTAAAAGGCACATATTGATGGGTTGCTATGGGCAGAGCACTCATTTCTTTTAGACACTTTCATACATGTGAGCCAATGCAACTGTTCAGTGGCAGGCTGCATATTCCCCAGGGCCCTCAGTCCTAAAGGGTCGATGCTCCAATAATTTCTTCTTTTAGTAATATATCTTACTGTTTTTGGAATGTTTGGACTCTATTTCCTGCTTAGTTCTATGGTTATGATGTTATAACACAATCATGTGTCGAGTGCTAGAGGTGCTAAGGAGCTAGTATTTGTTTTAGTCTTTTATATGGTCATATACTGCGATAGTTTGATATAATAACTGTTCATATATAGAGGTACCAACTGAGTCAACATTTTCGTTTGTGCAATATGGGTGCTAAGCTTTACCTTTGTCTGTCTTTGACTGTATACCTGACTCTCCAGATTATCAACTACTTTTTTAGTAATATTTCCTTGTTTGGGACTATCAGTGTAGGTTCACAATACACCATACATCCATAGAATCTTTTATATAAGAGAAAAGCCATGTAAGATGTAGTATAGCTGTCATTAACAAACGTTTAGAAAATTATTTTAAGCTATTAAGGATTTTAACTTGATACATCCTGATTAATGGATTTAAAATACTTTAAGACTAATTTCCAGCCAAACGTTTTTTTAGTTTTGGATGTAGTGTAGAAGGATTTGAATCCTGACAGTGTTTTATTGTTACTACACAGGGGTACTATACTACTGAAGGTTGGCTTGGTCAGCTTAAAACATGATCAAATAAAATAAAATTACTGCACCTAAATAGTTTTATTAAAGAACAAAACTTTACAGTTTCTTCAAAAGATATGAATCCCCTAACCCAAAAAAATATTATAACAAAAGCGCAAAAGTAAAAAAATAAAATATAGTCAACATCAATTCAAACATTATACACAATGTATTTAAATCCCTTAAAAAAATAATTTTGTCATTGTAAAATTGACATCAAGCATTGGTAGACCTGAGACTAAATAAAGTAATGAGCACCAACAATAAATAAAGTACTGATGCAATTTCAATAAAAATTGCAATATATAATAATTAATTAGGGACGCACAAATGTATCTGGGTCTTGTTCAGTTCAGAATTGGCTGCAAAACAGCATTGCTGCTTTTTGCCTGGACCACTGCATAGGGTCTAGGACACTTGGGGAGCACATGGGGTGGACCCTCCCTACATACATTCCATCCACCAGCAAACTGACCCAGTGGGAATTAAAGGATATACAACGGTCCTGCCCATGATTGCTGGAATGTGTACCCATTTTTATGAGAACTCTCCACAGTGAGCATCAGACAGAAGTGTGGGTAAATCCCACCGATGGGGACCTAGCATGAATTACAAATATATTTTCTAGTATAGCGCAGAGGAGAAAGCTCCTTCACAGAGTCAAAGACACCATTTAAAAATCTGACAGTAAGCTCTACTAATGCTGATGTACAGCAATTAAAACCTGACAGGCATTCTAACCCTTCCTCTTTTCAATCCAAAAGTAAAACTAAGTTTTGGTTGGGTTTGGACTTTTGGTTTTGGTTTGGGCTGATAATGCATGGTAATTCTGCATTCTAGTCCTTGTCTAACAAGGTTTAATGTGCTAGTGGCTTCATTTATTTAGGTGTACTGATTATCACCAATTTAGACAGTCATGAAGGGGACACGTCACCCTGTCACTTTGAAGGGGGCTTTGTCATTTTGTAGCCATTGAGATTCTAATATTATGAAGTTTGTGTGCTTTTGTGTAATGAATATGTTTTCTAATAGTATAGCACACAACTGAACTACTATTGCTAAAGCTGTGATTGGTAAAATGCAGGTAATTTTCAAATACCATTTAATCAGGGTTTCCTATAGTTAGGAGGAACTGAATAGCTGGTAAAATAAAGCCATAGTTGAAGGATAAAAGCAGAATTGGTGCTTCCTTATTGTACAGCACAATAGTACAACGTTTTTTCTGTCATCCTGTACTATGGATATGAACTCTGTAAGAGGAACTCATTTTTATGGTAAAAGTCACATAGGATACATCTCAGACATTTTAAAAATACAGATACCAGCAATCAACATACCTCAGAGGAACTGATTATATAATTATTTCATTGGTTGTGGTTACTCCAGCCAAAGCTTTTTTGGGGGTACTAGACTTGGAAAGAGTAAATACTTCTGTCAAGAAATGATTGCTGTCCATGACCGCATTAAGAGATTATACTTCACTTCCTGTTCATCTGACGATATAATGAAGGGAACAGTTGTCACTGGGACAGAAACCCAAAGACAGTAATAATAACCTGAGAGAGGTTTTCTTCATTCCATGTTTTACTGAAGAAGAGAGATTTGTTGCAGTCTAAAGGTTTTGGCTGGTGTACATTAAAGTAACACTAAACTCAGGAGTTAAATGTATCTTATTTGTGTATCATTCGGCTGTAGATCCTCAAATCATCTCTGAATTGGTGCCGACACTGCCCTTCCTTCTGGAGGGTGGCCACTATTGTTCCCCATGGTCCCTGTGTGTATTGTAAAGTAGCCACCACTCCAAACTCGCTCCCCTGATGGACTACAATCTCAATACCAATTAGTAAACTAAACGTGAGAATGTAGTCCTTCATGGGAGAGAGTTTGGAGCAGTGGCTACTTTACAACACACACAGGGATCATGGGGAACAAAACTGGCCACCATCCAGAAGGAAGGACAATGTCAGCACAATTTCAGAAAAGATTTGAGGCTCTACAGCCGAGTGATACACACATAAGATACATTTTTGTTAATAGTTGCGGTTATTGAACATATTTTTAAGATTTACTGTAACTTCTGAGTTTAGTGTCACTGTAAAAAATCTGACTTAAATATGTCATGATGCTATATTTAGAACACCTTATATCCCTACATATTCTAAGGTTTTTTACAACTCATATAAGTCATTGCTCTCATATCATAATACGCATTGGGTCACTCTTTCTGACTAAACTGTGGCAGATTTGTTCCGACTGTTATATATTGTTAATTATTAATAAAATAGCAATAGCATAGCAAATAATAGCATGCTTTAGTACAAGCCAGATATATGCATTATAGTAGTGTTCTGAACTAGTATCTTTTCAAGCCATAGCAGAGTATATAACATACATAATAGATAGATAGATAGATAGATAGATAGATAGATAGATAGATAGATAGATAGATAGATAGATAGATAGATAGATAGATAAATTGTTATTGATTTTGTTTATCAGTACAGTTGAAGATTGGCTGGACATCCTCTTATCTTTACAACATTGTTAATGTAATATATAGCTTGGTGATAGCACAGTCAGTTCTCTGTTTACCATACTGACACTTAGGGGGTGATTTACTAACCTAAACACACGCACGCAGCAGGTGCGTGTGATTTTCACACAGCAAAACGTATTTATCAACCAAAAAGTCTCTAAAAGCATATTTCCACTAATGCCATATATGGAAAAATCATGCACATGATGCATATATAATGCTGCTTCACAGTTTAGACAAAAATGGTTAGCTCATGCATTTACATTCCTGCATTCATCAACGCAAGCAACACAACATAGAGCTAATTTACACAACATCACCTTGCAATTCATGCTTGGCTTTGCACAACACACCTGCTGGGTGTGTACACACTACAAGGGTGTTTAGATTCCACCCATAGATCATGCTGGGAGGGAACACACTACAGAGGTGTATACATGTTCGTGGTGTGTTTATAAGGTTAGTAAATCAACCCCTTAGGCTCCGTTAACATCTATCCCACATTGCATCGCATCACATGTGCATTGAATGGCACCACATTGCTTGGTAACCTATTACCATGCTATGTGGTGTGATACAATTTAAAAAAAAAGGGTGCTAACACTTCTGTCAGTGCAATTTAACTGTGGTAAGGCAGCCCATTCAAATGAGTAGACTGCCCTACCTCACTACGATGCACCCTGCAGCACCTCTGCGATGTCACAACAATGGCTTATAGGGAAGTGTGAAAAGCTGGAGATACACAGATAACATTTTGACCTTTTTCTGCTGAATCTGTCAAAATTCAATCCACAGGTGGCTCTGCTGGCTCAGCGCAATTGAAAAATCAACTTTTGTTGATGGAAAATTGTTGACCTATAGTGACTATAGCCAATCTGTTGCAGACACTGTTTGGGTATTCTGACAGCAGTGTGCACGGGCTCAGAATGCAATAGCCGGCATTGGAGATTCCTCTATCCATGCTAAGCAGCGTTTTTCCCTCATTGAGCCCTCAAAATATGACCAGCTTAGGGCAGTGGGATAAAATGGACAGCATTAAGCCTCCACATTTATAAGCTAATAGTTTTTCCTTATTTTACCTTGTCCTGTTTCTGGAAGCTGTAGGGAGGAGAGGGTGAAAGGATGTTGGTAGGAGTCAGAAGGCTCACTATAATTTAGGTAACACAAAACCTTCTCTTCTTTGACTTGTTTGGTTGTATGTACAGCTCGCTGTAAATATAAAGAAGACTGTATGCTTTCTCCAAAGAAGATTTTAACATGATTTTTTTTTCACTAAAATAATCACATGACACAGGAGGTGGAGCTTGTGCAAAAGGTTGTCATCATTAAGGTGTTGCTAGAGAAGTTAACATCTAAATACAGCCCTGAGCATTGGGTGGTTCTAAATTCACAGCAATGATGAACAAAAAAAAACAAAACCCACTCATCTCATGCTTACAACTTAAAAGGCAAAACTGCTCTTAACCCTTACAGTGGGACTACCCCACCCATTTTGTCTAGGTGCTAAAATAAAAAAAGTTATACTCACCGGATCAGATTGTTTCCTCCTCCACTGTGGCGATTGTATGTCCCTCTGCATCCTCATGTCCAACACACAGTGAGATGGCATTTTTTCTGGTAGGAGTCTCCACCATCTGGTCCATGAAATTGTCGCGCAACATGTTTAGAAATCGCCCCGACTTTGCCGAACCCGAAGTTCCATTGGCCCAATTGATGTCTGGGTAATTGAAGTCACCCATCACGACTACATTGCCCTCTCTCCCAGCTATTCCTATCTGTGAGTGAAGATTGACTTCTCCCTTTTCCCCTATATTTGGAGGTTTATAGCAAATACCCACGAGAAGTTTACGGCTAGCTTCCGTCATATCTAGCTCCAGCCATAGGGTTTCCACGTCTTCCCCATTATTTGACGCAATATCGTCCCTTATATGCACATTTAGATTATTTTTTGCGTAAATGCAAACGCCCCCCCTCCCCCCCAGTCTTTGCAAAATCCATGTGAGTTTATTGCAAGATCAGTACATCAGGCCCCTACAGTATCTGGTATCTCCAGATGGTCTCCCACCTAAGTACTATAACCACACACAACAGTATTGGGTGTCCCTGGCCTTCCTTGAGCCCACAGGTATAGCATAATGACCCATAATCAGTAGACATGTAAGCTGTGGAAAAATTCTGTTCGGTTCGGATATTTCTTTATTTCGGAATTCGGGATTTGGATCCGAAAGTCAATTCGGTTCGGGTTTCGGATTTGGACAAAAATCGGAATTTCGTTAGTTTCGGATGAGTTTACGAATATTAGTTGCGAATACCACAGAAAACCATATACAGATATTAATATTAAAGCTGAATCTCGACCTGAATGAGAGTCTGAGTCTGAGGGTCTGGGAGCCTCAGCTTTAGTAATATATGTATATGGCTCCCAGACCCGAATGGCATTCGGGAGCTCCCGAAAGCAATTCGGAAATTCGGATCCCGAATGCCATTCGGGTCTGGGAGCCACAGATTTAGTATTATATGTATGTACTGTATATGGCTCCCATGTTGCCGTAACGAAAATTTTTGTTCAGACGCATTCGGATGCATTAAACTGAAAAACACATCACATTAAACTGAAAAACACATCTGACTGGCCAGAAAAGTCACATGTGCCTTTTCAGTTTAATTTTTGAACGAAATTCAGACGGTATCCGAAATTCGGATTCAGAGACATTCAGATGCATTGGTATTTGGTAATTCGGATGTTTCTGAATGTCAGAATTTCAAAAAATTTGTCAGAATTTCGATTCGGAACGAAACGTATCGCTCATGTCTACTAATCAGGTATATAGTAACAAAGAAGAAATGTGATCCCAAGCTTCCCTGTATTCTAGCCCTGTATGTTCCTACGTAGTGATGTTGCAGTAAACACAGACTGGTGTGATGCTGGTGTGCTGCACTCTCTATTTGGATTGACACACACAATATATAGGCAGGGCCTTCCCTTTATTGATGCAGCCTGAAGCTGTTGCCTCAGGGGGCATGTGTTTGGGTCATTGTAGGGGGGTGGGAGGCAGACTGGCATGATTGCTCTGCTGCACAATGTTAGCAGTTTGCCTGCCGCCCCCAGAACATTCCAGGTTGCTAAGAACTGGACGGGGAGATGTATAAGGGCCATACACATCTCCCTGCTCAGCTCTTAGCACCCTAGGACGCTCTGGCCAGCATTCTGCCCAGCTTTTGGCAACCAGTGATGTCACTGGTTGCCAGGAGCTGAATGGAAAGCCAGGCAGGGAGATGCAAAGCCTGCAGAGGGCAGTGTAACTCCACCACTGCCACTCCCCCCCACCCCACCCCTGGCCAGAGGCAGCAAAAAGGCTAGGGACACCACTGTATATAGGTATTGTGTGCATATTGTATTTGCCAGAAGGTCACTATTGTATATGATAAGGTGACCAGATTTTCAAAATGAAATCCGGAGGCACACTACTGACCATGGGCACTTTTAACCACACCCTGAAAATCACAGTACCCTTTCAATAAATATTTGAACAGTATAAATAATATGTAAATGTTGACAATGCCCACAAATGAATTCTGCCTGTTGGTTAAAAAGTCAAAGCAGTGTGATAAAAAAAAGAAACAAGTTCTGCAGCGAATGGTGAGTATGATAAGATTGTGCAAAACAGTGGGAGTGGCTTAAAGGGGATGTCTGTACCTATTCACTGTATACACTGCACACATGCCCTCCTTGTACCCACTAAATGCTGTTAACAATGTTGAAGGAAGAATTGTCCCAGCCTTGGTGGGGGGGAAAAAAACCTGCTGTGTCTGTCAGTGAGAGGAAAAACTCCCACTGCATTGGTGGCATTGTAAGAAAAAAAAATCCAGCAGAACTAAGGTGGGGGGTGGGGATTATGGTCGGGACAGGAAGTACAGAAGGGGCCGTTGATAGTGGAGAACAGGCAGTACAGAGGAGGAGGCAGTACACACAGCTTCTTTTGACTAGCATGCCTTGCTGGAACTTGTAGTTCCTTAGCATTTGGAGTGGCATTTTTCTATTTATGCATTATTAACAGTTATGGCTCTTCCATATAATCTCCGGACTTGGGCATTCCTGTTAGTACTCATAACAAAAGTCCATGGCAGACTGGTACATCTGGTCACAGTAACACGTCCTATGGTGCTGTCCATCCTACTGCCCTGGATCATGTGGGTGTGGAGGGCAGGGCTAAAGGCCCCGATTGCTGATGTTGCCAATCACATTCTAGTTGTCTCCCTTCTCTCCTATCTGATTAGCTCCTGAACCCTAAAGTGGCTGCCAGCGAGGGCAAAAACCTGGGACACAGTTGGGGGAAACACTTTTTATCTGGGGACAGCCTCCTGAAAGCAGGGACAGTCCTCGGAAGATAAGAAAATAAGGTTTTACTGGGGGGATTAAAGAGGCTTCTACGTGCACTCATCCACCAATGTATGTAATATCCAATTACATGACAGAAGGTATATTCATTATATGAACATACATGCATGCAGATGTTACAGCCAGCCCCCTTTGTCCACCTATATTTGGTGGACTTTCTGTGGGACGTGGAAAACAGAAACCTATAACAACTATTATTTTGACCACCACATTTTGAAAAATGCCTCGAAGTCAGCAGCCAGTAAAAGGAATCGGTGCCTTGTTAGAGGTCAGTAGGAGGAAAAATGCTCCCATGTCAGTGGTCAGTAAAAGGAAAAAATGCACCCGCATTGGTGGTATGTAGGTGGAAGAAATGCTCTGACATTAGTGCCAGTAGGAAAAGTAGGAAAAATATTAGGGAATCTGCAGGGAGCTGAAGGTCACTGGAGCTCTGCAGCAGGCTAAGGTGAACTATGGGGACTGTAGGGCCTTGTGAAGGGAGGCCCTGGGGCAGACTTGGTGGCACTATAAGGGGGAAAGGGGGTTCTGCAGAAGGCTACACTGAAGGGGCACTGTGGGGGTTAAAGGGCTCTGCAGAGAGGCAAGGTGGGGGGATGGAGCTGCTGGCAGGGGGTAGATAGCTCACATGACTGGGAGAGGAAGAACTGGACTTTACTTGTCAGGAAAAGGGTCTGTAGTTGCTTTGCATCAGGAGAGACATCGATCTCCAGTGCCTTCCCACGATGTCTGATAGAGCACTGTCCATCAGGCACCTGCTGCCACTCTGCAAAGTGTTCTGGCTACTAGGGAGGAGAGTTTCCTTTGGTCCACCACCCTGCACCTCAGGGGCCATGCCTTCCCCCACCCTGACCCCATAGCTACTTTATGGGCTGCTATGGAGGTAGTTCCATCAGTGGTATCCCTCATGTATGCTATAAATAAAATAGAAATACAGGAGCTAACATTGCTGGCTTCTGGTTGAAGGTAAAGGACTCAGGACTGTCATGCTTCTCCTAGCTACACTAGGTATGAGGCAATGACTTGAAAAAAGCATGTACATTGCCTTAAAGCCCAGTTGAACTCTTTTTAAACTCAGTTTAAGCCATGTAAATACATTCCAGATGCATCAAAACAAAAAGTGTGCATAGTCTTACAGTTGATTCTCTTTAGAAACCAGCCACAGTCGGAGTAGAAAAGCCTGTCCCTTGACAGCATGCTGTAGAGAAGGATGCCTGCATTCTGTATGGGAGCAGTGGTCTCTTTGCAGAGGCCCACTACGCCCCCTACTGAGTCAGAGCTCTCCAATCAGAGGGGAGCATAAGCTTTGCTGATTGCAAAGCTACTGGTCTGACTCAGCAGAGGGCATGTCAGACCCCTGCAGAGAGACCACTGCTTTTACACGAAGTTCAAGGGTCCTGCTCTAGAGCATGCTGGCTGGGGACAGGCTTTTCTACTCGGGCTGTGGCTGCTTTCTAAAAAAAAAAAAAAAGAATTGTAAGACTTTGTACACTTTTTGTTTTGATGCATGTGGAATGTAGTTAGCTGATTAAAATTGAAGGTTCAGTTGAGCTTTAAGGACAGCCTTTTTCACTGACTACACTTGGTTTAAATAGAAATAGTTATGTTGATGGTTTAATAAATTCCATGTGGTGTAGAAATATCTGCTCATCATTAATTTCATCAACTTATTTTGTGTATTGTCTAGAGTGCGTTTCTTGCATTTATTCCTAGTATATAAATATATAATTGTCCTCTGAGGTTATCAGAATCATTCACATTGAAAGAAAACATCTCTCTGAGTGGACAATTTAGCCATACGTATTGTAAATATAATGGAAAATGAGTTCATTTTGTAAACTCAATTGCGGTAGAGTTTGCTATTATATGAGCCAAATTGAGTGTAAGTATACCGTTTATGGGAACCTTTTTACCTGTAAAATGATTTTAAGTTCTGTGTAGCCAAGATTTTAGGCCAAGATGGGCCAGATCCATGACCCTCACTTCAGCACCAGCCCAACTTGGTTAGAAAATACCTTTAGCTTGCTGATTGGACAATGGAGCACCAACAACACATTTATGAGGTCATCAGTCTGCTCTTTTCTCTTGTCAGCATACTCCCTATCAGGGCATGTGTTTGCAGCAGAGTTTGGTTGGCTGATATTGCTGCTTCCCCTCCTAAAACTAAGTACTGCTATATAGGTGATTACAGGAGGCTGCTATCAAGACAAGTTTAGGCACTCACACTAGTTGTATTTAAAGCAGAACTCCAGGCAAGCATTTATTAAAATGGGTTATGGAACAAGTAGTTGACGCTCATCAGGTGTATGTTACCTCCAGGATTGCTGCCGTACCTTTATCATTTACATTGCTAGATAGTATAAATGTAAACTTCCAGCGCTATAACTATAAGAGCTGCAGCTCTCATACACAGAAGTGGTACTGTCATTTACCCATCCCTCCTCTCCCCTTGTCCATTCACTGAACCCCTTGTATTCAAAATGTAAGCGATACATGACAGTATGGCTTCTGTGTATGAAAGCTGCAGTTATATTGAGTAGTGAAACTTTAAAGTGATCCTGGAGGTGGCATACACCCCATAAGAGTTAACTCTTTGTTACTCAGCACATTTTACTTAAAACTTGCCTGGAGTTTTGCTTTTAAAAATAGTTAATGATTTTTTACTAAGTACACAACTGCATTTTTTATATATCTGCCTGGTGATAAATCTAAACTGAATGATAAATACTGTACAGCTGGTCTCAATTGACTGGTTAGTTATGATTTTGGCTGTAAATAGATATGCACGTGATCAGCATCCATCATTATTGCTTTGCTATAATATTACCGTAAACAGACTAGAACAAGTGGTGCTCCCATCATTCCTGCGTGCTATTTGGTATGTCTACAAACCTTTTATAGAGCATGTGACTAAGCAATGTTTTGTGTTCTTGCTCAAAGTCATTGGAAGATAAGAAGATAACCTCAATGAACATGTATCACTCAACAAAATATTCATGGAGTTCTACAAAAAAGGGAGAAAGAAAAGCATTTGCCATGTCTTTGTCAGATAATCAGGTTCCAACTGTCACATTCTGTGCTGGAGGAAGGACGGTCAATATGATCAGGTGCTAATTCAGCACATTTTACCTTTATTTTAAAATCAGACCCATAATCATAAGCGAAATTCTTTGTATTTGTAAAATATTTCACAAAAAATGATTGGTGCGTTTCAAGTGGTGCTAATTAATCAAGTGAAATCTCCCATTGAAGCTGTCAAATGTTTGACACTTTTTGATTGTTTTATATGCAGAGCAAAGCTCACACATTTTTTGTAGGCTTTCTCACAAAAACAGAAAAATGCACAAAAATGTAACAGAATTTATGATTGTTGGTTTTTGGTAACTAAAGGAATTCCTATTTTGAGGATCAGTTATTGTCACTTCTGAAAAGCTGGACTTACTATGCCATTTGGCGTTCGCGATAGCATGATGAGCAGTTGTTGCTGTAGTTTAAATAGTACACTGTAGTTATTATTTGCAGGTCATTGTGATCATTTGGTGACGCATTTAAAAAGTAACTTAAGCTAGACAATGAGAAATAACTTATACCTGTCACCTCTCTGCTCAAGTAGTGGGTGAATAAAATGATGTTCTGATGATATGTCTGCTATGATTTACCATGTTAAGAACATATGGCACTATGAACCACAAACTCTTCAATTATCTGCCTGCTTTCATAGTACTTTCCAAACCTCAGATATATATGAATGGCATTATGTTGGATATACCGTAGTTACTAAGGCTAGCAGCTTAGTCATGTTTCAAAAGTCACTAGCGATTATTAAGAGTAGCATTCATTCACTACAGATTGAAAATGTAAATGCAAAATGTGTAAATGACCCGGGTAGCATGTAGTAGCAATTCATCTCGTATGATCACACAATGTTACTCCAATTTTGTGTAAAAGATCACCTCTACATGCTACATTTGTACCTTACACCCCCTAAGAGCCATGTATTCTATTTGCTTAGTGATCAATCACTACTCTATTTTATTTTATAAAAATTGCATAGCTATTTGTCAAATGAAACTTCATGTACATTCATTCAGTTACTCAGCTGTTGTGAGAATAGGAAAAAATCGAATGTCTTCAGCTTCTTGATTGGCTGGCATAATGTAGCTTCCATACATGCGCATGGAAGTTACTTCATCTCAGCATGCCGGGTCTGGCACTGAGCTTCACATCCATGGCACAGTGTACAGACAAAAAAAAAATAGGCAGGTAGGGCACTGAGTTTGGTGTCTTCGGCCTCTTGATTGGCTGGCATAATGTAACTTCTGTGCATGTGCACAGGAGTTACGCCATCTCGGCATGCCAGGTCTGCACTGAACTGCACATCCACGGGACAGTGCATAGAAAAAAAAATGTTGACAGGCAGATAGGAGATTTGTGGCAAAAGAGACTTACACAGTCTTTTCTGCTATAAAAAAAAAACAACTGCCTGTCAACAATCAACAATGGACACTTTACTTCTACCTTAAGGCTATTTTCTCCTCTAGTTGTGAATATCGTTCACATATTATTGGCAGTAGTAAAATTGGAAAAATATTACATTATAGCCACTAGATGGCACTGATGATCATAGGAAATAAAAACAACTCTGTAACAAGACATAGAATGTCAAAATTGGAGATACACTTATTATTATTACATAGTATTTATATAGCGCCAACAGTTTGCGCAGCGCTTTACAATGTAAGGAATACAATTCAAGACAAGATGGTAAGGAGGGCCCTGCCCCTGAGGGCTTACAATCTAAAAGAGGAGGGGGAAATGATACATGAGGTAGCTGTGGTAGCTGTGGGAATGAATTATGTGAGAATGTGAAGGTTCAGTGGTCAGGTTGAGGTGGGATAGGCTTCCCTGAAGAGATGAGTCTTTAGGGAACGCCTAAAGGCAGTCAAGGTGGGAGATAGACGGACAGGTTGGGGTAAGGAGTTCCAGAGGATGGGAGAGACTCTAGAGAAGTCCTGGAGGCGAGTATGGGAGGAGTGGACAAGGGAGCTGGAAAGCAGGAGGTCAATGGATGAGCGGAGGGGACGTTTAGGGTGATACTTTGAGACAAGGTCTGAGATATATCCGGGGGCAGAGTTGTGGATGGCTTTATAGGTGACTGTTAAAAAAAGTTGGCAGATTAATGTAACCATTGCTACCACGGGTATCCCTTCACTACTGCCCATAATATATGAAGAACACTCAACCAGAAGAGAAAATAACCTTAAAGTGGATCTTAAACCCCTTCACTTAACATCACATCAATGTGCAGCTCTGCATGCTGATATGAAATCGTCTTACATTCATTAGTTAAACAAACATTTATTGTTTTTGCTTACAATTACAGTTTTTCCACTTCCTCTTTGAGTGAGTCACTAGTGATGTAATCCTGGCCCCGCAGATGCATCCTGGGATAGCTACATCACCAGTGCCTTCCTCGGATATCTCATCTGTAAACAGCAAAATCTCACTAGATCTCGGGGAAATGCATTTTTTTCCCCCTCAGATGATGTTCTTTGTCACATGTTTTGGGAGGCCGACCCTCTGTACAACAGACTTTACAGAAGGCTTCAATAGGCTTATTCCAATGCAACTAGTCAACTGTTTGCCACAGGTGTGCACAGCCTATTGCATAGGGCACATACGCGTATATATATATATAAACATACTAGACCCCGCAAAAATGGATCTGAATTTTGCTTAAAGCAACATTCAGATTTGTTTGCATTAGGACTTGTTCAAATTCAGAAATTCTGATGCATCCTAATGTCCCCACACAGTCACACACTATTATTGTTAGGGATGCACCGATACATTTTTTTCCAGACCATGACCGAGTACCGATACTTTTCATCAAGTACTCGCCGATACCAATTATCAATATCTTTTTTTGCGTCATGTGACAGTTTTTTGAAAACAATACAGATGAACGATTCTAGGTCAGTGGTGTAGCACCAGTGCTGCAATCCTAGTAGTTCGGCCACTGACTCCAAGCTGTAGAGGAACAACAAATCTCAACAATAAATTATAATGCAATTCAGAATACCACCAGCTATAGAGGACTACAAATCTCAGCAATACATTATATAGCAATGCAGAATAAACCATCAGCTATAGAATACTAGTAATCTCAGAAATACATTATACAGCAATGCCGAATATCACCAGCTATAGAGGACTACAAATCCCAGCAATACAATATACAGCAATGCAGAATAATACCATCAGCTATAGAGGACTACCAATCCCAGCAATACATTATACATCAATACAGAATACCAACAACTATAGAGGAGTACAAATCTCAGCAATACTTTACACAGCAATCCAGAATGGCACCAGCTGTAGAGGAATACAAATTCCAGCAATACATATACAGCAATGAAGATCGGCACTGGCTATAAAAGATTACAAATCCCATCAATGCATTATACAGCAATGCAGAATGGCATCGGCTACAGAGGACTACAAATTCCAGCAATACAAATTTAAAGCAATGCAGAATTGCACCAGCTATAGAGGACTACAAATCTCAGCAATACATTATAAAACAATGCAGAATAGTATATGAATTTGCTACATATCTGTGCTGCCCCTCTGCTCCGGGGTGCCGGCCTGATCTCTTGGGCGGAGGGTCTCACCAGGGACAGATGTAAATGTAAAGTACAAAGGGCAGAGGTAAGTAATTTAGAGGTCAGCAATATGTAACGTAGAGTGCAGGGGTCAGAGGTAAGTAATGCAGAGGTCAATAGAATGTAACAGAGTGCAAAGGTAAGTAATGCAGAGGTCAGTAGTATGTAACACAGAGGTCAGGGGTAAGTAATGCAGAGGTCATTAGTATGGAATGCAGAGTGATGAGGTCAGGGTAAGTAGTGAAGAGGTCAGTAGTATGTAACGTAGAGTGCAGAGGTCAGAGGTAAGTATTGCAGAGGTCAGTAATATGTAACGCAGAGGTCAGAGCTAAGTAATGCAGAAGTCATTAGTATGTAACGTAGAGTGCAGGGGTCAGAGGTAAATAAGTGAGAGGTCAGTAATATGTTACGTAGACTGCAGGGGCCATAGGTAAGTAGCATAGAGGGAAGAGATCAGGAGTATGTAACTAAGAGTGCAGGGGCCATAGGTAAGTAACGTAGAGGGAAGAAGTCAGGAGTATGTAACTAAGAGTGCAGGGGCCATAGGTAAGTAACGTAGAGGGAAGAAGTCAGGAGTATGTAACTAAGAGTGCAGGGGCCATAGGTAAGTAACGTAGAGGGAAGAAGTCAGGATTATGTAACTAAGAGTGCAGGGGTCATAGGTAAGTAATGCAGAGGGGAGAAATCAGGAGTATGTAATGCAGAGTGCAGGGATCAAGAAGTCAGATGTGAGTGGAATTTTTTTCCTGGGGGCCCCTGCACACCAATGCGGTGTGTTTATTGTGCGGTTCCATGTGTTTAACACACACACTACCATGCAACGCACTTACCACATGTTACAGTGCGGGAGGTGTGTTCTCTAGTGGTTACAAAAAGTAGTGCGTGCTCTACTATTTCTAACTGGAACGCATGGTATTGCGGTACTACAAGTTGCAGCGTGGTCAAACACATTGTGACCAGAGGTGCGTTTGGGGTGCACTTTAAATGAATGGCCGCACACATCTCGCTCTGTAATGCACGGTAGATTTGTTGCATGGAACTGTGCAATTAACGCACTGCATTTGGGACAAGGACAAGCTCTGTATGAAACTGACTGGGGTCCCTCTGAGCAGTATCCTGGCCTGAAATGGTTGCATGTCAGTGCTGGAAGGAACGGTGCCAGCATTGCCTGGAGCAGTCAACCTATTTTACAGCTGTTCTTCACCCTAGGATGACGCATTTATTTAAGTGCTGGTGATTTTGTATTTTGTATATGAGAAAGGATATTTCCTGACACAGGGGCACCATTCTGACCACTGACACAGGGGCACCATTCTGACAACTGACACATGGGCACCATGCTGACCACTGACACAGGGGCACCATTCTTAACACTGACACAGGGGCACCATATTGACCACTGACACTGGGGCACCATACTGACAAGTGACACTGGGTCCCCATTATGACCAGTGATGCAGGGGCACCATTCTGAATAGTGACACAGGGGCACCATTCTGACCACTGGCACAGGGGCACCATTCTGGCCACTGACATAGGGGCACCATTCTGGCCATTGACACATGGGCACCATTCTGACCACAGGAGCAATTCTAGCTCCCACTGACCATTGTCACCAGAGTCTGGTTTACTCCCACTAAACATTGACCCAGGGCATTTATCGCTCCCACTGATGCAGGAGCATTTACTGCTCCACTAGCAGTGACTGTAGGGTCATTTTATACTTCCACTGACGTAAGGGCATTTTATTATTGCTACTGACCACTGATGCAGGAGCATTTATTACTCAACCTGACAAACAATGTAGGGGCATTTTTTACTCCCACTGACAACTGACATAGAGGCATTACTCACTGACCAGGAATATTTATTACTCTCACTGAACACCAATGTTGGGGCAATTTTTTACTCCAACTGACTATGATCCAGTCCCCACGCAGTGTGCTAGACGGTGAACTGGCCCTTTTTTTTTACACGGTTTAGGGACTCCTTTTTAATGGCCCCCAAATTCTCCACACAGTGGGTCAGCTAAACTATTGTCAGTGTGCCACATATTTGGAACACGGAAACCTGCTTTTATGGATGCACCAAATAATATTTCAATTTGAAAAGAGAATAGTGCACCAACTGTAAATAAAAAAAGAAATCCCAATTGCAAAGTTTTGCACAAATGTTTCACAATCTGTGCCAAATAAATATTAGTTTCAAATATGAGTTTGTCAATTATTGGTGTAATAGAAGTGTGCAGTAGTGCTAATGCAAGAGGATGATGGCGCAAGACAGTTACACATTCTATTGTGCAATGACATAATAGTTTTAATAATATTCCCCCCGAATATAAGATGTCAGGTTCGACAATTCACATTCCTCAACAACCACCAATCTTAATTTATTTAGCCCAATATAAGCAAATAATAGCAAAGAATGCACAGTGACAGCTTTACACTGTTCAGTAAATGAACTCTCCACTTTCTTTTTGTTCCATGTTTAATCCTAACATCTTCTGTAATTATTCCGCACACACCAGAATTGTGACCTGTATATTAATATAAGGTATTAATAGAAGGTAGAACATGCTATTTGTTTATTCTTGTGTCACCGTATATCTATCCCTTTGCTAACTTTCTGCCACTTCTGATTTTTCTCTGATCTTTTCTCTCCTTTTATCTCACAAAATAAAAACTCTCATGCTGTAGTATTCAAAATGATTAACATTTGAACTAAATGAACTCTTGCAAAAAGCCTGTTTAATTGTTAGGTAAATTAAATCAGAAAGGTAGAAAGGCACAAATGAGGCCTTACTTATATAACAAAATCTGCAGTGCTTATGTCATCATACCCCCTATATATATTAAACATTAATGTGCATGTATCTGTTTCAAAAGTTAGCAAAAAACAAATATAATAATAATAATATAAGGCTATACTGTATATAAGTCCCCTATATGATTGTGATCTTCTCTTCACTCCAAACTACGCTCAACTTTCTCCCAGATTGCTGCAGTTGTGTGACAAATTGAAAACACACTCACCAGTTTTATTACCTTCCCATCACAGAAAGGTAAAAAAGCTCAATGGCTAATCCCTTTAGTCCTCCACAATTCTTTCTTGACATTATAAGCGGGTAATAACATTTCACCGCTTCTGCTCTCCTCTTCTGACCAGGTGTATAAGATCTCCTATAGCAATTTCCTATAAATGATGCAAAGAAACCTTATATAGCATACATCTATTTATTAAAATGACATAAAAAAACAATATAAAATCTGTTCCACTCACTTGTAGAAAGTACAGACACTGGCTATGGCTCCATCTTGTCACAATAGGCTGTGCAAAATGAAACATGCCCTAATTTGTTCAGTGCAAACCAATGCAAAAAAGTTCTGTGCAATGCATACAATATATAACGTATGTTAAGAAGATGTAAGCTGACCCATATACTGGGAAGTGTTCCAGTTTTGTTCTACGTGGATTTGGTTCAGTACAAGCCAAAAATCCTTCCCACAATTAACTTGCAGATAAAAGATGTCATATGGAAACACAGCCTATTACTAGAGATATGCTAAGCCTGACATTATTTGATAAACTGCTGGTATTAGGTATTGTACCATAAATGCACAATATAAGTTAACAACTTCACTTGCAGCACCTTATATCCCCTTAATTCCCAGAGATTTATGAGGTTTTGGACACCTGTCAAATTAGAGCCAAAAAACGGTTTTGCTTTTGTCATTATTATTATTATTATACAGGATTTATATAGCACCAACAGTTTGCGCAGCGCTTTACAATATAAGGAAGACATTACAGTTACAATACAATTCAAGACAAGATGGTAAGGAGGGCCCTGCCCCTGAGGGCTTACAATCTAAAAGAGGAGGGGGAAATGATACATGAGGCAGCTGTGGGAATGAATTATGTGAGAATGTGAAGGTTCAGTGGTTAGGTTGAGGTGGGATAGGCTTCCCTGAAGAGATGAGTCTTTAGGGAACACCTAAAGGCAGTCAAGGTGGGAGATAGACGGACAGGTTGGGGTAAGGAGTTCCAGAGGATGGGAGAGACTCTAGAGAAGTCCTGGAGGCGAGTATGGGAGGAGTGGACAAGGGAGCTGGAAAGCAGGAGGTCAATGGATGAGCGGAGGGGACGGTTAGGGTGATACTTTGAGACAAGGTCTGAGATATATCCGGGGGCGGAGTTGTGGATGGCTTTATAGGTGACTGTTAATATTTTGAATTTTATCCTCTGGGCGAGTGGAAGCCAGTGGAGGGATTGGCAGAGGGGGGATGCAGACACTGAGTGGTTGGTAAGGTGAATCTCTCTAAACATCTCTCTAAACATACTTTCTTAATATCAAGCTAGATTTTACTATCATTTTTTGCAGAACTAGACAGATATAGTTTTACATTATATATTTTATTTAGGAAGAAAGAGTGAAATATTATTTTTAATATATATTTCCTGTGATTGTTACTGGTGCATCTAATTGATGTAATGAGTAACTAGTGCATCCCTAAATACTATAATACCAAGAGCCAGGTAGCCAATGCTCCTTAAACATTACATTTGGCACCTACATTTAAGGTTTTCTCTAGTTGCTATTGATAGAGCTGGCTTCTAAAAACAAATTTAAAAAAAGGAATGCTCTGCCATCACGTAACATGGTACCGTGGCTGGGATGAGGAGGAATCATCTGCTGCCCCCTGTATTTTACCTTCCACGGAGGGGGCTGCAGGGCAGGGTGCCACTGTCAGGATGCAGCCTCCATCCTCCTCCTCCCCTGGCAGGTCCTGGATTCAGTGCCATAGTCTCAAGAGGGGGAGATGTGCGTCCACCAGCACGGTAAACAGTTGATGCTAGGTCTCCAGATGCCTGCCGTGGGGTCCTCAGCAAGTACAGGACCTCATGACAGCCAAATCCATTTCAGAAAAAAATTGCCGTCTGGAGACGGCAACCCGCAGATGCTGCAGTGCCGTCCGTCCGTTTTTTTACTACGGGCGGACGGCAAGAGGTTAAAGGGACGGTATCGACTTTTAGTATCGGGGCAATTTCAAATATGAGTACTCGTGAAAATGCCCAGTAGTGGCACCGATACTGATATCAGTATCGGTGCATCCCTAATCTGGAAGAAATACACAAAGTACACAAAGATTCAAATGAGAATACACATGGCTCTTGTATTTAGACAGTACAGTCAGTCCCCGACTTACGGACAACCCGTACTTACGAACCAAGGTCCACAGTTCTCCTAAATGTACCGGCAGCCGCCAGCTGCCGGTACATTTAGGAGAACTGTGGCTGCAGTGGCCTGTGTCCCTTCAAATCCCCGCTGCTCTCCCCGCCTGTGTTGGCGGAGGCAGCGGGGACACATACAGCTGCATTCCTCCGCTGCCCCCAGTACCTCCGCTGCTGTCCCGGCCGGTTCCTCCTCTTCTCCCGGTCTGTCCGCACCTCCTCTTTTCCCGATCCGTCTGCTAAAATAAAAACGACAAAAATGTAAAATAGAAAAAAACTTTTTTTTGGTGTGCCATTTTAAATAAAAGTTTTTTATAATTAGATTATAATCTTCTGAACAACGGGAACAGACAGAAAAACAAACGTGACCCTTCCCTATGCTATCCAAAACAAAAAATGTTTTTTAGCTGGAGTTACACTTAAAATTTTTTACCTGTTCCGACTTACATACAAATTCAACTTAAGTACAAACCTACAGTCCCTATCTTGTATGTAACCCTGGGACTGTATTTAGAATATCTGCTTATCCCGGAGTTGATCTTTAGGCAGTATGTGCAAATGTCATCTATAGTGTACAATAATGACTTGTAATAGTGAGATATTGCTTGGTGCTATCAGAAGCATTGCAGTGATCTGTTGCTGCAGATGGAGGCAGGGCAGAGCTGGATCAGCATTTCGTTGCTCCAGCACAGCAAATGGAGCTCACAGAAAATGCCATGCCATCAAAGATAATCCTGTATCCACAGTGTGGAAGAACCTTGATTACATTGTGCAGAAATCCCAACTCTCCTGGACGCCCGCGAGAGAAACATTTTATCCCGGAAAGTTGTAGCCTGCTTGAGTAAACCTTTCCCTGCTATCTTTTTTTTGGGGGGGGGGGGGGGTTTTTTTGAAAGGGGGACCTCCGACCGCCGTCAGAGTAAAAAAAAACAACAGACAGCATGGGAATGTTATAGGCTATTTCAATTTGCATTAGCAGGTTTCTCCTTCAGGTCTTCCTCTGCAGATTGACAGCTGCGGTGGACAGGTGCAATAGCCAGCCTGCTAGTGCAAATTGAAATAGCCTATAACAGCCTAGCTATTCATTCCCATGCAGTCTGGTTTTTGTTTTGTTTTTTTATTGTGACAGCAGGAGCTGGTGGACTCCATATTGGTTTGAGCACAAACATCCTCCCTGACCTACGACAGATAGAGAAATGTGTTGCTTTTTCATACCTGTTAGGTCTCTTTCACATGGGCTAAATAGGAGAGGATCCGTGCACAGATTATCTCCTGATCGGAGCAGTATGGAGTAGATGTCAACGCTGTGACATCCGTGTCTCTCCATTTTTTTCCCTTCATCTTGCGATGGCAACCAGAGTGTTAAGAAAAAGTGACACTCAGGGGAGCCCAGACTGAACCTGTCAGTAAATGTTTAACTCTGCATGAGTAAATAACAGTCATGTCACAATATACCGCAAGAGTGTTGTTTCTTTGTAAAGAGTACCTGTACCCCTGTATGTTACGGTATCTAATTGATTTTTCAATTAATCAATACTCTCTACTGATACCCCTGCTTGTGGCAGAGAGTTCCAAAATGTAACCACTCTGACTGAAAAGAATCCCCTACGCTCTGTGTGGTTGAATCTTTTCTCCACCAATTTCAGGTGGTGGCCTTTAGTCTTTGTTAGGAATTTACAGTAAAAAGTTTATTGCTGATGTTGCTATCACCACCAAACATTTTATACATCAAAATCATGTCCCCTCTTAATCTCCTCACTTCCAGCGGGAGCAAATTTAAATTTAGCAACCTTGCCTCATAGCTTTGCTCTTCCAGCCCCTTAATTAGTTTCGTTGCCCTTCTCTGGACTATCTCCAGCTCCAAGACATCCTTTCTGTGGATTGGTGACTAAAATTGAGCCGCATACTCAAGATGAGGCAGAACCAGTTATCTATAGAGTGGCAAAATTGATTTGTCTCTACAGTACATTCCCTTTATATGCATGACAATACTCTGCTAGCCATGTTTGCTGCAGCCTGGCCTTGCATGCTGTTATTCAATCTGTGGTCTACTATGACCCAAAAATCTTTTTTCATTCCTGACTTCCCTAGTAGAGTACCCATTATTGTGTTTTCTTCTTGCCTATGTTTAATCCCAAAATGCATTACTTTACATTTATCGACATTAAACCTCATCTGCCATATAGTTGCCCACTCCCCTATTTTATCCAGGTCCTTCTGTAATGTTATAATGTCTAAGTCCGTGTCTATTAGGCCTCATTCACACACAACGCAAGCAAAATTGTATATTGTGTATATACGCGTCTATGCGCGTATATACAAGCGTATATGCGTATACTATATGCAATCCCAGAATGCATCACTCGTAATGGAATTTTTAATGTGCTGTATGCATGTACGTGCGTATATGCGCGTAAACACACTTATATGCGCATAAATACACAGAAATACGCTGCCCGGACGCATCTCTGTTCCATTCTGTTTTTGCGCATATATACGCAACGTAAATATACGGCTCCATACGCGGCTGTGTGTATGGAGCCATTTATTTGCATATGTTGCATATGGTACAATACGCACGTACCTATTTTAGTATCATCTGCAAACACAGAATCATGGCTATTAACACCTTCCCCAATATTATTAAACAGGTTAAACAGTATGGGGCCCAGCACAGAACCCTGGGGCACACCACTCCCGACCTTGGACCAATCTGAGAAAGAGTCATTTATCAATACTCTCTGGACATGTTCCTGAAGCCAGTTTTCTATCCATGTACACACCATTTCATCTATGCCCATAGATGTAAGCTTGTGTAGTAAGCGTTTATGTAGTACTGTGTCAAATGCTTTTGCAAAATCCAGGTACACCACATCTACTGATCCAGATCTCTACTCAACCCTTCATAGAATGTTAGTAGGTTGGTCTGACAAGAACGGTCCTTCATAAATCCATGCTGATTATCACTTGTTATACCTTTGTCACAAACAAAATACACTAAATAGTCCTTTATCATTCTCTCAAACAGTTTGCATACTATTTATGTTAGACTGACTGGTTTTTAGCTCCCAGGTTGGCATCTTGAGCCTTTTTGTGAATATTGATACTACCGTAGCTTTCCGCCAATCACTTGGTATCCCTCCATTAAGTATGGAGTCCTTGAAAATTAGGAATAATGGCCTCGCTTTAACATGGCTGAGCTCTTTAAGTACCCTGGGGTGCAGGTTATCTGGCCCTGATGCTTTATTTGCAACCACTGCAGTATATTACGCACTAAGCTACTCACATACTTATCTCCATTAAACCCGTCTTTTTCTTGAGTGTATACTGAGGAGAAAAATGAATTTAATACCTCAGCCTTCTCCCGGTCTTTTGTGATTAATCTCCCGTTCTCACCATATATTTGGCCTACCTGCTCTTTTCTTACCCTTTTACTGTTCACATATTGGAAGAATTTTTGGGGTTTCTTCTTACAGACTTTGGTGATATGCTTTTTATAAACTATTTAAACTGCTTGGATTTCATGTTTACATCTCTTATTTTATTCCTTGTAGCTCTGGAATGCCAATGCAGTCCCCTCCATCTTATATTTTTTAAATGCCAGCTTCTTTTCTTTGACGTGTTGTCTTACTGTTTTATTTAGCCATGCAGGCTATGTAGGCTTAGCTCTCGATCTTTTATTTTTGTTACCCAACGGTATGCACTTGGTAATAGCGTTATGTATTATAATCTTAAAACAATCCCACTTCTCATCAGTGTTCATTATTAGAAGTAAGTTGTCCCATTTGTTGTCATACTAGATGACGCACCTTATCGGTACAATTTTTTGCATGGAAATTTGGTGTTATGTATTGTAGGCCTGCAATTCTTAATAAATCTTAGGAATAACTCACCTAAATCTGTCCAAACAAGAGTCCAGTAGACATCCCAGGTATGATAAAGTTTGAAACACGAAATTAAAAAATTATAATATAATTTAAAAAATGGTCCAGTAAATGGAAATTCTGGGGGCTCAGCCTGATCCACAATTTGGCCACAATTTGGCCACAATTTGTAAAGTACTTTTCAGTCTCCTTCTCTTAGCATCTGCCATTTACATCTTTCGTCAAAAAATATCATATAATTAAATGGACATCAAGAATATTTAGGTTAATAATTAACACTGAGGGATATTTAAAGCTGAATTCCAGGTATAAAAATTGGTTAGCCCAATGTAGGCATACATATTTTATACAGTGCTTTAAAGTGTATTTCTATTTTTGCAGCCAAATTGGGATAGCACCTATTTTATATTTCTTACATGTTCCCATTCACATAACATAAGCTAAAAAATATTTTAGAAATGCTTTTTGCGGTTCAAATTGTTTTTACTTGGGTTAAGGTTTCTTGACTTCTTAAGGGTTAAAATGTATATTTGGCTTCTTTGTCTTTGCAATGTTAGGAGGGGCTGTGAGGAGTTTGTATTGAATGTTAATAAAGTTAATGAGAGAAACACAATCCTCAAATTTTAGTCAAAAGTCTTTCTATAAGACTTTGGACTAAATTTGGATGACAGATCACTGTTAAGACTTTGCTCTGAAAAATCTGGAATCGGCCATGTTGCCTGCTGCAACAAGACATTTTAAGGGTAAGAAATATTTAAAAAATAATAATTTTTACATATGCTGTGTGAATGGGAACACATAACAAACATATAGAGGGGATTTATCAAATTTGACTGTGGAAATACACTCTTATTTAAGGCCCCATGCTCTCGCTGTGTTGAATGACTGCCGCTGTGCTGAATGGCTGCTGTGCTGAGCGAGCAACCCTTTGTGAAAACACAGAAGGTAGTTTGCTCAGCACAGCAGCCACTCAGTGAACACCTAGTATTTTATCAATGGATACTAGGCATTCTCTAATGGACGAAGATTGGTGCTGTGGTGTCGTTCAGTCGTTCAGCACAGCAGCAGAAAATCACGGTAAAGCACTATTGTAGCTCTGGCTACTACAGCATTTTACAGGAAACTGGTGGCCCTTCCAGGTATAAAATATGTATACTTACATAGGGGAAAGTTAGACCAATGTAAGTATTTAGAAAACATTTATACCTGGAGTTTAGATTTAAAGTCTTCCAACACCATGGGTAACAGCTCTAGGATGAGTATATACACTGGCAGAAATGGCCATATACTAAGTAGATTTTTTCATACCAGTTAAATGATATCTCATCAGATATAAATGGCCTTGGAACATGTGTTATCCTGATACTTGTGGGGATCAGCAACTGAATATGTCCATATCAGCCTAAAATGCTGTAAAAAAATGATCTGTGTGTTTGCATCTTTGTACTTGATGTGTCCTTAGCGTGCATGGATTCATTTAATCACCTAGTTAGAAATGCTTTTAATTTCCAGAGAGATAAATAAAGCATAGTTCTGTCCCAAGTATAATAGGACATCATAAGGTTCCTGGCCCAGAACCAGGCTTATCACATTTCTAATCATGCATGATATATACTGTATGTCCAATACACTGATAATAAAGGAAAGCTCTGTTTATTAAACTTCTTATGGAGCTGCCAAATAAAAGACAATGCAAGTATACCATAAGGGATATAACTATTAAAAAAAAAGGGGAGACTGTGACCTGTGATAATAGTATTTGTCTGGTCACACCTCTAAAAATCCTTTATGGGATCTAACTGTATCCATCTTGGAAAATGCAAAATCTAGCTGCAAAGCTTGCTTCTAAAAGGTAAAGGTAAAATACAGATCTACAGTAATGCTATGAAACTGAAAGCAGATATTTTATTTCATCTGAGTAATGCTACTAGGGGACTAGTCTAATGCAAGCAGTGTTAACCATTTCAACGTAGGAAAGATCTGTGTGGTGCAAAATAAGTAGTGCAGTAGTCTTAATAGTAGAGTCAGCCAAAAGTTTTAGGTTGCATGAGTTGACAAATAACAATAAAAGAGAACTTACTGAGGGATTGTAGTCAGCTTTCCTAACTACAATGCCTCTCTACTACCGCCATCCTCAAACCTCTTTGATTGCCACATGTGATAATTTTTTATTATAAAGGCTAAGATGATGTAGCAGCTGGGGCATTCTGGTAAACTTTGGCTTAGAGGAGGACTTCTGGATCATTAAACGACTTGTACATAAACCAGTGCCAGATCTGACATAAATAAAGATTTGGTTTCAGAGCTGCATATCCTATAGTTATTATAAAATAATTCAGAACATACAATAACACATTGTATGTTCAAAGTAATAATATAGTAGGTTGAATAGGTTAGGTGGGCATAGTCAAATAGTGGTAAAACTATTTCATTAGCAAATTTACCTGCAACATATAGGAAAGTAAAGATAAAATGCTTAAGTTGGGCTTCTTGATGGTGGTGCTGGTGTTCAATCTTAAGCTAGGGTTCCATCATAATGGCAGCCAAAAATGGTACATCGTCCACATACATGTCCCATGAATACACAGTTAACTGGGTAAATAACCGAGTGGATGACTTTCCGAACTCCAGGCTGTCCCCAACAAGCTTAGCAAGAAGTGCTGGCTAGAGGTTGGTAGACAACCCCCCAAGTCTCACTACTCTTTCAGTACCCAACCCCCTTTCTCATCACTCTGCCAAACCCCCCACCACCTTTTGTCAACAGCCACCATCCCCTCTCTCAACACCCTGCCAGTCCTCCCCAGCCTCTCTAAATGTTCTGTGAGCACCCACCACCCTTTTTGACCACTCTGCCAGCTTCCCACCCTGCTCTTAACACTCTGCCAGCCCCCTGCTCTCACCGCATTATTAGCAACCCACTCCTCACTGCTCTGTCAGCACCCCTCACCACTCTGCGAGCCTCCCCCATCACACTTTTACCACTCTGACAGCACTGCTCCCCTCCTACCACTGTTCCTGCATAGCCCCCCCATCTTAACCCCACCCAATCACCCCTGCTCCACCAATCAGCCAGCAACATCCCCCCATTCTCAGAAAACTGATGCTCCCCATTCTCATCAGCGCACCTGCATTCTAAAAGCTCCCCAATCTCACCACTGTACCTAACCCCAACCTCCCCAGGACTGCACATGCAGGCCATCCCCCACTATCAACACTTTATGTTCCTCCCCTCCCCTCCCCAACATTACCTGCTCTGGAAAGGGACGACATTTGCAAGCCTATATGAAAGGGACATATCCATTGTCAACTTTAGTTATGTGAGACCAATGCAGTCATATTGAATAACATTATATATGGGGCTAGCAGGGTCAGGGAGCAGGAGAAGTTGTGGGTGAAATGAGAGCCAGTAAGCTGGTTGATACTAACACCCCAGATTTTGAACGTGCATGTCAGCTATATGGTGGAAGAGATGTAAAGGCTGAATCGGGAATCTAAATACATACAGTTGAGAAAAGCAAATTCTATTTTACCTGCATATGATTGGGTATTTAAAGTAAACAGCAATTTACTTTAAAGAGATCCTGTCGGTTAAGGTCTCAACAATCAGATCCATACAGGAGAAGAGTTATGCTCACCTCTCCGACAGCCCATACTGTATGTCCTAATTTCCCTCGGTTCCAGTCCTAAAGCCTCTTCAGTGGCATTCAACACGTGTGAATGTGTCAAATGCCTGTGTTGTCCACCATGCACCATAGTTCTTCTCTCTGACCCCCGATGTCACCGCTGAGTCCTGTAGTTCTTAGTGGTCTCAGGAATTAGCCACAGTGTACTACAGGGAATACAGGTATCTTGACAATCCTGGAAGTGTTAAATGCAGAAGACACTGATGAAGGTTGCATGGAGGGGAGGGGAGGGGAGACACACAGAACACCATAGAGGAGAGCATAGTAGCCCTTATTTTGCAGACTTGACAGTTTAAATTCTTTAAACACCTGACAGTGAGTTATTCAGTAAATACAATAAATGATCACTTTTATACATTTACAACCAAACTACCCGTTTAAAAGTTGGTTATTGACCATGTGCCTCTTTATTGAAAACAAAAATTGTTATTGATTTATTTTTAAATGTTATAGACCCATATTGAGATACAAGGATGCCAACACTTTCCATTTAGGAACAGTGACATATCCACTAATAAACAGTATGTGCTCCATGTAGAGTGACTGAATGGTGAGGAATCTCAGACTGCATACTGGTATCATATAAAGTTTAATGCCTCAGCCGTCTCAAGGATACACATGAAATATCTCATCTCAGCCAGCAAACACATTACATTCTGTCCAGTTCAAAGTCACACAAACAACCACGTTTGGGAGGTTAAAACAAGCAGTCAGTATTTCTCTTTTATCTAATGGAGTGCTTTCTACCTCTTGCCCTCAGTGACCATTAAAAGGTCATATGTTACAGATTTCCAGACAGGGCCACAACTAGAATCATTAATTACTTATATTTTACATGAAGCACACTTCATCTGTAATTTTATAAAGAGATCTGACAAATGTCAGTGGTACTTGAAGTCCTGTTCTGCCTATACATTAGCTAGCAATATTTTCTCAAGGGCTGATTTATAAAAGTTCCACCCAGCCATAAACTGGGCGAATGCTGGTCGCATTAAATTTTCACCACTAAATGAAGCTGAGGTGCACACTTTCCTGTGCTCCTTGGCTCCATTTTATGGTAGGAATGCCATGCCAGCATCAGGCTGAGCAGAAGTTTTATAAATCAGCCCTTTAGAGTGGAGATTAACTAATGAAAAACAAAGAGTGCTCTAGTCCAGAGGTCCTTAACCTTATTGAGACCATGGCCTGGTAACTTCTTCCAAAACCTTCTATGACCAAAAGTTAAATAAATGTTTATACTTATAATATATATAATATCAGTGCACTGCACAAAATACCATGCGGTATATTTATAAATAATTTTCAGAGCCATTCGCCCTGAAAAATTGAATGTAAATTCGTCCTGTGTGAATGAAGACAAAAACGAATGCTATTGCATATTCTCTTTCCAGGTTGAATGCAGGTAAATACCACATTATGGCCATTAGCTAAAGCTGAGGTGCATAGAAAATAAATACTTATTTCCTTACTTGGACATAACTCTGGCCACATGCATTACATTCTGCTAACATCTGAAACATAATAAAACTCTGCAAGACAGGTGAATCATGGAGCGGGGTTAATATACAATGAGGCCTGAAATGTAGTGCCTCCCTATGTGTTGCCACACTCCTGTCCGCCTGGCACACAGTACTCACTATTCCACCATCCAGCACCCTTCCAGCAGCAGAGCCCAGTCCAGAGGTGATATATGGGGGTGATAAATGGTATAGAGCTCTGATCCTGGGCCATTCTGCTGGGTCTAGACATTTATCCCCTGCACTGCTGCCCACTGCATGCAAACCGACAGCCAACCTCCCTTACTGGTACTCAAACTGGCACAGGGGGGGAGATAGAGCCATGTCACAGGCACAGCACTTAATGAATGCTGGAGTGAGAAAAGACAGGGAGCAGTGATTCTGCTTTATTAGCGACAGCACGCTACTGATGCTCAAATAAAAAGGGGCTGGGCGGCAGCGTTGGCAAGTGGTCACATAACAAGGGTCTGTGAGCTTAGGAGAGCAGTGCCTCACAGCCTGACAGATGTTACAGATGTTTTGACACATGCTTTAAACTGACCAATTGACAACACTCAGTTCTCAAAAATGATGTGTGTTGTCAGCGGGTTGGCTCTATCTGTGAGGATGAGTGGAAATCACTCACCTCATAGTTCTCCTTTAAGGTCTCCTGGAGGAAATGGGGAGGCCATAGACTCTACATGTTCCATGGATCAAGGTCAATTTCTTCAGGAAGTGAGAATCTGATTGCACAATAAGGACCCACCTGACTGGATGCACATTGAATGGATTCATTAGGTACAACCTCACATAACATAGTTGTTTCGTAATAATACTGAAAAATGGCCTGGATGGGAAGGGGGTTTAACACCGCGGATGTCAACTGGTTAAAGGAGATTGTACAAAGATGGTAGAATCAGACTGTACCATATGTTTGGTGTCAGTTTTAGTTTAAACCCTCTGTTTTTTTGCCTATATCTACTGCTAGTGAGCAGTAGATATAGGCAAAAAGTAAAAAAAAAAAAAAAAACCTGATTTAACAGCGGTTTAAACTTACCTTTTTTTCCCTGCGCACTGCCGCCCGAGAATCCGTAACTGTTCGGGCGACCGCAAAGCATCTTGGGGCGGGCGCATGCGCAGTTCCGATTCTTGGCCGGGAGACGAGCAGAGACGCAAGGTAAGTCTATGGACACGTGCACCCGCATGCAGACACCACTGGATCGGAAGTGCCTGCAAGCAGAGAGGAGTCAGCACTGGATCGGAGAGCCGCCGCACTGCTGGATGGACAGATGAAAACATCAGGAAAGAAGAGGAAGATCGGATTAAGAGACATCATTTAAGGTAAGTGCTAACATTAACATATGGGGATGGAAAAAAATATCCTTTAATGTCACTTTAAGGCTGTTGAAGTGTGACAGAGTGCATTTTTGGCATATAAATTCCTAATGGTCCGTATACCTGGGGATGTGGTAGGGGTGTGTTCATTGCCTGAATACATTGTGTTGGAAGGTGCCCCTCTTTATAATCTCAGAAAGTTGAAGAAATAATATGTGACAGGGGTAGGCAACCTCTGCACACCAGCTATGGTCAAACTACAAATACCATTGTGCTTCTGCCTACAGGAGTCATGTATGTAACTGTAAGGCTGGGCACACACCTTACAACCATCGCAAGACTTTTGTCTTGCGATGGTTGCAAGGTAATTAAAAAAACGTACGATCTGCCTATCTTGGACATGCAGATCGTACTTGCGATGATCGCAAGCCCGTCCCGCTGAGGGGCGGGCTTCCGATGACCGCAATGCTGAACGGGCAGTATGCGCTTGCGCACAGCGGCCCGTGCGGCTTTTATCTTGCGAACATGCCACAAACCAGCCGAACATCGTACGATGTACGGCTGGTTTACGAACATGTTCCTAAGGTAAAAGTCGTGCGACTTTACAATAGCAGAGGTCGCATGGCTCCCACACACTTTACGATAATCTACGATCGCGGGATTTCCCGCGACTATCGTAAGGTGTGTGGGCACCTTTATGCCTTGCCTCATAGGATTTGTAGTTTCACCACAGCTCAAGTGCGGTGGTTCCCTTTTAGTGTTATATGGATGCTCTCAGACATTCCATATCTACTAAATAGACAATATCTTATTTTCCCGAAAACAAGACCATACCATTTTCAAACTGTAATGCCAAAACATAAGTATCTGTTTTGTGTGCTTGTGTGTAAATATACAGTACTGGTTGGTGTTACTGAGGTAATATTGCCCCAGCTCTTCACAGTTGTAGAACTATATGACCTGGCAACATCTTGTGTGTGAAAGGAGTTTTGGTGGATCTAGTGGTAGTTTGAAAGTGTCCTGAATTTAGGAATATAATCGGAGATACTGGTGAAACTAATGTGTGTAGGTCCAGTCTTGTGGGTGTGCTTTCCTTCCACAAATTTCTGACTGCCCTTGTTTCAGTAATTTGAGATGCTGTCCTGTAGTGAGCATGCAAATGAGGAAAGTCAGAGTCAGCAATTTAGAAAGTACTTTATCTATTGGAACAGCATGACAGCAGGAGAGCTAGTGTAATCAGAAGGAAGGGTCAGCAATGGATGCCTTCATACTTCCTCACCACAATTTTTCAAAAACGTTTTATATTTATATTGGTAAATGATACTTGTTTCTTTCTTTTGGAAATGGGTCCTTCAGTGAGCAATCCTTAATTCATAGAATCTGCTGTAGGAATTCTGAACTTTAAGAAATGTCTGTGACACTTGCTGCCATGCCCAGGAAGGAATGTAACAGAGATTAAAATAGGGTAGCTTTCTTCAGAGAGGCAATACGTTCTTTAATTTCGGGTTAAAGCATTCAGATAATTTACTTATTTATTTTATTTATTTCAGGTATTTATATAGTGCCAGCAATTTACGCAGCATTTTACATAGTTGCACATTCACATCAGTCCCTACCCTCAAGGAGCTTACAATCTAAGATCCCTATCTCACATGCATATAACTCCATCACATCAGGAATTATGTAATAGCTACTAGTAAAAGCTACTCTTAGGGGCCCAGAACCATGGATTATGGTGTCAAGATGGCGAGCGGGAGCAAATCAGGGAACAGTAAAATAAATGGTAAAATGTACTTTAAGTTTGCCTGGCCTTTGTTTTTTTGCAGAATCCAATCTGCTGCAGAGTTAGTCCAATCTGAATCACTGCCCCTCAAACTAATTATTGGGATTCCTTTATGGTTTCAATGGAGAGGAGAGCCCCAGCTGTCGATTGCAGCCATCATTTCAGGTCCCTTGAGAGGCTATTTACAGAATTAACATAACCAATTAGGGGTGTGCTGAAGGGGTTTTGAAGTGTTTTATGATGCTAAGCAGACATACCCTAATGCCAATTTGTCTAACTATATCTATATTCTCAGATGACAACATTTTGCAACATGATGATATTATTGAACAGAATGAAATTACGATTCATTAGATATAAATCGTATGCATATTTGGCTTAGATGTGATGTGGTCTGTTTGCTGCTGGACAATGTAGCATTGGCATGTTTATTGTCTAGCAGATCTTATGATACATCGTGTAGTCACTTTTTCATGCATATAACTCCATCACATCAGGAATTATGTAATAGCTACTAGTAAAAGCTACTCTTAGGGGCCCAGAACCATGGATTATGGTGTCAAGATGGCGAGCGGGAGCAAATCAGGGAACAGTAAAATAAATGGTAAAATGTACTTTAAGTTTGCCTGGCCTTTGTTTTTTTGCAGAATCCAATCTGCTGCAGAGTTAGTCCAATCTGAATCACTGCCCCTCAAACTAATTATTGGGATTCCTTTATGGTTTCAATGGAGAGGAGAGCCCCAGCTGTCGATTGCAGCTATCATTTCAGGTCCCTTGAGAGGCTATTTACAGAATTAACCTAACCAATTAAAAGCTACTCTTAGGGGCCCAGGACCATGGATTATGGTGTCAAGATGGCGAGCAGGAGCAAATCAGGGAACACCTATTCCCTGATCTGCTCTGTGATCACTGAAGCCGTAGGCTTTGTGCAGGAAGTCCTCTTGCTCAGAGCTGTCACAATGCCATGTCTGCCTTGTACTCATTGCATACATTTTGTACCCATCGGCGCAGGGTACTTGTATGAATAAGGTGCCATGCAACTTCACATGCACATTAGCTTGGCTAGATGTAGGTATCTCATATAATCAGTATCTAATCCATGTGCTCTTTTTATTGTTTTGTTTTTATCTATCTTTTCTACTGCCTGACCATTTCAAATACTGTGCTGGCATGTGTGTGTTAAAAGTGTTAAGTCTCTGACTGACAGATGACATCCCTTACTATAAAATCTGACTGTTACAATGTCTACATGCTTCTGGCATCCAATGAATGTTTGCTATTTGCTTTGTTGTCGTATTCTTTCTTAGCTGTACAAAACAATTATTACTAGCATCACACATATACATACATATACATAAAGATGGATTTATGACCTGTTTCTTATATTTTTTGGATTTCACTTTGCATCTGCTTGCATCTTCATAGACTGTGTTAGCAGCCCACCACTACATGGAATAAGGAACGTTTGAAAAAAGAGCAACTAATCTATTCCATTCCATGTCCTTTAAGTGCTGCATGTTAATGGGGTACATATCAGAGAACCACTGTACATGTTAAGTGATGGACACATACTAATGCAAAAAAGGTTACTTATTTTATAATGAATAAAGTATATGTAGAGACGAAAGCTTTTTTTTTTAAGCTTTGGATGGAGTGGGAACAGTTAGATCCTTTGTCAAGCTTTTATTGTTGTCTATTTGTACTGCTGACCATTGTCACAGAAGAAAATGTTACAGTGGTCACCCACAAAGGGACACAGGGACACATGTTCCATGGACAACAGTCTAAGAGGGGGATTTATCTTGCTTTATTGCACTTCCTGTTGCCTCTCTGAGATAGGAAGTAAAGAGAACTTTTCCTAATCATACACGGACAAAAAAAAAAAAACTTCTCTACTCTATCAAAAACAAAATAGTTTTGGCTTTACATACTGTACATTCTAATGCATTCACACCTTATAACATTATAAAACATAGTAATGCAAGTATAATTTTCTTTGCAAGATGTGTCGATTCACATTAGAGAACTTTACCCCTTTCACATCAATGTGGGTCAATGAAGGATAGATAGTTAGACAGTGTATTGTTTTGCAGGCTGGCAGGTGAGTGCGCTGGGAAATTATGCTTTTGTACTGTGTAAAGCCCTTTCATGCACCTTGCTTTAAAGCTGGTTATGAGTTCATGAGGTAGTTTACCATCTTTTTTGCTTGTTGGATTTGGCGTGGGGACACACTGGGAGCTTCAGCTGCCATTGTGATGTGCTGGGCTTCTGGTGTGTCCCTGCGTCTTTAAGGAAGTTGGGCTACCTCTTGGCAAACCTGCACCAAATTCATCCTTTGCTATATATGCTCCAGTGTGGCTTTCACATATTTTGCAAAAGGTGTTTAATTAAAACCTCTTTTTTTAACCCTTGTAGTTAGACACAGGAATTCTTAATCACACCTAAACTTACAGGTGTGAATGGGGCCTAATACACACTTCTTTAAAACTGTGGATTTTTTTTTTGCAGACCTTCAGTTTTACTACTGCTAAGAACTTTCAGTTTTTAGCTGAGGAGACATTCTGAGATTTGTAGAGCCTGAGGAAGACTACATTAGCCATACAGAGTTTTACATCAGTGTTGGGTGGGGTTACCAGAAGCTCAGAGGACAATACATCTACACCGCTAAGACAGCTAAATAAATTTTCCTCACTGCACAGCCTGCAAAGAGAATCTGCAAGTAGCGACAATGATTCTGAAGTCTCCCATTGTATGTCTGATGGTCAGCTGTTCTTGAATGGAAAAGGTCACAGGGGGTAAAGGGTCAACACCCATGTACATTTATATCTAGCTGCCCATAGACTAATACTGGGTTTCCGATCAGATCCTCCTGAAAAGCTGACAGGTGGACCTGATCAGAATGCCTATGTGAAAGGGCTCTTTTAAGATTACTTTAAAATCTTAAAGCCTGTATAAGATGTTAGTGATTGAGTTTACTTATATTTTACATGTACCTGTTGCTTTGCCCTGAATGCTTAAAGGAGAACTATGGGGGTAAGTGTTTTTCCCCATAGTTCTCCTAAGGGTCCTGGGAGGACATAAACTAGCATCCACCCGTGACCCAAAGCTCAGTATATCGCGAGCTACAGCTCGCGGTATACTGAGACCGCCGCAGTCAGGACGGATCCCGGCATTACTGTCGAGATCCACCCTGCTGCGTGAGTGACAGATGGCTCTGCCTATCTAGAGGCAGAACCAGCTGTACCCGCCCCCACCCCGTCCGTTCCGCCATTCAGCGCTGGAGGATCGAAGCGGGGAGGAATACCTGCAGGGAGCCGTAAGTGACAGCCACGGCTCTCTGCAGGGACCAGATTGAGAAGTGAGCAAGCGACGGTATGTGTTCGCTCACTTCCCAATCTATTGAGCCGACGTGTGACAGTTTCAGGCTCGAACTATGAGGATGAGTGATTTTCACTCGCCTCATAATTCTCCTTTAAAGTACAGGTTCACTTTTAGTTGGCTGTAGATATAAAATCACTGTTGCCCGATTCAGCTCATTTCAGGCAAACCAAAAGGCAATTCTCATGACTAAACCGCCTTCATTTCTCACCAGTAACCCCCGGTTAACAAATCTCATTCTTAATCAGGTGGAGATATAGGAAAACTTTAAATGATCACTATAGTTTTAGCTCAAGATTAGGTGTTACTGGAATAGTCTAGCAGTGCATTCACTACTTGGGAAAACACGCTCATGCAACCCAAACCTTTTTTTTGTGCTATCATATGACAAAATAGGTTTAGGTAATTGGTTGATGGCTAACTGTCTTCGGATGTCTAGGGCTATTTAGTTATTTTACTATGGAAAAGATCCAGTGGTTTGTGTACTGTGAACAAACAGAAATACATGCTTCCAGGTTTTAGAAGTCATTTCTTGCAAACAAAAAGAATATGCTTTTATTTGTTGACCATGATGCTGACATTTTCTTCTTAACATCCCAGAATGATCTCTATTACAATGGGCAATGATCTGCCATGGTTCAGTCAGATGGTCTAGATGTCACAGTCCTGATTTAGAGGGTGAGGCAGCCCCCTGTGCTCAATGACTCATCCAGCCCAGGACAGTCTGTATTCCAGGCACAGCTGACAACCCTCCAGGGGGGGAGATAAAGGGACAGCTGTCTAACTCAGTCTAGTCATTTCTTCTGTGTTTTAATGAAGACAGAGTTAGCCCACCATATTTAATGATCTTTCAGAAAAGCATGCATTAAATCAATATATACTGTAAGTCTATATTCTATTATTATTGGTGAAAATGAATGCATTATGTAATGTTATTTTTTAGCATTCTGGTTCCAAAAACTCAAGGTGAACATGCAACATAGGCTGTACGTCATTGAGAGGTATATATCAGGTCATTTAGGGGCATATATCAGGATAAAGTCCTGCTTCAGATAAAACCTTTTTTTTGTTCCTGTGTCTACATTCAGGCAATTTTTTACTTTCTATCTTTTGTGATGGTTGGCAGACAGAACAGGAAGTGAGGAAAATTCTTCACATTTCCTATGTATTTGAATGGTGTCAGACAGAAGAAGAGGAAGTGGGAAGGAATAACCCAATGGCGGCACAGGTAGCATTTAAAACTCTAGCAGAGGGAAAAAGTCTAGAACCTCCGTCAAGATTTCATTGCTATGTTCCCATGAGATAGAGATTTTACTCAAGTGGTAAACTTATAATCCCATTGATTACTATGGTGTAAATCTAATAAAGACTTAGCTCCACTTTTCTAGCAGTATTCCTAGCTGGCAAATTCCTGGCAAAATTCAGAAAAGCTATGTTGCCAGTTTCGGTAGCTTTACAAACACTTACACCATATTCAGGTAATTATTGGCTGCGACAGTTTAAAAAAGAATCAACAACAGTTTATGGACTGGAAAACTGGTGGTAATTAAGACCATCTCTTATCTGGCATACAAAGAGATGCCAATGCTGAGAGTGGGCCATGTATATGTATGTGTTGGAAGCTGTCATGAATCTGGTTGACAAAACACTCAGCAACCAATTATGAGCCAGCAATGACGTGGCTAAGAGGGCGGGGCCTGATGGGGATGCCAAAAGACTAATCCCATCAGGCTTGTCCCTACTATCAGCGTCACTAGGTTGTCAAGGAAGCTGTTGGCTGTGCTGTACTTGGAAACCTGGCTATGTGCCACAGGTATATTCCATAAACCTCTAATAAATAAATAATACTTCCATAAACCTCCAGGCAAAAGCCAGCATCAAGGACACATTCAATGGACTTACTGCATAAATCATACTTAATGCTGGCTGATGTTTGGAAAAAGGTTTATCTTTCAGGCACTTTTAATCACTGGGAATGCATTTATATTTTAGTATGCACAAGACAAAATGTATTTTGTGCAAAATGACTAATTTTGATAATTGCCTATTTCAGTTCTTACAAATGTTTACAATATTATTATTATCATCATTATTATGCAAACTATGGAGCCTATTTAAAACAGAGAGCAGATATTGCTTCCCACACTTCGATGGACAATGGGGCTTTAACCTTTCCTGCTCTATCCAAAACTAGAAAAAGAGATTTTAGATTAAAGTCTACATTAAATAGACCTTACATTTTTTATACTGGTTAGTATAAACTACATCAAACTGAAAATGTTATTATGAAGCAGAAAGTATAAGCAACATCCTGTTCTAACCAAACTTACAGCCAAAGGCAAGAGAATGATTCTAGAGAGGTCTGGTGGGCTTCCCAGTGCCCAGATTTTACATTACCGACACACATAATGCTTGAGACTTGACAGAGCTGGAAATGTCATTCTCTCACATAACTGTTTACCTAACACTGTCAGGGCACTTAATAAAAATCCCTTGAAGCTAAGCAAAAGTTAAACAGTGCATTACCTAAATATTTCAATTGACCTCAGTAGTATATTATAGAGTCCATTACAGCCAACACGTTCTGCTGTTGAATGGTATTCACAGAACTATATATGTCTTCTTTTCACCAGCCAGTGTTTCACCATTAAAAATCAGCAATGTCCACATTGGATATATTGTGAATACATGTATGCATATTGCTATGCCGTTAATGCCGCCTTATATTTTCTACTCTTTGTACTTGTTTTGTTATCTTATTAATAAATTGTCAATTATAAAAAAAAAAAAATCAGCAATGGCTCAGCCTATATTCAAAAGCCTCAAAAGCATGAGATTAAGTCGTTATAATTCCCTATTAATGTAATTCATAGGGTTTATTTATAAATGTTATTACCACTACATCCAATATTTTTAGTACATCTGTTCATGCATTTATATAGCAACAACAGTGTTTAAAAGAGAGCATATCGACAATTGGCATCAGTCCTTTCCATAGAAGAGTATGCGATATGTACACTTACACCAGTCTAAATGTTGGTTAATTTTTAAGTAAGGGGTTTTGTTATGGCGTTTGGGTTATTGGAGGAACCTGGCCAACTTGGAGGAAACCCAATTAAAGCAAGGACACTCCATGCAGACAGAGACCCCCTGCTCATGGACTGGACTGCCATCCCTAACCTGCAAGGCAAAGGTTCCAGCCACTTAGTCACCATACTGGCACCAATCTGTTTTACACCTGCCTCATTTTTTATGGTTTGTTTAGATTTGGATGGCCCCTGATCTATTTCCCATGTTGCCTATGTGCAGGATTTCCTCTCTAGTCATCCTGTTACCTCCTGAGAAGTGGGGAACAGCTCATATATCCAGAGCACATGGCTACAGTGCCACAGAGCTCTATTGTTGTGCTAAAGGATTATGCCACACTTGTAATATTGTATTGTTCCTGCATAAATCAAATCTGTCTAGGTTAAGCCTTATACTAAGAATAACAAAAATAGTTCAAGATAAGATTAGTTTTGTTTCTCATGCCATTCTCTAAGGGAATTCTTATGGCAATATTTTCACCATGGCCCTGATTGTCTACAAGTTTTTGTTTCATGTAAACAGTGCTGCTATAAGGCATCTGTATACCATCTGTAGGTAAGTGACCATTTCTGGTGGCAGACACTTGGCAGCTGTAAGCTGTGTGGTAGCAAAAAAGCTATAAAAAATGAGAGAGGTAAGATTTGCAAAAAAAAAATCCTAGTCAAATAGTTGTATCTTATTTCCTGTTACAACAGGTTTCTATGTTCATAATAGCAGGTCTTCTCATTTACAATTATACTAACATGAATGGATTAAATGATCTGTATGTAGCCCTGTACTATGGATCATTTAACCCATTCATGTTAGCAGAGGATCATTGTAAATGTATTGTTGCAGGCACTCTATATGTACATGTACTATATACTACATATAGAATGCACTGAACAATAGATTTACAATTATCCTCTGCTAATATGAATGGGTTAAATGATCCGTAGTACATGATATGTAGCCCTGTACCCCCTTTTCCACTTACAGAGCTAGGTTATTTTTCTTTTAAATAAATATTCATGTCATTTTATTGGTATCTATCTACCATTAGCTGCCTCATTTCCCACCCTCGGCTTATATTTGAGTCAATACTTTTTCCCAGTTTTTTGTGGTAAAATTAGGTACCTCGGCTTATATTCGGGACGGCTTATACTCGAGTATATACGGTACATTTCCGAGACTGGATCATGTGTCCAAAGCACCACATCCTAATCCTAATATTATTTCTCCCAAGTCCATAAGGACTTTTCATGAGCCACATTAAAGGATTCACATAGAAACATCATTATTTAAAAAAAGGCTATACATTCTTCTTTATTTTCCATATACGATGTATCATAAAAGCATATGTTTAAAAAGAATATGTCCATGATTGCACCAGTCTCTTCCAACCACATACTTTATATACTGCCTGAGTGCCCAAACTGCAACGCAAAATCAATTTATCTCAAAGTGCCAACACTTCAAATAAGTTTGGTATTGTGTTTTAGTTTGGGCACTGGGATTTAAAACATTTTCAGCATCACTGCCTTAGGCAAAATAGTGAAACACACATATTCAAACATTTAAACATTTTTTTTCCTTATTTATAATTTTTTACACTTTTTATCACTTTTTAAAAAAATGTTATCTCATATTTTAATTAATTTTTTATCATTTGTATTGATTTTATAATTTTTTTTACTTTTTATCACTTTTTATTTTTAAATTTGAATTAAATTAAATGAATTAATTTGTATTTATTTTATTATTTTTTACTTTTTTTTCACTTAACTTTATTGATATCACACAGGAGCTAACAAGCCAATGTGTTATAGCATTTGGAGGTGAGAGGTTCTCTTTATTGAACCTGTCGCCTCCAATACAGGAGTTGTAGCACAGTACCGTGCTGGAACTCCTGTGACAGCTGAGATGGGAATGCTGCGAGTGCAGCTCTCCTGTCTCAGTGTTTACATGGAGCGGAGTGGGGAACAGAGGTTCTCCACTCTCCATCCTCACACACTTTGCCTAGGTCCCGGGTCCCCCATCAGCGTGGAGGACCCCAAAAACCACAGAGCGGAGGGAAGGCAGCCAGAGGTGGGGGCAGACCATGTAAGGATTTTTACTTTTGGTGAAGACCCCTGGAGTGCCGCTATTTCGGGATTTAGCTGTTATAGGCGATTGTGCGCTTGTTTGTCTGCACCTGAAATGGAATCACAGTGCAAGCCTGTTTGGGAATCTGAGCCGTGTTTGTTGTATATTGTTTGGCCATATCTTACTACTTGTATCAGTCAGAACTTACCGCCAGAGGAGGGGATGGGAGAAACTTCAATATCAATACCTGTATCTCTCCGCAATTATATCTATGCCTCAGAAAAACCAACTTCCAATTTCCCCTCTTGTGCTTGACAGGATTCTGATGTTTAAATCACACTTCCTTCCTTATATGCAGATGAGCTGTTGTTTATTGTTACTTGTTGTTAGTATCTCACAAGGGGCAAAGACAATGACAAGCTATGATTCTGTGGGAAGGGTTTTTGATTCCTTTAGTCTCTTCTCACGCCTTAATGGTTAAACTTGTTTGTTGGGTCCCAAGCTCTACTCCATAGAAGCAAAAGATTTCCTTACACTTCGCTGGTGATGGTCAAAAGACTTGAAACAGCTGTATACAGTTTGGAATAAATGGCTCTATAATATTAGGTTATATCTGGATTCTGCACTATACAATAGGAGTTCTGCATGTGCAAATGGATAATTGGAACATAAAGGAATGATTTGTAGCTGCCTGTAGTCTTAAAAAAAAAGGAATAATAACTCTTATTTTTGGTATATGTGATGGAATGAGACATGTGAATACCTTCTGATCTATGAAGACTCTACTGTTCTACTCACTGGTTCATTTGAAGTGCGTTTTGATTCCTTTAGTCCCTCCTTACCATAATCATTATGATTATGCTTGCTTACCAGATGAATAACAAATACAATGGAGCACTTAGGAAAGAGTCCATGCTAAGGATTTATGATTAGGAACGCTTTGGGGGTAGGGAAGAAGGTATAAGCAAACCCGATTACAGTGGTGTTACAAAATTAGCAAAACTTAATGCAGCAGTTTTTATAATTAGGGAAAACCTGCATCTAGTGCATGATCACAGCTTGGTCCTTCAGCCCTGGGCCTCATCCACCTTAATGAACAAGCTCGGCTTCATAATTTTACCACTGGAGGGAGTAAGCAGCTTTTGTTAAAGATTGAAAACACCCTTTTAAGTTGGGCCTGCCAACAAAATTTCCTTCTGCCTCTAATTATTTGTATATTGTGATCTATGGAGTATATGCTTTCAGTGCTTGATTAAAGTACTATTTTTCCAACCTCCGAGGCAGTTTCTGTCTAGGTTTGGTTTCATGCTATAAGTAAAATGTGGTAAAATATAAATGTATTATAAACAAGCAAAATGCCATGTTCTTGTTTGGTTAATATTACTGTGTAAAGCTGGACATACACTATATGAATTAATCAAGAATTGGCTAAATGTCACACAGAGGGTGCCACTGTCGGCACCCTTTCGGCTGGCATCCCTCGATCAGCTGATGGAAGAAACCAGTCGGAAGAAAAGAACCAGCAGCCAATGAGCTGCCGACTCTATTCAGGTATTCTGATAGCGGACAACAGCGGGAGATTCCTTGATCAACTTTCATAAGCATTGATGGAGGAATCCGTTGTATTTGTTCTGTTCAGCCCATGGGCTGAACACAGAAAATGTTACAGTGTATGGGCAGCTTAAGTAGTAGATGATAATTTATATAAAATCTATCCACACCACATTTTCCTTCTTAATACATTCAAGGTGTTCCTCTTAACTATGCATTCATGTCTGTGTGGCTCTTATTTGAAATCTGTTTAGTGTGTCTTTATACCTTTGTCTAAAACTTTAATCAATGTCTACCTTCCAAAAGTTTGTGACAGATTATTTGAGCAAGTGTTAACAATGGGGACATGATTTTGTGAGTGTAGCTACAAATGGGTATGTGGTTTTATCAGTGTGGGTGTGGCTGTAAGGTGTTGTGGTCAGTAGGGTGTCTTCAGATTCCATTTTAAAAATCTGGGCATCTTACTGTAAGCTCCAAGTGGCTGTATCCAGAACATATGCAGTGCCCTCTTTTTGTGACAGAACTGGGCCAATCAGCAAGCAGTAGCATACCTTACAATTATCTGTGATGAGAAAGAGGGACACCTTCCAGCACAATGTATTCAGGCAATGTGCACACCCCTGACATGCCCCAGTAATGTCGACCATTAAGAATGTATTTGCTAAAATGATTGATTAAACCCAGAGTTGTTTTTTTCCCCACCATTACTTTTCCTTTATTCTGGCTTTTCAAAACAACAAACAAGATAATTAAGAACTAAGATGTAGGTTTTAGTACACAGTAACACTTTTGGTAATTAAATAGAACATTTTCATAGATATTTGTACTGTATATCAGACCAAATATAGGAACAACCGAGGAGTAAAGAGGGACAGAGGGATTTGGTTCCAAATGAGAGACAGTCCATCCAATGGAGGGCCAGTTGGGAGGTATGCACGAGTTCTGTCACATGAGAGGAAGAGGAATGGTTCACATACTCCTTCATGCCCCTGAATGAAGTGACAGGGGAGTGAAGAAAAAATAAGTATATGCTGCTGAGAAAGGGGGCATTAAAGAGAACCCACTGCTTTGTCCTGCATGAGCAAATCAGAGGTTTGTTTGTTTTTGCATAAGTTAATGCCATAGGCAATGATAATGTTTGAATCAACAAGCCAGATTTACTTTTCATCCATTTAGAGTTGATAGAACAATGAAAGTTGATTATCCAATGTAATATAAATTCTACATTATTTTACATCAAAAGTAATCCAAGGTCATATGACACAAAGTCAAAACCAAGTGGGCCTGGGGTAGCTAAAATCTGGCCTGAGCAAAGATATGTTCCAGAGTTATAGATAGTATCCAAGCATTACCACTTACTGGACTAATAACACCCCTTAAACCTTCTACCTAGTTGGATTGCAAAATGTCTGCTATTGTGGAAAAATATGGGCAATAGATTGCTGGATTACTAGATCGCACGAGGATAGTGAATCTGCACATTCTCTCTGAGCCTACAACCCTCCAGTTTCCGAGCATGAACTATTTTCCTGGCACTTCCCTTCCTCTGAAATACGAGCCGCATGACCTAATGACACTGATATGTTTAATGAGTTAAAAGGTCTGTCCCTCTGGGGACTAAAGTGACGTCATGAAGCACTAGCTTAATGTGCGAAAGGGTCAATCCCATGTGGCAGTGAAGTGATGTAATAACAGTGGCATGTTTCGAGTACTGTAAATCATTCTTTATGACTTGCTTGCAAATGAACAGTGCTCATAATAATAAAACAAAGATCCAGCACCAAATGCAACACTGTCTTTCTTCGCCTTGACTGTACAGGCATTGTGAATTGGAATAAAATGAGACATATAACATTGAGAGAAAAATGCTAAAGAGAGCAAACAATAAATCATGTGATTGGTGTTTACATTCCTGCGCCATTGTGTAGCTGAGCTATGATGGCTTCTCTCATTTAAAACATTTTCAATATCTCAGAATGACAAGACATCTCTAGTCTGGATAAAGCATTAGACAAATACAATAATCGCTGTCAGCACAAACTTTCGTGATAAATTACCTTCTGGTTTAGCCAGCAGTGGAACTAACACTTTTATAGAAACCATTTCTTATTTGTGAGATCCAGTAATGCTACTTTTTTGTTGTACTACCCTCATAGTGCCAAGTTAAATTAAGATTTGCTTTTATTATCAACATGAGGTTTCTGAATGGGTTCACCTTTAGCCATTCCTTGAACACTCATCTCTTTAGGGAAGCCTATCCCACCTCAACATAACTGTGCTTTTACTTCTTCCACTAACTCATCCCACACAATTATTACCTGTTGTATCACTTGCCTCTCCTACTAGATTGTAAGCTCTAACAGGCAGGGCCCTCATAACCCTCCTATATTGAATTTGTATTGTTACTATAGTGTCTCCCTCAATTTTGTAAAGTTACATAGTTACATAGTATTTGAGGTTGAATAAAGACATTAGTCCATCAAGTCCAACCTATTAGGATCTCATTCTAGGAGTACCCGTACCCCTGTATATTACGGTCCCTTAAGAAATCGTCCAAAAGTTTCTTGAACAATTCCACATTATTTGCTGAAATCACTGCCTGTGGCAGTGAGTTCCAGACCCTAACTGATCTTACTGTGAAGAACCCCCTTCGCCCCTTGTGCTGGAATTTTTTTTCCACCAATTTTAGGTGATGGCCTCTAGTTTTTGTAACGGAGTTAATTTTAAACAGTTTATCGCTAATGTTGCTACCACCATTAAACATTTTGTAAAGTGCTGTGCAAACTGTTGGCGATCTATAAATCCTGTATAATAGAAAAACAAAAAGTGACAGACTGTGCTGCAAACCAAGACACTCTCTGCTTCAGCATGGTGGCATAGTGCTTAGCAATACTGTTTGAAGCACCAAAGGTCATTGATTTGATTCAGTCAGTGAATTTTCTAATGCTGTAGAAATAGGAGGCACTCAATTCTAAAGATGAGCGAAGTTCAGGGTTTTTTGGTTTTCCCAAAATTTTTGCAAAAATTTGCAGATTTTAGTGAAGTTGCACCATTTTGGCAAAAAGTATTGGAGTCAATGGGAAAGGTGAAATGAAGGTGGTTTTTGGTTTTGAAGAATGCAATGGGCTTTAAATGACTCATGAGAGTTATAGAAGCTCATTTTAATTACCCTAGACCTGTTCTCAAAAAATGGTCCCTAATTAATTATTTTATATTTTTTCCACGGTGAAAAATAAGTAAATTAAAAGATTTTAGGTGACAGCACGCAAATAACATATAAATACACACAAAAAAGGAAGAAAACGCAAATACAAAGAACAATAAATTAAAACTAAACTACCCTAAATTAAGTAGATTTTCTTTCCAAGCATACTTACTTAAGCAACTCTGGGAGATGATTTTGCTTAAGGCAAATAGGCTGTTCACTTTGCAAGGGAATATTCCCTAAGTTTAGTGAATGTTGGCAACAATTCACTTTGCAAAGAATACTCAATCATGTGCACACATATTTGCTTGCACGTGATTGGATGACGGAAGTCAGCAATGCTTTGCATCATTTACTAAGATGAGAGAAAATTCTCTTGCAAAGTAAAAATTACCTTGCACAGTGAACGGCCTATTTGCCTTCAGTAAATCAATGAGTTTCATCAATGAAATGTGACATTTTTACTTTAAAATCTATTTAGCCAACATCACAATGCTTATCTCTTTCCATGTATCTCTTGTGCTTTTACTTCACATTTACGATGATGTTATTTGTTAATACTGATATTTATTATTGATATAGCACTGACAAGTTATACAGTGCATTACATAGTGCACATTTGTCCCTGCCCCGAAGGAGCTTACAATATAAGGTCCCTATCTCACATGCATACATATGAGGGCCAATTTAGACAGGAGCCAATTAACCTACCGGCATGTCTTTGGAGTGTGGGAGGGAACCCACACAAGCACAGGGAGAACATGCAAACTCCTTGCAGATAGTGACCTTGAAGCGCTAACCACTACACCACTGTGCTCCCCAATTGTTGTAGGCTTTATCTAAAATGCATTGTTTAATGTATCCCTGTACATGTGGCACTATGCAAGATGTATTTGAATTACAATTCCAGTTTCCAGGGGTCTCTTATGACTGTGTAAAGGAATGAAGAAAGATATATAGACGATACATAGAATACAAGAACATACATAAAAAATACACCAGCAGCACTATACAGCACTCTCACCTTACTTGCTCATTGGGTACTGCTGTGACCACAATGGATAACTCTGTTCAGTAAGTACAAGAGAAAATGTGTGCCAATCTTTCTCTTTCCTCATGCTTCAAAGACAATTTTGCATTTCATAACCAACTCTATCCTGAGTATCACTGTTGTTTTTCTATACAAGTGCATTTCATGCTGTGTGTATAGTGACTTTTCTTTAAAGTGACACTGTCATGAGAAAAGTATGGGAGCGGCCATAGCTGGCCTCCTTCTTTAAATTCTAGATGCCTGACTGTGTTTTAATTCTGTAATTTTCAGATACAGACCTAGAAAATTAATGCCAGACTTACCCATCGCTATGGTTGTTCCAGGTCAGTAACTCAAACAGCACTGAAGTCAAAGTTTCAGAAATAGCCATTTCAAAAGGTGAAGTCAGGAATTACAACTCCCAATAACCCCATGACAGTTTCCCTTTCAAAAAAGGGTCAGTATAGTATTTTCTTTAATTATGTTCTTGTTCAGACGTATCTTTTTCACTGCTATAGAATTATAATTATCAGGTAAGTTGATACTTTAAAAGCTTTATTATTATTTGTAATTATATGATAACAAGATTTAGTGTTTTATAAAGATGAATATTTTGAATGAATACCATTTCTATTTAGTGGTAACACACAAGAGGATTACTTTAAGGAGGATCCAGTCTTTATTCATAACACATCAGTTTGGAAACTGATTATTTTTCTTAGTATACTTGCTATGAATAGCTATTAACTCAGAAGCCCTTCCAAATTCTTCTTATGAATATATGTCATGAGTCAGTGAGGATATTAGAATTGTTTATGAATACACCTGGTTAGAATGCTGACCTAGCATAATATCAAATAATTACCCCATGATAGATCTGAGACAGCTATTACTTGAAGACATAATCCTAACATTACTGATATTTCACAATCATAATCATCTGGATGTGTTTCTAAACCCAAGAGCAAACATTTTATATAATGCAGCTTACTTGTCCTTAAATGGGGGGGTTCCATTAGTTTTCTTTTTTCGCCCACTTTTCCCTATTTATTTTTATCTGGTGATCTTCCCAGTAACACACTGCTTGTCCGTTCTGGCAGGACCGACAGATATATATATATATAGATTTACTTATTTATACAGTATCATTCAATTATATATTTAATATGCCAAAAAGGAGCTTATAAGAAAAGATGATCTTTAGGGTTTATGGGGCAACCTTTTTTATCCCATAGTTCTCCTAAGGGTCATGGGAGGACATACTGTATACTAACGTCCTCCCGTGCCCCAAAGATCAGTATACAGCGAGCTATATACTGAGAGCGCCGCAGCCGGGATGGATCCCAACAATTCTGTCGAGATCCACGCAGCCGGCTGATTGACAGGGGCTCTGCCTATCTAGAGGCTGAGCCAGCTGAGCCTGCCCCCTCCCCGTCCGTTCCTCCAGTCAGCGCTGGAGGATCAGAGAGGGGAGGGGGGGAAATCCCTGTGAGGAGCGGTGACTGCCAGTCTCTACAGGGAGATGATCGGGAAGTGAGCGAGCGACGGTATGTGTTCGCTCGCTTCCCGATCAATAGAGCCGATGTGTGACAGTTTCATTGTCACACGTCGGATCTAACTATGAGGATGAGTGAAAATCACTCACCTCATAGTTCTCCTTTAAGGTTGAGCGAATATTCCCAGTTCACAAGGAGGTTATTCATTTTGTCATTAGCAGTGGCGTAACCAGAGTTATGGGCGCCCGGTGCAGCACATTCCCGCCCCACCATATTATATAAACATCAACTAGAACTGTACCCCCCCACCCCCATAATAGAACAAGCCACATCTTAACTGTGGAAATGTTTTTTCCATAGTATATATTCTTTAAATATGTATAAGAGACCTATTAGAAGGAAGAATCATGCTTTAGTCACGACTCATAGCACTATTTTTGGTATACATTTAGTGAATAGACATTAACTTAGGGGTCTATTCACGAAGCTGCCGAAAGATCTAGCCGTAGCTTCGGCCGATCCTTCGGCTAGCTTCGGCCCCAGGACCCCTTCGGTTCAGTAGAACCAAAGGGGTGCTGTACGGGCTATTCATCCATCAGGTCCATCAGCAGAGGGCGGGTACAATGCTAGTTTACTATTGGCTATTGCAAATTGAAATAGCCAATAGTAATGCCCCAATGCTTTTCAATGGGAATTTTTTTTTTTCTTCTCTATTCTGAGATCGCTCATGTCAGAATAAGGAAAAAAAGACACAGCGTTGAATAGCCGAACAGTGTTCGGCTCACTTCACTTCAGATCGGTCATTCACTCGGCTGCCCTCGGCAGCTTTGTGAATAGACCCCTTAGTAGCCTTTCCATATTTTTCTTATGAATTTGCAAAAACTTAAAATCAGAAGGCATGCTACAACTGTATACTGTATATGAACACATCGGATTAGGACGCTGACCTAACATAAAACCAAGCAATTAACTGAGCAATAATAGAGCTGGAACAACTCCTATCCATTTCTTTAAACAAGCCCTACTTATAATAATGGTAAAATCATCTTTCCTACATGTCATATACAAATGCTGTTCCCTTGACTTTTTTACAGTCATTGGAATAATACGTCTGTCTGCCAAATCTTGTAATTAAATTTAGAAACATTTACACATATTCATTTGATCACCTCTAAGGTATATTTTACCAAACTAAACAAATCCAGTTTTTAAGTTTGACCTCCAATTTCTGTTATTAATTTAGCAGCCTGCCTAGGAACCCTCCAAAATATATCCTGTGGTCCTTTTTATGGTGCTGGAAAAATGCACAAAACTATTCAAGATGTGGCCATACAACAGATTAATACAAGGTCAATATACTATACCTCCATTACATATTTTCACTTTTCTAAAATAAAAATTGGTAAGGGGGATGTAGGTAATTAGGGAAGGACAAACATGCTGCCTTTGTTCATCTTCATTACATAGAGGTATGAAGATTAGTAGTTTGTGGCAGGAAGATAATATTTTTTTGTTTTGAGTTTATCTCACAGGAAGTGACAAGGAGACTATATTTCTTGCAAGATGATCAAGTATTTTCTGTTCTTGTTAAATTGTTCTTGGCCTAAAAATTGGAATTCAGTGCAGCCACCACGTCCAATGATTGGTAAGCTGCAATATTTTACATTTTTGTTCTTGGGTTTGGTTATACTGTAATTTGCTAATATTATGGGATTAGGGACCTTCCGTCTACCCCTATTCTTGTAATTGAACATGTGATCACTGGATAATCCCCAGCCCGTCCCAAAATATTTGTACTCGATACAAAATATGCAAATTTAAAGCCCTGCTAAACCATGCTTTATAGGGTTTTTTTTTGCCTTCCTCTGGATCAACAGTGGGTAATTGTGGGCATAGCGTTCTGTTTAGGCTTTCCCCCCCCCCCCCCCCAGCGG
>NW_017306294.1:85830-103886 GCF_000935625.1 Nanorana parkeri | reverse complement strand
CGGTGCCCCCCCCCCCCCCCATAGGTTGAACTCGAAGGACATGTGTCTTTTTTCAACCTGACTAACTATGTAACTATGTAGGTAGACAGCACACAGCCTGACTTGTGTTAGGTTATAAAACAAAACAGAGAATGTAGGGGTCCCAAGACAGAATGTCATCTCACCCCGATACAGTATATTGCAAGTAGAGATATTAATGAGGCTTTAAGAGATGGCACTCCATGAAGGTTGGAGCGCTACATGAATTATCAACGTTAATCACCTTGTTGAAAATCTTACACAAGAGAAGCAACTAACCATGGTATCCCTGTGATCTGTCCTAAATATCCCCAGAAGAAGCTAAAAATCTAATTTCATTACCATAACAGGGGCAGTGTGGGAGAATGCCAGCTAACCTGCCAGAATGTTTTTGGATTGTGGGGGGAAACACATGGAGAAAAAACAAACTTTTCAAACAATTAGCTTTATTGAAAAATATTTCAAAAACACATACATTACCATGCATAACATACGGTAGTAGACACAGGACCATTCATAGCAAAACATTAACATCCCTGAGCATCAGCTATTACTTAAGACCCCAGTTCACATTCATGTTCATCTTCAAATTTCAGGTGACATCAATATATGAACATAACATAATATATTCAGCTTTGGGATAGTAGCCGTATACTTTCAATAACCCTGTATCAAGCAATTCCCTATTCTCTATAGGAAACTAAACACAGATAGAAGAAAAAATGAGAAACACAAACTTAAGGCAAATGATGTCCCAGGTAGAATTCAAGTATTAACCCCCATGCTATGTGCCAAACACAAAATCACATATTCATGACTATAGGGCATTAAACATTTTAATGGATTAATTCATGTTAGTAAATATTGTTAAGTTAATTTACTTGTACTCAAATTAGTGTATCTTTGTGTATGAATGACTGCAGTAAAGGCATTATAGTATTATCAAGGTAAGCAAGCCAATGCATTTTATATCGGTTAGAACCAGAATTCACCTTACCTGAGGATATCTTCCTACAATACTATAGTATAGGGTTTTTTTTAAGTGACTAAGAATGCTGTTCAATTTCCCAATTTTCTACACTTGAGAATGTTCCTACATTCACCTTAAGAAAGTTGGTCAAATCCACTGAAAACTTTGGTTTATGGATGAGTTAATTCATGTGAGTTTCTTAAGATGTAGGTACTGATTTGAATAATAAATTGTTCAATCCAATGTTAAAGTGGATCTACAAGCAAGATACACTTATTGGTTTGGGGGCCCCTCTCCATGCCATAACACTGCCATACAATGAAAAAACAAAACCCTGTGGGTAAAAATGCTAATTAATATACTTACTGTACTTTACCTCCAGTTTCGGTACTGCAGGAATGGTGTCACCATCCTTCTGATAAGATTCTGGAAAATACTGAATAGCCCAAATCTCACAAGTTGATGCTCCAGCACAGTGAAAGAGTGTCTTCATGTAAGATTTGGGCTACTCAGTATTCCCAGGAAATCGCTAGAAGGATTGCGACATCACCCTCGCCTTAGCGACGGGGGAGGAAGAGGGAGTATATTAACTATTTGGTTTAGGTATGTTTGTATTGTTTGTTATGTTTTGGCATAGTGAAAGGGGGGCCTTAGTGAAAAAGGAGGCCTTGCATTTTTAGTGCCCAAAAATAGGTATATAAATATATACATATAAGTAGGGAGAAAAAATAGTGTGCTGGGTAATAAACCTCTAAGCCAAAAGCAAAGGTTAAGCTTGAGAGATGAAATCCAAGATGTGTTTGCTACGAGGGGCAACATGCTATAATTACTAACGTGATGGAGAGGTGATAACATCAATGAGCAGGTCATGGTATGACACGGTGTGACGCTGAAGCTATGATTAGGAAGAGGGAATTCTGGGAGAATCGAGTAGAGAGCGCGGTTAGCTTAGAGGTAGTGTCAGTGTCCCAGACATGAGCTGCATGCATCCTGCTCATTGGCCACACACATCATCTGCTATTCTAGGAGCAGCATCATAGGAGAAATATGAGACTCCCCTCCCCACTTAGTTTCTCTGTCTTTCTAGTTCTTTATCAGTCTGTCCTTCTCTTTCCATGCCTCTGGCCTTTTATTTATTCTAAACTCCTACTAAATGCCGACATTTAATTTGCACCATATACTGTATATTGGTCTATCCACAATGATCTATTTTATACAGTTGCCTATGATCTATTTCCTACAGGCACCCTATTAGTGTCCATTGTATGCATTCACTCTCTTTGCCTAGTGTACACCAGCTCTTTGGTGCTCACTTCAGCTGTGTGTATGGTTCTTTACAATTATGCAGAATTCTTTAATGTGGGAAGCAGTCGGATTAACACAGGTTTATTAATGTAATATAATTTGGAATATTAGTTTGCCTAAACAAGAAACTTCTTGAAGCCCATTGATACTTTATTTTACTTATTAGAAATAACATTGTAGTATTCACATCAGTCCCAGCCTGCAAATGAGTTTACAAACTAATGCCCCTACCACAATCAAAACATTTGCTTGTTTTATTGCTGTTTTGCTGTTGTTCCTTGAGACACAACAGTAAGTGAAAGGTAATCTTCCCAAAGAGAGGGGAATTCTCACTTTTAATAGTTATCAATGGAACAGTCCTCATCATTAGGAGATTTCTACTCTACTCTGAGATACTTGTGTGTTTTATAGAGGTGATGATACTTTTGTGTGTTATTATGCTGTATTAGTTGGCTAGATAGGTGTTAATTTCAGATTTTTCCTAAAATTGCATTTTTTCATACATTGTACTTGTTTACTGCTACACTTCAAGTTCATTATCATGTGTGTACAAAAAACTCTATTTGGATTGACCCACCCCACACCTATCTAATATGCCCCTTCACCTCAGATGCAGTGCAGACCTGCTGCCCACTCTGGCCCTCTGCAACGTGGGGGTGTACATTTTTGTGCCCGGCACAGGTGCGCAGGTTCTATATAGATGAATGTTAGAGCCATCTCTTTAGTGTCTGCTAACTTATGCTCATCATGTTGATGTGCTCATGATGTCTTTTTAGAATGCGGGTGACAACACCCAGACCCATTTATGTAAATGCTAAACAAAGAGGGTTAAGGAAAGACATATATCCTTTCTGGTTCATTGATATCAACATTATCGGTACAAATTAATAAACATTCTTACAGTAAACTTATTCTGACACCTTAAAATGCCCTCCTACAAAGGTATTTATATTTAAGTTTATATACCGATTGTTCTTCAAGTACTGGACACATGAAGGCTCCTCCAAAATGGTGGACTTTACTTTTCACTCTCTAGAAAACATACATACTGAATTAGGGATGTTCAGATACCAAGTACCATACTTGATACAAGTACAAGTACAGATACTTTTCCAGCAACAAGACTAGACTAGAGAAAAATTCAAAAGTTAGAAGGCAGCTGTCATTTTTAAGGAGCATACGGAGCTCCTGGGATTTCCGCATCCCTGTTTTAATGTATGATTTTTTCAAGTACAAATACTGATATTTGTCCAAATACTCACAGATACAAGTACTGATACATTTTTGTTTATTGTCATGTGACAGTTTTTCTAAAACAATACAGACTAATGATTTCAGGACAGTGGTGGAGCACCAGAGCCAGGTTCTAGCTGCAACTCTGGTAGTTCTCATGAAAATGTCAAGTATCGGCACTGGTATCTGAACTGGTGTCTGTACATCCCTATACTGAATACATGTATGCAAGGTGTGCTTTCTAAATTGCTTTGACTAATAAAATAGTCTGTTACCTATAGATATTGCAGTTTTTTGGTTGAAGGATGAATTAATTTCAGGCTTCCCAGTCGAAGTTCCATACAAGGTAAATATAATGTCTTAGGAATGTTTCTACCCCAAGGCACTGCTGAGGGGTCTAGGGAGTAGTTCTTTGGACCCCCTAGTTGCCAGCGCTTAGTCCTGCTCTAAAGCGTTTTGAGAATCCATTTATATTTACATTTTGAAAACCACAATTTACAGGAACTTATGGAATACATTTTCACATCAGCCTCAGATTCCCAACAGAAACATACAGTATGTTTTTTTATTTATGTGTGTATGGGGTTGTATGCATTTATTAACGAGACAACTCAGAAACATCTTTAAAAGGATGAAAGATAGGTCAATGTGTAGACTTTTTTGCTCAAGCATGTTTTCTACAGCAGCAAACTTATTATTTATTATAGTTCCTTGTAAACAGAGAAACAGCTGTACTTTCTGTGCTTTTATTTGAATGGCTGTATTCTCCTCCTCTTGTTGCTTTTGTGATCTCATGCACTCTTCCTCAGCCTTCAGTAAGTTAATTTCTGTGCCAGGCAACATCAGGGCCAAATCAGTCTCTTGGAGATCACTTGTGGCCCAGAGAGGATTAGAGTACTTGGTGATCTTTCATTTGACTATAACGAAGATATAAGTTGGTGTGGAAACATTTAGTAAATCGAGATATTCAGTTACAGCACGGTGTATTTACAAGAATTATGTCAGTTTTTATTATCCAATGATAAATCAAGATTTCTACATCATAGGTGCTGAGTTCCAAAACTTTAAAAAAGAGAATGTATACTTAAAGTGAAACTCCAAATATGTATTCATAAAAGAGAGTCTAGCAAAGGGTCAGTTGAAGTTCTACTTCTACTTACTTTGTAGTGCTCCCCCATTTGCAGGCACTGTAAAAACCAGGTGCTTCCCAATATGGAGAAGCATGTGTCTAATGCAACGAGCCACCACCTTAGACAGGTGCCTACGTGAACGCAGAGCAGAGCGGGTTTCTGGTTATGTGCCTCACGTTAGACAACCCGAGACACACCCCCTGAAAAAAAAATGGAGATAGGTGCCCTCAGGGGTCCGTTGTAGGAGCTGTCTTATCTCAGCGCACATCACTAGGGACACCCCGTGGGATTCTTCTCCAGGACACTCAACCCTGCCTTAGTTAACTACCCAATAGGGGAAAAGGAACTTCTTGCAATCAAAAATGCGTTAGAAAATTGGAGACATATATTGGAAGGATCAAGACACCCAATCACTATATACTCAGACCATCGCAACCTCCAATATCTAAAGACAGGTAAAACCTTATCCGCTCGCCAAGTAAGGTGGAGCTTTTTCTTCGACCGGTTCGACTTCCAGATCACCTACAGACCGGGCTCAAAAAATGGAAAGGCAGATGCGCTATCCCGTTTGAAAGAACCCTGTCCAGGGGCGGAATTTCCCCTCGTGGGTCATTCCACCCGAAAAAATTGTGATCGCCACTGTAGCCCTACGACAAAGACTCAAGGACAGCTTAACCCTCAATGAGAAGGACCGACCTCCGGGACTCCATATGGATGAGGACGGGTTCTACTACAAGGAGAACAAGCTGTACATACCACCCCCCGTTACAACACCAGTAATTCAATTATGCCACGATGCTCCCATGGCAGGTCATCCAGGCATCTCCAAAACCATCGATCTAGTCCGCAGATATTACTGGTGGCCCAACATGGCCAAGGAGATAGAGGCATACGTGGCCTCGTGCGAGACTTGTGCCACTTGTAAATATGACCGTAACCGACCTTACGGCCTACTAATGAACCTCCCGATACCCTCCAGACCCTGGGAGTGTGTATCATTGGACTTCATAGTGGATCTTCCGCCCTCAAGTGGTCACAACACAATACTCGTTGCTGTTGACCTACTGACAAAAATGGCTCATTTCGTGGCCCTGAAAAAGCTGCCATCCTCAAAGGAGACTGCCGAAGTTTTTGTGGCAAATATCGTCCGTTTACATGGAGTGCCTACCCAACTGATATCGGACAGGGGCTCCCAATTTACCTCCAAGTTCTGGAAGGCTCTATGCGGCAAACTCCGGATCGGCCATCGCATGTCCAGTGCATACCACCCACAGACAAACGGGCAAACTGAGAGAGTGAACCAGTGCCTCGAGCAATATCTCCGTTGCCACTGCGCATTCCTCCAGGACGACTGGGAGAGACTACTTCCCCTCGTGGAATTCTCCTATAACAATTCCAAACACGCCTCCACTCTTCACTCACCGTTTTACTCGAACTATGGGTTCCACCCTTGTCCGCTACCCCCGATGAGTATCCCTACTAACGTGGCAGCTACTGAAGATTTCGTATCCATATTACAGAAGACCCTCGTGGAGCTGAAAGAAAACCTCCTCCGAGCAAGAGATCGACAAAAATTCTATTACGATCGCCGCAGGCGGCCAAATCCCCCATATCGAGAAGAGGACTCGGTGTGGCTATCCACGAAAAACCTCCGCTTAGGTACACCCTCCAAGAAACTGGGGAGGCAATTCTTGGGACCTTTCCGTATTGAGAAGATCATCAACCCCAATACGGTGAGGCTCATCCTGCCTCCGCGGTTGCAGATTCACCCCACTTTTCATGTATCCCTTCTCAAACCTTTCCGTTCTAACCCTTTCCCGGGCAGGACACCTACACCTTCACCTCCGGTCATCATCCAGGGTGAGGAAGAATTTGAAGTTGAGGAACTGCTGAACTCGAGGAGAAGGAGGGGGAGACTTCAGTACCTTATCCGATGGAAAGGGTACGGCCCTCAAGACGACTCCTGGGAGGCGGCCAAGGATGTCCACGCTCCGGCGCTAAAAAAGGAGTTCCACCGTAGGTTCCCTAACCGGCCTTCCCTTTCTGGGGTACCCCGGAGGGGTTCCCTTAGGGGGGGGGTACTGTAAGGGATCAGGGCGTATTGCGTTCCATCTCGATCGCAACGCCAATGCCGAACATTGCAGAGCGGGGGTTGCGTTCCAGCGTGGAACGCAACGTACGCGATGACGTCATGCGACTCCTCCCACCTAGCGGCTGGAGACCGCTTATAAGCCTCGTGGGAGCTGTGCACGGCGTTCCACTAATTTGGAGTGTACGCCGTGCCTGCTCCAACCTCTGCCAGGCTGTGCAAAACCGAGGGAACTTCACCCCTGGAACCTCAACCTTGGGACTTCACCCTGCTGGCTCATCACTCGCTGGCTACTTGGGACTAAAACGTCCACAACAGCTAAACCGCAAGTATCAGTCACCTCAGTGACTGCAATTAAGCTGGACTGTTGTTCTACTTCACTTAGAACCTGTAATACCAAATGCCTATGTGAATTACTTCTACCTACCAATATGCACCGCGTTCCCCTCATGGGATATTGATGCTTCTGTATTGTGTGACATACAAACCCTGATGTAAGGACTGTATTACTGTTGCCTGCAAAGAAGATCAAATCACGCTCACAAAACAACACACACCCCCTCCACTGATAGAGGGTGTAGCCCCTACCAGTTAAAGAAGAGATAGGATAGGGAGCAGGTGTATGATGTTAGGATCCCAAACTCTCAGTATTGAAGAAAGAGAGAGCCGCCTGGGAATCCGCAACTGAACAACCTGAACAAAACCCCTCACTCTCGTTTCGGGGGTTGTGTACCGGTACATGCAACCCGTTTCCGCAGTTGAGATCCTAGCAACCCAGCTCGGTGCATTACATATTAGTGGAACCTCCATGGATCCAGCGGAGTTAGCGGGACACATGGTCACCCTCTCACAGAGGGTTGAGACCCTTTCAGAGGAGGTGCAGACCCTGCAACTAGAGAACCAGTCCCTGCGAGACCTTGTCGCACAGAACACCAACCCCCCACGGGAGGGACCCGAGCCAAAGGTCAGCCCCCCGGAACTATTTTCAGGAGATCGTAAACAGTTCAGAGATTTCCTTAATGCTTCCAAACTAATGTTTGAACTGCGTCCTAGAACATACCCTACAGATCGGATAAAGGTCCTCACTATGATTTCTTACCTTAGAGGGGAGCCCAGAGCATGGGCGAATACATACTTGGAGAAGGAGGACCCCGTCTTAGACAACTACCCCCAATTTCTTACAACCATGGCCCTCTTGTATGAGGACCACAGCAAGCAGCTGACGGCGGAACACGCCATCCGGAGTATTAAACAAGGCAGAAGGCCTGTTGAGGACTTTATCGCCGAATATACCCGGTGGGCTCGGGAGACCGAGTGGAACGATCTCAGTCTCAGGAACCAGTTCCGTCTTGGTCTTTCCGATGCACTGAAGGACGAGTTGGCAAGAGGAGAGATGCCCCCCACTCTTGATGCTCTAATGCAACGAGCCACCACCTTAGACAGGTGCCTACGTGAACGCAGAGCAGAGCGGGTTTCTGGTTATGTGCCTCACGTTAGACAACCCGAGACACACCCCCTGAAAAAAAAATGGAGATAGGTGCCCTCAGGGGTCCGCTAACAGAGCGAGAGAAAACCAGTAGACGCGCCCTGAATCTCTGTCTATATTGCTCTTCCGAAGGCCATGGGGTAGAGGATTGCCCGTCCATAAAGAAGAAGTCCGAAGGTAAGCGGTATTCCCTCTGTAAGATTGCGTTCCCTCAGATCAGAACACCAGGTTACCTGTACACCTCTCTTATTCTACAGTGGGACCAAAATCGACTTACCGTTGACGCCATGGTGGACACGGGATCGTGCGGGAATTTCATCGATACGCATCTTGTTGAGCGAAATAAAATTCCTATGATCAAAAAGAACTCCCCGATGTCCGTGAGTTTTATTGACGGCACCACTTCAGCCTCAGGCCCAGTGCAAAACCAAACCTTACCTATAATGGTGACGTGTGAAACTAATCACACCGAATTCCTCTCCTTTGATATTATACCATCCCCCTTATTCCCTATCATACTGGGGTTACCGTGGTTAAAACTCCATAGACCAACCCTACTATGGGAACAAGGGAGGGTAGGGTTGGATTCTGGGTATTGTCAGGAGACCTGTTATCAATCAACCTCTCTATTACTGGTTGGGGGAAACCAGGTACCACATCACTACCGGGAGTTCTCCGATGTGTTCAGTTCAAAGAATGCGGAGATGCTTCCGCCTCACAGGCCATATGACTGCCCCATAGACTTGCTTCCGGGTTGCGAAATACCCACGGGGAGAATCTACCCCTTGGCACAACCCGAGCTCGACCATCTCAAACAGTATATAGAAGAAAACCTAAAAAAGGGATTCATTAGGGCTTCAACTTCACCTGCAGGTGCGGGCATGTTCTTCGTTCGGAACAAGGACTCCAGCCTCCGTCCGATCATCGACTACAGAGCTCTGAACAAAGTAACAGTAAAGAACAGTTACCCACTGCCTCTCATAAACGAACTCATTGAACGCCTCCGTACTTCCACCGTCTATACCAAACTAGACCTTAGGGGAGCTTATAACTTGATAAGGATCAGAAAAGGAGATGAGTGGAAGACAGCCTTTCGTACCTGCTACGGACTTTTTGAGTACCAAGTGATGCCGTTCGGGTTGTGCAACGCACCCTCAACGTTCCAGAATTTTATAAACGACATTTTCAGAGACCTACTGGATGTTTGTGTCATAGTCTATCTAGATGACATATTGGTATATTCAGACAACATCCAAGATCATAGAAGACACGTGCGTTGGGTGTTAGCCCGACTAAGAGCCCATTGCCTATACGCAAAACTGGAGAAATGCATATTTGAGACCACCACCCTACCGTTCCTGGGTTACATCATCTCCCCAGAGGGGATTCAGATGGACCAAACAAAGATTGAGTGTATCCAAAACTGGCCCACTCCAAAATCCAGAAAAGCGCTTCAACGGTTTTTGGGGTTCGCTAACTTCTATAGAAAATTCATCAAGAACTACTCTGCAACAACTAAACCGCTTACCAGACTTACAAGCATCAACACGAGATTCATATGGACGGAAGAAGCCCAGGAAGCTTTCCAACTGTTGAAGGATAGGTTCACGTCTGCTCCTATTCTCACCATACCTGACCCAAGCAACCTCTACGTCCTTGAAGTGGATGCATCCCAAAACGCTGTAGGAGCTGTCTTATCTCAGCGCACATCACTAGGGACACCCCGTGGGATTCTTCTCCAGGACACTCAACCCTGCCTTAGTTAACTACCCAATAGGGGAAAAGGAACTTCTTGCAATCAAAAATGCGTTAGAAAATTGGAGACATATATTGGAAGGATCAAGACACCCAATCACTATATACTCAGACCATCGCAACCTCCAATATCTAAAGACAGGTAAAACCTTATCCGCTCGCCAAGTAAGGTGGAGCTTCTTCTTCGACCGGTTCGACTTCCAGATCACCTACAGACCGGGCTCAAAAAACGGAAAGGCAGATGCGCTATCCCGTTTGAAAGAACCCTGTCCGGGGGCGGAATTCCCCTCGTGGGTCATTCCACCCGAAAAAATTGTGATCGCCACTGTAGCCCTACGACAAAGACTCAAGGACAGCTTAACCCTCAATGAGAAGGACCGACCTCAGGGACTCCATATGGATGAGGACGGGTTCTACTACAAGGAGAACAAGCTGTACATACCACCCCCCGTTACAACACCAGTAATTCAATTATGCCACGATGCTCCCATGGCAGGTCATCCAGGCATCTCCAAAACCATCGATCTAGTCCGCAGATATTACTGGTGGCCCAACATGGCCAAGGAGATAGAGGCATACGTGGCCTCGTGCGAGACTTGTGCCACTTGTAAATATGACCGTAACCGACCTTACGGCCTACTAATGAACCTCCCGATACCCTCCAGACCCTGGGAGTGTGTATCATTGGACTTCATAGTGGATCTTCCGCCCTCAAGTGGTCACAACACAATACTCGTTGCTGTTGACCTACTGACAAAAATGGCTCATTTCGTGGCCCTGAAAAAGCTGCCATCCTCAAAGGAGACTGCCGAAGTTTTTGTGGCAAATATCGTCCGTTTACATGGAGTGCCTACCCAACTGATATCGGACAGGGGCTCCCAATTTACCTCCAAGTTCTGGAAGGCTCTATGCGGCAAACTCCAGATCGACCATCGCATGTCCAGTGCATACCACCCACAGACAAACGGGCAAACTGAGAGAGTGAACCAGTGCCTCGAGCAATATCTCCGTTGCCACTGCGCATTCCTCCAGGACGACTGGGAGAGACTACTTCCCCTCGCGGAATTCTCCTATAACAATTCCAAACACGCCTCCACTCTTCACTCACCGTTTTACTCGAACTATGGGTTCCACCCTTGTCCGCTACCCCCGATGAGTATCCCTACTAACGTGCCAGCTACTGGAGATTTCGTATCCATATTACAGAAGACCCTCGTGGAGCTGAAAGAAAACCTCCTCCGAGCAAGAGATCGACAAAAATTCTATTACGATCGCCGCAGACGGCCAAATCCCCCATATCGAGAAGGGGACTCGGTGTGGCTATCCACGAAGAACCTCCGCTTAGGTACACCCTCCAAGAAACTGGGGAGGCAATTCTTGGGACCTTTCCGTATTGAGAAGATCATCAACCCCAATACGGTGAGGCTCATCCTGCCTCCGCGGTTGCAGATTCACCCCACTTTTCATGTATCCCTTTTCAAACCTTTCCGTTCTAACCCTTTCCCGGGCAGGACCCCTACACCTTCACCTCCGGTCATCATCCAGGGTGAGGAAGAATTTGAAGTGTTGAACTCGAGGAGAAGGAGGGGGAGACTTCAGTACCTTATCCGATGGAAAGGGTACGGCCCCCAAGACGACTCCTGGGAGGCGGCCAAGGATGTCCACGCTCCGGCGCTAAAGAAGGAGTTCCACCGTAGGTTCCCAAACCGGCCTTCCCTTTCTGGGGTACCCCGGAGGGGTTCCCTTAGGGGGGGGGGTACTGTAAGGGATCAGGGCGTATTGCGTTCCATCTCGATCGCAACGCCAATGCCGAACATTGCAGAGCGGGGGTTGCGTTCCAGCGTGGAACGCAACGTACGCGATGACGTCATGCGACTCCTCCCACCTAGCGGCTGGAGACCGCTTATAAGCCTCGTGGGAGCTGTGCACGGCGTTCCACTAATTTGGAGTGTACGCCGTGCCTGCTCCAACCTCTGCCAGGCTGTGCAAAACCGAGGGAACTTCACCCCTGGAACCTCAACCTTGGGACTTCACCCTGCTGGCTCATCACTCGCTGGCTACTTGGGACTAAAACGTCCACAACAGCTAAACCGCAAGTATCAGTCACCTCAGTGACTGCAATTAAGCTGGACTGTTGTTCTACTTCACTTAGAACCTGTAATACCAAATGCCTATGTGAATTACTTCTACCTACCAATATGCACCGCGTTCCCCTCATGGGATATTGATGCTTCTGTATTGTGTGACATACAAACCCTGATGTAAGGACTGTATTACTGTTGCCTGCAAAGAAGATCAAATCACGCTCACAAAACAACACACACCCCCTCCACTGATAGAGGGTGTAGCCCCTACCAGTTAAAGAAGAGATAGGATAGGGAGCAGGTGTATGATGTTAGGATCCCAAACTCTCAGTATTGAAGAAAGAGAGAGCCGCCTGGGAATCCGCAACTGAACAACCTGAACAAAACCCCTCACTCTCGTTTCGGGGGTTGTGTACCGGTACATGCAACCCGTTTCCGCAGTTGAGATCCTAGCAACCCAGCTCGGTGCATTACAGTGATCTCCTCCCAGAATGCAGTGCTTAGATATGAGTGGCCAATTGCCACATCCAAAATCTGACTGCTGAGGAGGAGGCTAATGTCATCAACCTTGTGTAAACTCCAGCACTATCCAGCAAGTTTACAGGCAACTTGACTCACCGGAGCAACTGGGAAGTATGCAGAACCTAAATACTGTATAAGTAGGTTGGGGTGGGCTAGTAAGAGGGTGACTTTACCTTGAACAACTCTACAGGTAATTCATAGTGCTTGCAATTTCTTTAGATAAATGTGTAAAATAGATCAGCTAGAGGTAAAAAAAAAATCAAAGGTGATCTGCATATGCACCCACCCTCTGAAGGGGAATGTGGAATGCACCAATTTGTCAGCAAGTTGGCACCAGTGAGTGGGTTGGAAGATTATATAGATGCTGATAGCAGTGCTGAGCTCACACGAGACCAGTGGTTTTCAGTGCAGACACCAGTTGCGAAGTTGACGGGGAGCATTGGAGTACAGCCAGATCATGGGTCAACTGCACTTTCATTGATTAGTGTTGGAGCAGAGTGTTTAGAGTCTGGGGGATCAGTGCTGGATGGAGCTTTGTTGGAGCTGCCGGCAGGACAGTTGGGGGATGTTCTACAGATGCTCTACAGAAGTAGGTTTACTGAGTATGGGAAAACTCAGCAGTGCTTTGCTAAACTTACAAAGGTTATGCTGAGAAAATATGCTCTGCATGGCATAGTATGAGTATAAAGTGTGACAGTAAATCCCCTGCAGGTTGATTGCCCAGAGATGACATGGATGATGCTTTGCACTAAGGGGACACAAAGATGACATTTGGTGATGCTCTGCAGATAGGGGTGCCAGTGGAAGCATGGGCCAGGCTTTTCCTTACAAACGATTGCTTCAGTTTTTCTTTTACTAAGGAAGGGGGCCCAACTCTTGCACAGAGCCCACTGCATTCATAAAACACCCCTGGCCATGATATGACCACCGAAAGCTCTTTCTTGTGAATAATATTGTTATAAGCATGTATTGGGTTGTTTGAGCATAAATGTTAATGACTATAGAAGATGTGGGGGGCACTGGAAAAAAATACAAGTGACTTGCTGAAGAAATGCAACTCAGTCCATTTTCCCTGAGATTAGGCAGCTGCGGATACCGTGGAAGTCTATTAGTGCCCACAGACATAGGAACTGTCAGTCAGTGAATCCAAAACCAACCGAAATAAATAACATTAGGTTTGGTAAAAGATATTAACAAGAATTAGACCCCTCTGAGATCTCTGTAGCATCCTGTTTTCATATGCTTTTTTGCTTGGATGCCAATACATGTATTTAGAGATTGAACCAACATTTTTTTCAGAGGTTCGTGTTCCAGGAAAATGTAGAATAATAAATAAAGGAAGTGCAAAAGGTGTATGATTGCTTCCAAAAGATTGTTCCAAACATAGATTAGGGTCAACTGATGTTCTTTGCTCTACACTGTAGTAAAAAAAGATACATCCAATTCATTTTTTTCTAATATAATACAAATAGTACGTTAGTGCAATGCAATACTATTAGTACAATAGGCTTAAGTCAACTTTATGCTTCTATATAGCCTTGGACTGGACAGAGGATATAGATTGGATTAGAAATATAGCTTTCCTGGGACATACAGTATTTAGTGATAGTCACAAAATGAAAAGGACTTGCTCATGTAGGACCACCTTCGATGTTCACCTATTTAACTTCAATTTAAAAATATATTGCCAGAGTGTAACAAAGTTTGGATTTCAGTGACCAATAACCTCTCTCATACTAATGGAGTACTATATTATCAACTGCTTTATGCCTAAGGGCATTTATCATATCGATTTGAGTCGGCCAGCACCTTAGTATTGGTATTTATATTACAGTAAACACAAGTGTAATGTTGTTGATCAATATGGATAATTTGTATTAGCCTGGCATAAGGGTGGGGTGACATTTTATATTAATATTACCTTTAAATGCATAATTAAGTGGGTATTTTTTAACAGGGTGCATCCTTCTCTTGACACTTCTACCTTACTTATCTCGGTGGTCACCCCATTATGCAGCATAGTGTTTTAGGTGATTTTAGTGATCATTTTTCCTCGGGCTCTTGAGTTGTCCCAAAATGTAATTATAGGCCCCTTATCAGTACCAGAACAAACAACCTGGATTTTACCAATCTTTTCCATTGCTGCTGCACAGTTGTAGGCACTGAACAGAGCAGCCTTTGTGGCTCGGGAGACAAGTTCCCACTTTGAACGACATTGACTGGTGTTCTTGTTTGATATATTCATGTGTACCTTACTTACCTTTTCTCTAATGATTTGACTATTGACCATTATTATTATGCCAATAAATGAGTCCCCCCCCTCCTATCCTCCAGTGCTGACTGAAGGAACAGACGGCGGAGGGGATGGGCACAGCTGGCTCTGCCTCTAGATAGGCAGAGCCAGCTGTCACTCACACAGCTGGGTGGATCCAGACAGTATTGTCGGGGACCGTCCCGGCTGCGGCACTCTCAGTATATCGCGGGCAATAGTCTGCAATATACTGAGCTTTGGGCCACGAGAGGAGCTTAGTAAATGTCCTTCCGTGACCCTAAAGAGAACTATGGGAAAAACACTTACCCCATAGTTCTCTTTTAAAGTCAGTATTTGGGTTAGGTGGCATCTTAAAAGTTTCAAGAACCAGCTGACAGAGTGTGATAAAAAAAGTTGCAATAAGGTGGATCTCTAATCTATGGGGGAGAGCAACACAGTGGGATTTCTAAGGATAATGACAAGTCCATGTGTGTCTGGATGCTTAAAGACATGACTGTAGATAACTGCCGCACTCCTTACCGAATGCCCCTTGTACTGAAAGACGGTTGCTGAAGCGACTGCTGATGGCGCCGCACTTCACAATGTGTATCAGAAATGTCACCAGCACACCAGTGGATAGTATTAAAAAAGAAATTGTCTTTTATAACGCATATTTGTCACATCAAAAATTGCAACGTTTCGGGGCCACGCAGGGTCTCCTTCATCAGGCTTAACATGTTAAGCCTGATGAAGGGGACTCTGCGCAGCCTCAAAAAGTTGCAATTTTTGATGTGACAAATATACGTGAATAAATGACGCTTTACTTTTGAATTCTACCCACTGGTGTGCTGGTGACATTTCTGATTTACATTGTGGATGCTTAAAGAATTTCTAAATGCAAAAAAACAAACAAAAGCATTTGACATATTTTAGCCCCACATTTGGTTTAGCTTTATGATAAAAAATAAGATATGGATGATGTGTTATAATATATCATATATAGACTACAGATGTGTTAGGATCCTAGGAACAACAACTGCTCGGAATCTCAGAAATGCAGATCATGTACTTCTCCATTGTCACTCATCTGTAAGACTTATGCCTTACTTCAGAGAGATGCCTAGAACATGCATGATTAATTCACATATCCTTATTCGGTTGTATCATCAGATGAAAGGAACATTGCTTTACTTTAGTTGTTAGCTCCTCCTGATTTTCAGAGACAATCTCAAGTTTTGAGCTGGATCATTTCTTTTCCAGTACACTGTATATTTTATTGGTAACTAGATGCAAGTTTCAGTTGTATCCCATATTTTTGTAAAGTATATCTAAAGATAAAATCTTTTTTTTAATTTTGTATAGAGTAGGTAATGGTTAAAACCCCTGTGTAAGAGGGAAATGCCATCGTAATCATATCATGTGTCACCACTGGAAGATTTCCCTTATAGTCCTGTTGTGGTGACAACTCAATTTTTTATTTTTTTCCCCTCATTTACAGTCCCTGTGACAGTGGTTGCCAGGAAAATAGAGTATACAGTATCTCCTGAACAGGGACACAGACAGCAGATAAAATTTGTCAAAGGTTCTAATTATTTTTTCTAATTATTTTTCACCAAACTAAGCAATACTTGTTGGCTTTAGACTGACATACTGTACAGCGTGCTGTATGTTACATACCCCTGATTGCTGTATTCATTATGCTGTGCTCTAAATTACATATTTATGGCTGTTGCACTTACATACCCCTGACCTCTGCACTCTTTGTGTTACATACACCTGACCCCCGCACTCCATTCTTAACATTCTACTGACTGCTGCAGTCTGTGAGTAATATACCCCTGACCCCTGCACTCAGTGCATTACATACTCCTGACACCTGCACTCTGTGCATAACATTTTCCTGACTCCTGCTATCTGTGAGTAACATAATCCTGCCCCATGCACTTAGTGTGTTTCATATTCCTGACCCCTGCACTCTGTGCATGACATTCTCCTGACTCCTGCAGTCTATAAGTAACATACCCCGGACCCCTGCACTCAGTGTGATGCATCTTCCTGACCCCTGCACTTCTGTGGCCTGTGAGTACCATAACCTGACCACTTTTTCAGTATTCAGCACTGCGGCACTTTGACATTTATTCAGTCATGAGTGGTGTGGCCCTGACAGTTTGTTAGCTCTGTGTCTATATTCTGTGTGCAGAAACGCATATGTTATGGATGAGTTTCATTTTTTTTTTTAATGATTGCACTAAGGCTACATTCACCCTTGCCATTTGCGTTTTTGTGATCTATATGCAGAGAAAAACTGTTAGGCTAGATGCTGTGTCTATGCTCTAAGCTAGGTGCATTAAATTACACGCATTTATGAGCATTTACATGTGTTTACATTTGTTTACATGCATATACATCTGGTACCAAATTCTAGCCTCAAATCATGCATATAAATGTGTTCACACATGTTTACACGCATTTTTATGCGTTTTGGTGTGTTTAGAAGTTAATTTAAAAAAGCTTTTTAAATGCATATAAACAGGGCCGGATTTACTCTCCCTGCCGCCCCAAGGCCTCGGTGGCCTTGTGGGGAATCTGGGCCTGCATATAAATGCGTAAATGTAATCACATCTAGTGTAAATGTAGCCTAAGATTTATTTGCTTTACTCAGACTCTCACTTGTGGCAGACAGGGCCAGATTTCCCACATGGAAAGGGAGTAGAGGGGCAGCAGGGCTGTGGAATTCCTATCTCCCATTGCTCAGGACTGGGAAGCCGCTGCTAGTTTTGTGCAGATTGGACTTAAATAGCTTATTGCTGGGCTTCATAAGCCAAGCAATGACAGCTCAGGGACCGGAAGTGATGCAATCCGCGTTGCTCCCAGTCCCATAGAGCGGAGAGGAGAATGGTGAAATCAGGAGGGGCAGCAGAGCCCGGGAAACGCGGCTGGGGTGTCAGGCGGGGCGGGCACTTTCCAACAAGGCCACCGAGGCCCAGGATTGGGACGGCAGGGAGTAGAGTAAAGGGGTGGCAGGCGTGTGGAATTCCTATCTCCCGATGCCCAGGACATGCAGTTCCGGGCACCGGGCGGGTATTTTTGTTTCTACATTCAGCCCTGCTTTGGGCAAGCAGAGCTAAATGTACAGCAGGGAAGCCACCGCTAGTTTTTGATCTTGGCGATGTCGCTGCGATCACTGGTATGCAGCCTGCAGGTCTGTCCCCC
>NW_017306294.1:81250-84733 GCF_000935625.1 Nanorana parkeri | reverse complement strand
CATCTGGTTGCAATTCTCCATTGGGGGAAGGGGGGTTGGCGGGGAGGGGGAGCATTGAGGAACCTGGCCTTGGGGCAGCAGAGAGAGTAAATCCGACCATGGCTGCCAATATCGTACTAGGTACATCTGTGGCCAAGAAGGGGTTAACCTACCAGCATGTGTTTGGAGTGTGGGAGAAAATTGAAATCCCCAGAGGAAACCCACATAAGCACAGGGAGAACATGCAAACTCCTTGTAGATGTTGTCCTGATCGGGATTTGAAGCAGGGACCCCCAGTTCTGCAAGGCAGAAGTGCTAACCATAGTACAAAGTATATAGACCAGGAGTGTTCCTGTGCTTTCACCTCAGGCTGCCTCATTATAGGAACTACCCTGATATAGACAAAGGCCACATCTCTGTCACACCTCCCGTAATATGAACCATGAGGATTAATGCACAAAAAAAGATTGGTTTATCCAAAAAATTTTTTTTTTATTACTACTTTTCTTTCCTTTAAACTTTTAAATATAAAACATGGGCTTATTTAAGGGTTAGATAACTGGTTTAGTTAAATAATATAGAGATCTGTAAATCAGACCAAAAATAGGGACAACTGAGGAAAACATTTGGTTCCAAAGGAGGGACAATCCCTTCGAATGAGGGACAATTAGGAGCTTGGCGTATTCCATTCCATATTTCATATATTCCATACCATTTTTAAAGCTCTACTCCAGCTTCATATTCCAGCAGTACACTGCTTCGAGATTTGTGAAGGGTTAACAGCCAAAGTACTCTTATTAGGTAAATGGAAGATAAAAGTGGAAGTAATTTGGTTGATGGAAATCTAAAGTGGAAGCCCAAAGGAAATCCCTGATTCTGGGGGTCACCGTGAACGAGCATTCCCAGACAGTTTATGAATGATACTGACCAACATTAACTACTTCCCTGCCTGTAGCATTTTGCTGGGTACAGTCACTAAAGCATGTCATGAGTCAGTGGTGTGACCTCTGACCTTGTCCCTGCATGAAGTCACCAATGGTACTTCAGCTGCACTAAATAGTTTGCTTGTATTTCTATACCGAGAACTTGCTGGAAACTGCTCACGTACAGTGACTGGACGGATGACACACACCCTACTCCTGCATGAATGACAGGACGGATTTATGTGGTGACAAAACAATGCGCTTCGCAGGGTATTACAGGCGAGGGGTGCCCCAGGCTGGAATTATGTTACTAGTTTATTTTTCATTATGAGAGCTATTTTGCTGTGTTTTATAAGAACTGACATTGGAGCAGAGTTTTTGTACGCTGTTCCAGCTTTACCGTGCCTTTAAGAAATGGAAATGCCAATGCTTGTAGCGCAAACGCACATGAATGAATGAGGTGAAAATGTGCTCGTCAGCTGCCTACGTGAGCTTGCTGTTTCTAAAACAAGTACCGACTATAGTCAACATTTTCAGATTCAATATGGACAAATGTTTTCACTTAAAAGTACTTTAAGTTTCACGTAAATCTAAAGGTAAAATGACCCGTCAGATTAAAAATAGTTACATACATAGCGTATATAGGGATGACAGTATGTTTTTGGGTGGTGATTAATAGAGGGGGTGGTGGTGGTGTCCCTTGCATTACATCTGCTGCTTTTGTTAACTTGTGTTGTAAGATCCCTTTCCCTCTACCCCCCCCCCCTCCCTTTCCAGACAGACCTCCCTGACATGGGTGTCTAAAAATACTCAAATGTTACAAGTAGTTGAAGCATGGTGTACGTAAACCAATCCCAGGCCATGCTATGCATAGCACCCAATCCAGCTCTTGCTCACTATCTCACTGGGGATTAGAAAATACTCATCTTAGTTGTATATGGTCATGGCTAAGGCATTCCTGGGAGTCCATGCCTCTGACGTTGGGGGGGGGAGGGAAAAGGAGAGAAGACCAAGGAGGGAGGGGGATCAGTTTTCTTTAAAACCAACACCATCCTGGTCTCCACACTTTCAAACAAGTTTGCTAAAAGCCCTCTGCGTTCAGCTGTCAGCTGCCTCTGCATCTACTTTTCTTCCTATTTTTTGCTGGGACTTGTACATCTGTGGATCAGCGCTTCTGCTACATCAGTTTCTATTATCTGAAGCTCTTCTTTTTTTTCCCCCTAACTGTTCTCTGACAAAACATCTTTATCACAAACCAGCCCTGCTGTATTTATCCGTGCACCTCTGCTCCCCACAAAGCAAGGATTGACTGAAAGGAAACAGAAGACAGGAAGGGTAGGAGAAAGGTGGAAGCTGATTACTCTGGGATAACCCTCACACCCCTCCCGCTTCTCTCTGAGCCTGCTGAAAGTGTTAACCACAACTTGCCAAGAAACATCTCACTGTTTCCAACAAGAGGACGAATAATAAGGGAACTAATTTGATTGCTGAGGTCTGTTTCAGCAGCTTGAACTCGATTTCATAGTGTGGGTTTGGATCCAGCCATCCTTACACCCCTTATTTTTTTTTCCTCCTCCCTTTTTTGTTGATCCCCTTATAAAAAGCAGGAAGCTGCAAATCTAAAGTCATCATGAGCACCAACGATTACTACGACCAACACCAGTTTCATCAAGGCGAGGAAGCGGACGAGATGCCAGCTACAGAGAAGGACCTGGCAGAAGATGCCCCCTGGAAGAAGATCCAGCAGAACACATTCACCAGGTGGTGCAATGAGCATCTTAAATGTATGAACAAACGCATTGGAGACCTCCATAAAGATCTGGGCGATGGTCTCAAGCTCATAGCCTTGCTAGAGGTGCTGAGTCAGAAGAAGATGTACAGAAAGTACCACTCCAGACCTAACTTCAGGCAGATGAAGCTGGAGAATGTGTCGGTGGCGCTGGAATTCCTGGACAGAGAACATATCAAGCTGGTGTCCATAGGTACAAAAATTTTCATTCCTACACCTTGTTTCCAATTACACTATGCTGAGAAAATATTTTATAATGTATTTAAAAATATATCAGTACTGGTCGGGGTGGAAAGGATAGGATGGATCAGCTAAATACACATATGCATACAAGGACATGCACACAGTATTTTTTTTTTACTATTATAGATTTTTTTTTATAGCACTGTCAATTTACACAACGCTTTATGTACTATTCATTCACATCAGCGCCTGCCCTCAATGAGCTTATAATCTAAGGTTCCTGTCTCACATGCACACATACAATGTATCTACCAGCATCTCTTTGGAGCGTGGGAGGAAACTCACACAACCATGTGTCAAACGCACGGAGCCATGCGATTAATGCACCGCAATGGTGTGAACAAGCCCTCGAACACAGTACACATAGACAAACTACAGTACACACAGCACATACAAACACTCACACAAAGTGCTCAAACTACATGTACAACACAAATGTTACCAATAGTAGTAGTAGCTTCACTATTGTTAACCACCTTGGCACATGTGATCATTGCCTGCAGTTCATAAATGGGCTTATTTTTATGAAAGTAAAGATGAATTCTTGCC
>NW_017306294.1:77703-81222 GCF_000935625.1 Nanorana parkeri | reverse complement strand
ATTCCTCAAGATTTCTTCAGATGTGGGATGACATGTGTGGATAAGATTACGGGGATATGCATTGGCAGCATTACTTTTTTTCACCGCACAACAGCGCAATGCAAATCATTGTGGTACCACACAATGCTCGCCCACCAGGGGGTGCCTTGGGTACTGCCATGCAGCAGCATGCAGTACAAGCATGCAATAGGGTGCGCTAAACACATGGATCCCACACATTTACTGCAATTTTGAGGTGTGACTGGGCCTCAAAAGAAAGTTGTTTCAGATACAGAACTTTTGTATTTTACCTGTATATCCCAGACTTGTAACTGGTAGAATACAGTTTATTGTGTCACATGCTGGTATTGTAGAAATTATTAGCAGACTGGTGGTGATTATACCAAGACTAGCAAATACAATATTATATAATATAACATACATTATGTTCCTGTTATATATTTCTATAATATTACATAATATTGTATTTAATAAAATAATATTTTAGGTGCTGTAGTTAAAGCTATATATAGTTGGGTTAGGAAACCAGGAGATAAATAACTGATGGATTCTGATTGCAGTTGTTATTGGTAGTTATTCACTGGACTATTTATGGACCTCAAGGACCTTAGCTGGTCTCATTGTGTTACAAAATTGCTACATAGCCTTTGACTAGAGCTCATGCACAGATGAATAGGAGGTGTAATGCTTCAGCTAATGCACCACTGGGAACACAAGAGAAGCACAGTGATAGGCTGCTGACAAGTATTGCTATTTATTCACACACTTCTATGCAGGCGGACCTATCTGTTATTGCAGTGCACAGACGTGGTGCATTAATACTACACATATTTAGACTAGGTTCACACCTATGCGCTGGGGTGCGTTGCATGAATGCACACACTTTAACATGCATTTTTTACTCGCATCAAAATGAATGTGCTGGCAATGTGCCGCAATGTCCCAGAAACCAGACCTGCACCTTTTCTGGCAGTGCACCGCAATGCATGTTAGTGCTTCACCACATGTTATATCTGCAAAAACAAATTCAATGTAACTGGAGTTGCTGTATTTTTCTTGAAGATGTTTCGCTGGTCATCCACCTACCTTTCTCCATTCTGAATTCAGAAAGCTATTTTGATGACTAGCAAATTTGCATGCGTTCCAGAGCGTTCCAGAGAAGGTAAAGTAGGGCTTGCTGAAGTTTTTTTACATGTTCTGGAACTGAACGCTGCAGTGTGAACTAGAGCCCAAAATACAATTGGAATACATTGGACGCAGTTTTCGTTCCGTTCTGTAACTGCTCTGCTCTGCACCCGGAACGCGCTTGGTGTGAACAAGGCCTAAATCAATCCATGAAATGCATCCATGCAGGACAAAGCAACAGGTGCACTTTAATGTCTCCCTCCCTCCAAATCAGCACATATTCACCTTCCTGTCTCTCCATTGCTCTTTTATTCATTCTTAAGGAGCAAAGATGGACACCCCTGTGTAAGGTCCTCAGGGCTGGAAATCCTCCAGTCAGTATTTACACAGGCCCAAGGTCTCTTCCCAGCCTCATGTGACGATGCTGGGTCAAGCACCTGAACTGTTACATGCTGTAGCTCACATGTTCCTACATTCGTGGAAGTGGAAGTGCTAGGTATTTTCTTCACTGCTGGTGGCTGATGGGTGTGGAGAAGGGGCACCCTTGCACTTTTCACCGCCTTAGGCCGGAGGAAGCGGTGATGGCGGTGCATGCTACTGGCAGCGGTGGGGGAGTTGGGAGCATGGCGCAAATTCCAGGGGGGTGATGTCGGCTCATGTTACCGGGGGGGGGTTGGGGATGGGGGTGCACGGTACCTCTGTCGTGCATCCTGCCCAGCTCACTGACATCACTGGTTGGCAGGAGCTGGGTGTGACGCCAGCCGGAGAGTTTTACAGCCCAGATAGCAAGCAATTGAGCTGCTATCTGAAAATGACTTGCTAAACTATTGCAGACTTGCCAAGCTTCACAATTTTGTTGCACAATTATAGCAAGTCTGCATTGCAAGTCTCCAGACCAGCGAGCTTGCAGAGCTCTTGCTAAGACCTGCAGGACTCTTGCTGTAGACCTGCCGAGCAAATTTGCTACAAATTCAAAAAGTGTCAACTAGAACTTGTGTGGCAAGTCTACAACTTGCCAGGAATATGTGCAGCAAGTTAACAAAAATTACAATTTCACCCTGCCACAAGTTTGTAGCAAGTTATCCTATCTGGGAGGTTGCTAAAAGTTCTGACCCAATGAGGGGCTGCCTCATTATTGGAATGGCCCTGGCATGGAGGGTGGAAAAGAAAAGGTGAGCATGTGCTGCTGGACAGGGGCCATTGAAGCATTGGCGAAGCACAGGTTTTCTTTAAAATGACCCAATTTGATTGAGATACAGTTTTGTAATTTGGTGCTAACTGAAGCATGTGTTTGATGTTTTTAGCTGACATCAGTGTTTAGGAGCAAGGGGTAGAACAATAAGTAAGAAGAACATTGTTTGCCATCCATTACTTAGAATATAGCAGGTGTAGAAGAGCATGTGTATGGCCCAGTCAGTACATGTCACATTCATGCCATACAAAGGAAGACAATATGTGAGGGTGATGTCATCACAATGAGGTAATTGATGGATCTAATAGAAGGCTGACACTAATGTTCAACAAAGTATGGTAATTCTGGTGTACTATGCAACATCTGGTTGAATGATGTTTGAACATTATGTTTAGGATTATATATCCATGGCATTTACAAACATGGGGTAAACACTCAAAACAGAAATGATTTATCCTTATCATAAATGAGAATGGAAATGAGTAATTCGAAAGTAATTATTTTATTACTGTCAGCAAACTGGGTATGTATAAGATGCCATTGCTGACCTCCATCACTGAAAGTGCTAGTTCCCTGGCTGTTGTGTTTATCCAATGACTGCAATATCAATACTGACCCAGAAAAACTGGAATTTACATAATAATGTGTCTAAGTAACTCAGAAGGTCAGCAAGACAATTAGAATTTATAGAGTAAAAATACTCTCCCCGTGTAAAAAGTGATTTGCTTAAAGTAGTATTAAACTCTCTTTTTTTCACGTAATGAATCCAGATCAACCAAATATAATGTACATTGCCCAGCAAAGTATTTCTTCACATTTTTGCTCAAGCACTTACAGTCATCATGTTTCCATACAGCTCCTACTCTCTCAGCTCAGCTTCCCTGAACTTCCTGTCCAGTACACGATCACAAGGGACAGAGCAGCTGTCTATCTAGCAGCTTGGTAAAGGGATATGCAGCAGGGAGGAGGGATGAGAGGGGAGAGATGGAATGTCTTGCCTCACTGTGTCTGTGTGTTTGTAGAGACACACACAGCCTTCTAGCAAACATGGGTGGCTCTGTAGGACCCTGCAAGGGAAAAGAGACACCATAAACCATGATATCAGGACAGGGGACCAGCTGATTCTGCAGAAAACTAAAACTTGTAAACTTCACGGAGCAGCATCCATAATTAGGGATATCATCAGCAATTGTAATAGCTTA
>NW_017306294.1:39728-77672 GCF_000935625.1 Nanorana parkeri | reverse complement strand
TGTAACTCTTAGCAAAATAAAAACAAATGCATATATGATACAGTATGTTACTAGTATTAACACAGCATTTATTTTCTAAGCCCCCCCAGTAACATTGTTTTATTACTGATCCTGCCAGTGGATCTGTTGATTTTTTTACTTCCTGTAATAAGGTGACAACACTGTTCATTCTTGACTGAAATCTCTGCAGTGTTAGAATATAACAGACAGACATGTATTGTGGAAGGCCTTCTCATGATTTTTCCTATAAAGATTTCTTTATCTCATGTTTTAGAAACATTCAAGACGTAAAGAGCAGCTGTATGTTTTTGGTTACTGTTCTAAATTGACATGGCCTTTTCTGTAATTTCAGATAATTTGAAACTTATTGAAGAGACATGTGTAGAACGTAATGCAAATAAGTAACATGCATTCCCCATTACTATTAAATCAGAAATCTGGGCTAAACAAATATTGTTTAAATATGAGAGACTCATGTGTTCTTATTTGAATCTTGGTCTCCTTTGTGTATTTCTTCCAAATCTGTGCAGTAATCCAGCATGAAACAACTCCGGCACTTTGCTTCTATGCAGAATTCCTGTAATACAGACCAGCCACTGCTGCTTTCTCTCGTTGTGCATGAAGACCGGTCTTGTATCTGCCCCTCTTGGCAGCCTGTAGTGAGTGAAGCCTGCTGGGTCCCTCCCAAAGCTCTTCTAACTGAAAGAGCTATGTACAGCACAGTGATGAAGAGGAATTTTGGATATATATTTATATATATATATGCAGAGAAGTGACTACTGCCTACTGAACCATGATCAAAGATGTGGCAGATGTGTGTGAAGCACAAGACTGGCTGCACCGAATTCTAAAGCCTTTGGTGGATAAAACAGAAAGGTGCATTATTTCTGTTATTGTCAAGTCACAACCAGTGCCAGCACAGTGAGGATTTTCTGCTATTTGGTATTATTGTGATTTGCCATTTTTTCATTTATTATAGGTATTTATGTATACTGTAGCTGTCAGTTTACACTGCATTTTACATACTATACGGCGCAACCTTGTCAGCTCATCGAATCCCATCATGCCTCTGCCTCCGAGTGTCATGCCTTGGGGCTGTTCAAGTTTTGCAGTGCCTCATGGCCCTTGTTGTTCCAGAACAGCTGGAGTGCTGAGGTTGCTTGTTCCTGTACTATTCATTTATATTAGTCCCTGCCCTCAAGTAGCCCATATACATACATACTAGGACCAATATAGACAGAAGCCAATCAACCACCAGCATTCTTTGGAGTGTGGGAGGAAATCAGGAAACCCACAAACAGGGAGAACATGCAAACCCCATGTAGATAGTGTCCAGAGCAAACCAGGATTCAAACCAGGGACCTCAGTGCTGCAAGGCTGAATTGATTTTACACACCTAACATCTCTATTTGTGTGTACCCCACATTTTCTTTTTTGATGAAGGGAACCTAAGTTGCTTTATAAGAAGTTAGTGTTGATAAAGATGGCTGCCATTGCTGACCCCTATTTGAATTGTTAGCTTATTGGCTGTAATGCTGAATCACTTGTCTTTATTACCAGAGTCACTGAACCTGAAAAAGAATGCAGATGAGGATTAACGGGCTGCTTACTTGCTTTGGGTCAGTGACTCAAAAAGTACTGAACCAGAGACAGCCAGGCATCTGGGAGGTCAGGAAAGGCAGCTCACATATTCCTCTCATACCAGGTTTCCCTTAGGCCTTTTTCACATGGGCATTCTGATCAGGTCCACCTATTAGGACCTGATCGAAAGCTTGACACTAGTCTATGCGCAGCCAGACCAAAACGGACGGGCGTCTGATTACAGCCAATTAACCCCGGCTCCAGCCAGGTCCGGAAAAACAAATGGATCAGAGTTCCATTTTAACCGACTTGACCGTGTCGAATTGGAGGTAATCTGATGTAAACGGGCAAATGTCCATCTAGTTTCATTTTTTTTCTCAAAAAAACTGGACGGACACAGATGTCACAGCGGTGACATCCTTTCCGATCAGCAGGGGATTCGTGCATGGATCCCCTGTGGATCAGAAATGAAGGTGCCCATCTGAAAGGGACCTTAGACTTCATGGCTGATGAGGAACTAAGCACCGCATTGTAGGGGGAAGAGGAGAGACCCCTTGTTCTCCTATGTACCTGGAAGTATTACGATTTAACTTGGGGCTCTGGCAGGAGAACAGATTGGCAATAGAATGTGTGAAAGATAAAGCTTCCTTATCATGCCTGCTATGCAAATTTGACCTGATTGTGTAGGACAAAAGTACATTTTAAATACAGTCAACTTCGGTTTGGTGATAGTAAAGAAGTCAGCCATAGTAACAAAGCAGACATTTGCTTTTACTATTTTATCTGCAGCAGAAATATAATTCTAAAATCTTATTTGGTGCCGTGGCATCTAATTTTTTTGAAGAAAGGCATTCCTTCTTTCTGTAACCTTTTGGCTATGTTTTAAGTACAGTATATGTCAAGTGTTAAAGCAAGTTATCTGCATAACGTAGATCAAGATCATGCCTCAGAACAATTCTTCCATACAAAGTATATAAAACGACATAGTTAAAATGTTTTAGTTATGTGTTAATGCTTGGTTCCTGGGACCTGGAAAGTCACAAAGTGAAATTGCACTGGAGACGCAATGAGCTTATCTGCCACTGGCATTCTATAACCCTCTGTCTAGCTTATGTATTTTACAGCAAATACAGGTGATCAGTTGCTATCGTTCCCTGCCAGTAATTTGCCAATTTCCAGTAAAATAATCAGGAAACAATAACTGTAAAAAAAACAACACCACTCAAGGCCATAGGGATATGTGCATATCTCAAACGTGAACTGAGCTGGCCAAAGGAGGCATTGTATGAAAATGTTACCATCTAATCTGAAGGTGACAAAAAACATAGGTGTTAAATATATTTGTTGTGGGTTTTCTAAATTACTTCCTTTCTTTTTCTACTCCTACCCTTCCCTTATGTGAGAACAAAAGTCTCTAATGTTAAACTAATATCAACTACATTTTTTTAAAATGCCTGTGGCAACATGATCCCATCTGACACCATGGATGTTGCTTATTTATCCAACAATGCCAGTTGGTAAAAGATTCCTAAAATTCCACCCTCTTGGAGTGTTTCTCTGGTGGAAATATCCACATACCACTTCTCTCGCCCCTGCAGGCTTTGCTCTTAGGGATATTGTCAGCTTAGCTACAGGGAGAATAGAACAGGACCTGTACGTATATGATGCTCCTCAGTTGACCCAACTGGCAAATGATTATTAATGCAAAAACACTCACACTTGAATTAGCCACCAGTGCACTTTATTGCAGTGTGCAGTCAACTCTGGCACTGGTTTAAAATAATGAAAATGGAACACTACTGAGGAATCCACTAAACAATGTATTATTCACCCCAAGATCAGTTGGACAGGACATGTATAAAAAGGTCTGCGAGCGAGTACCGATATGATACATGATCATAATCAGCCATGTCATGCAGTCGTTATCATCTATGTACACAGTCATGGATTTGTGTGTTCAGACGGTTTGGGTTATTCTTCGTCCATTTCCAAGGGGTTGTTTTTTAGGTATGCCCAAAGCAATGGGCAGCGAGCTTGCAGCTCCCTGCGATGCGTTACCAGCCCATATGGAAATTGTTTTCAAACTGGTGTGCAATTTTGCTATGGCTATTCATGTACACTTCAGTAAAAAAAAAAAAGTGGTAAAGGACATTTATTGAATAGTTCAAATAATTTGATGTTTAGTGGGAGTCTGCTCTCTAATATGAAGGCATTTTAAATAAAATAAACTTTGGTTTAAATTTGAAGTTGCTATCTAACAATTAGTTGTGAATGTTTGTGTGTGCATGGTGCGGAGCAGATAAGCCTGGTACCTCCTTAGTGAGGAGACATGTCAGGTGTTAGTGACATTGAGCAGGGCTCTCATCACTGATACAACTGATATTTTGTGTGGGGTTGGGGAAAGTGGTCATGACAAAAGGGATTGGGAGTTAAATAACCATGTTTTCCAGGCATAGCAGCATTAATCTAGCTTGCAGCTATTATTATAATCTAAAGTAATATAGTAACTAGAGGTGCACCAAAATGAAAATGTTAAAACCGAAACAAAACCGAAAGGAAAAAAAATGTCAGGCTGAAACCCCCAAAAAAATTTCTAACTTTTTCACATTTTTAAAAAATCTTTTATTTTTATACATTTTTTTCTAAATTTAGAAAAATGTTCATATTTTATTTTTATTTATTTATTTTATGAAATATTTTTATTTTTTACTTTACTTTTAGGGGCTTCTAAACAGACCCCTGATATTTCCCTTTTAAAATAGAAAAAGAGATTGAGAACACAAAGTTCTCAATCTCTTTTTCTGCAGCCCCTGTTATAAATGAACAGGAATCATCTATACTGAGTGTTCCTGTTCATTCATAACATGAGGACAGAGTATGTTTACTATAACCACAATCATGAATGAACAGGAGGTGATGAAGATCACTTCCCATTCATTCATAATTGAGGATATAGTAACCATACTCTGTCCTCAATTATTTACAAACACTAAGATATCACTGATCACTGAGTGCTTGTACCCGCTCTCCATCGTGACAGCTGTCACAGGGGGCTGAGCTTGGGGTGAGGGAGGAGAGCTGTCTCTGCCCACACACTGCTCGCCTCTGATCTGTGACAGGAGGCAGAGCAGTGTGGGAGGAGAGATGCCGGCCACTCACAGCGCTCGGCCGCCTGTGACAGTTTCTCTCCTCCCCGCTGGGACACAGAGCAGCGCCCAGCGGGGAGGAAAGAAAGCAGGGATGCGCCGCTATACCGGTAGGAAAAATTTCACTTTTGGCATTTAGCCAAAAGTGCCATTTTCAGCCGATATATCGGTGCATCCTTAATAGTAACCACTGCATAGGTCCATAGGTAACTTTTTACTGTAAACTCTTTAACAAAGACTAGAGGCCACCACCTAAAATTGGAGTAGAAAAGATTTAACCACAATGGGCACAGGAGCTTCTTTCAAGCCAGAGTGGTTAAATTTTGGAACTCTCCGCCACAAGCAGTGGTATGAGGAGAGAATATTGATTCATTCAAAAATCAATTAGATACCTTCCTAAGAGACCGTGATAAACAGGGGTACAGGTACTCTTAAAAACTAGACCACACAGGGACTCATATACACACATGCACGAACAACACACACAGACCTACAAAGGTTGAACTTGATGGACCTGTGTCTTTATTTAACCTCAAATACTATGTAACGATGTAACTACTGTATGTACCCTACAACATAGACAGAAATGCAATAGATTAAGCAAAAACATCTAACATGAAGACTAATATAAAAAATAGTATGGTCATCATTTTCTGTTCACAGGGTGCAGCTTGCAGCCTTCAAAAAGCATTATTCTCCCATCACCTAATCTGTCCAGCCTTCCTCCTTTGCTTAACAGGAAACAATCTTTCATGAAACTCTGCTTCCCCGATTTCCTCCTGTCATTTTTTGCACTAGTATTTTTCATTCACAATCCACCAGAAAGGGCTTGGAAAGTTGTCAGTAAATATGAATAAAGCTGCAAGGTACAACGATTGTATTTGAATGGTGCATCTTTGTACACTTCCCTTTTTTAGTCTATTGCCTACTTTTATTCAATAATTTTTCAAAGAATCATATTGAATATATTAAAGGAGAACTATGGGGTTAAGGCTTTTCCCCATAGTTCTCCTTAGGGTAAAGGGGGGACACAAACTAGCGTCCTCCCGTCACCCTAGGCTCAGTATACCGCGAGCTGTAGCTCGCGGTATACTGAGACGCCGCAGTATACCGCGAGCTGCTGCTCGCGAGCTGCTATCTAGCGGCAGAGCCAGCTGTACCCGCCCCCTCCCCGTCCGTTCCGCCAGTCAGCGCTGGCGGAGCGGGGAGGGGGGTATCCAGCCCCTCCCCTGTCACGGCAGAGAGCCGTGACAGGATCGAGAGGTGAGCGAACGCCGGTATGTGTCTGCTCACCTCCCGATCTACTGAGCCGACCTGTGACAGTCTCATTGTCACAGGTCGGCTAGAACTATGAGGTGAGTGAAAAGCACTCACCTCATAGTTCTCCTTTAAGATAGTGCAAAAAGCTGGAATATGTATATCTTGGAAACTGCAATAGATGCCACACTTTGTGTAAAAGCATGTGTTGAGGTATTTGCATGTAGGAAGGAGGTGTTGGCTTATGATAAGGAGCAAATCAATAAAGTGCTGACAGGTTCAGAGTGACCCATAAGTCTTGGTGTATTACTTCAGCTACTGCTATTGCAGTGGGGATGTTAGTGATATCACTTAATAGGGTTAATTTGTTAAAGATGTAGAGCATTAGCTTGTCAAGATGAGGTATAGGGGGCCTCAACTTTGGCCCCTGAAAGCACTGGAAGGGCTGCACACATATTTGTATATGTAATGCTACAGAAGACAGTTGGAGATTGCAGACATATTAGAGGGGATGGTCAGAGACTGTGGGCATGCAGTGGTTAGAAACTAAAGACACACTATAGGAGACAGTAAGAGACTGGGAATAGTAAAAGACTACATGGGACTGCAAGGGATAACCATAATTACAAATACAGACTTCCATTCGCTCTACTAACTGTTGTTGTTCCCAAGGGCTAAAAGTTTGGCACCAGGGGCATACAGACAGTTCACTTAGCCAAAAAAAAATTGCACTTTTTTGCAAAATGTGTGTTCACTTTGCATAGTGGACGTTAGTTAAAAAGAAATTTTGCCAAATGAGTCTTTGTACTGGTTCCTTCGAGAAAAGTTGATTAAAAAATAAAAATTTTGTTGAACAGAGGGGTGTCGAATGTCGACTGGGCCACACATTGGTTAAAATTGGACCAGTGTATCCAGCTTATCACTGTAAAAATGAGACAAATGAAACAATGCTAAACCTTGGCAATTTCTGGAGACAAAAATCTGTGATGTATGTAACTAGAAACCATGTAAAAAGATATATGCTCATGATTTTGTTTAATTATCTTGCTTATCTGTATTATTTATTGTATTTATGGTTAAATGGTTTAGTAAACAATACAGTTGAATTTAATAAATGACACCATTTCCTAATAATGGAAGAATAAACAGTGAGTGAAGCCAGGTTTTGCAGTCAATTGCCAGAGTCTTATCTTCAGTGAATATAAACAATGGTCTGAAGTCATGGCTGACTTCATAAGGGCCCAGCAGGCTTTTTCCTCAGTTACAATAATGGAACAGTGAGGAACATTCCTTGTGCTCAGAAACCACTTGTGCTTTCTAAAAATGAACATTTGCTGCATGCAGATCCCAGTGGACAATGTAACATATACATCACTTTTGTTATACATTATTGATGATCGTATACACGTGCGTGCTATAGACCATATACCAGGAAATAGAGTTGCAATATAGGTGACATGTCATAGGGCAAGGATAAAAAAAGGATGTCCTATACCACTGGTAGTGAATTGAAACTCTAGGAGGTCAAGTGAGTAAAATTTACATCGAGCAGAGGTCCGGGCAGAAAGGTCACTCAGTCCATAACGTGGTTCACCATTTGGGCTGCATTCATGCCAGCAGCTGCACTACAACACGCAGCTGCCTGTGTGTGTTCCTGATCGTGGCACATTGAGCTGTTTATTTATTTTTTGGTAAAACTCCTTCCCTCCCCGTTTACCTACATGCAAATGTTTATTTGAATCAGATGGTGGGGGCAGCACGGGAACACGTAGCACATCATTGCAACACAAAGCACATCATAGTGCTTGCAGCATTTTTTCTGAGGCATTGATGTGCCTTGCGTTCCCGTGCGGCTGATCGCATTGCGGCCGGAGTGCGTGGCTGCTCTGCCATTCACTTCAATGCACCGCCACACCCCCTCCCGCCCCACAACAAAGTGAGCCGGCCGCAATGCGATCCATTGCATTCCGGCCAGAATCGGACCGGAATGCACTGTGGCTGGTGTGAACTGGCCCTTATAATTGGACTATAAATGGACTTAGTTTTCTTCACTTCATGACATATTATATATCCATTTACAAAAACTATACTCCTGGCATTTATACTGACAACTGTATATTTATGCACAACCCACCAACTGAAAAGTTTATTTATACTCGTTAAACATATACAAAGAATGCATTCCATTCCAACTTTAAAGACAGATGGCAATATGTTTTATATATATAGAAATTGCTGAAAGAACATGCATAGATTGGCTTGATATTTGCGATATATAGAAGTCAGTCTATCAAGCAGTAAAAATATCAGCAGTTAAAAAGAAACACATGGTCCTTAAAAGGGAACTGCTCTTTAATGCAGAATGATATGCTCGCCTTGTATTAAAAACAGCTCACTTGGCTCACAATATAAGTGAATCAAGACTTTATTTTTTTTCTTGTAATCCAAAAGTTTTAAACATATATTAGAAAATGTATTCCTTGCAATAGGATTCATAAATAAAATCATCCCAAGAAGAAATGCATATGTTGCACCATAGTGAAAAGTTAAATTTTTTTCCCATTTAAGACGAACCTGAGGGCCCTCTCCCCATCTTAATTATTCCCACAAAAAAGTAAAAAAAAACACTATGAGAGAAAAAAAGTTAGTTAATATACTTACCTTTCCCCATGAATTTATAGTTATCAGTACCACACTCAAAGTCCCTAGACTTTTTCTATATTGTACTTCTAGTGAATCACCCAAGGACATGAATTGCGTTACTGGCAAGATCACAAAGTGAAATTGGTTTTCTTAAAACATGATGGATGTTTCTGGTACAGAACATTCACATGTAAAATGGTATGTTGAGGCTTGTTGGCCTTTCGCATTGCTGTAATTATGGTCTGTAAGACATTAGGAGAGTGGTTGATGTATTCCTGGCAGTCTCTCTTCAGCTCTGTACATAAAATGTAAATGTTTGGAGTTTGTTCATGCCCACAAGAAAAATGTCCAGTGAATAGGCCACTTTTACTGTATTGCACCTATGCCAGCCTCACTTCTTTTCTGTAAACACAGTTCATGCATCTTGAAAGCAAACCTGAATGTCCACAATATACCTGTTCTAGCACTATCAGTCCCATGGGGCAGTTGAGACAGTTATCAGGCTTGGAGATTGTCTTCTAAGATAACCAGTGCAGCTTTATGGAGAGGTAAGTGAACAGTGTCATGTCCACCTATGTAGATTAGGTAAACTATATATTTCTCAGGGCTTAGGTGACAGATGGGGGTAGCAGAAGAGCACAGCTAATGTAAGTACAGACAGCATATGGTGCAAACCTGTTGCTTTGCTTAGTATTAAAAAGTACAGGTCCACTTTAAAGCAGCATATTAAATAGTTAGAATACTTATGGCAGGACTCACAGTTTATGTTTGCTGTGATGAAGCAAATTTGAATGATCCATATTATGAACAACATATGTCCATTTTGGCAAAGTGTGATAACAGCATTATGATCTTCATCGTTAATCAGGCAAACTGTAACTAGAGAACAGTCCCACATAATCTCCTGGTTCATGCAGACTGTAAAAGAGCTACAAGCAGAAGAATCAGTTTTTATGTCTTCCATTGACTAACAGATAATGTATTAATATTTGTTTGAGTGTTTTGCAGTTTGCACACACTAAGGATGTGTTATATGTTCTACTCTGTTTTGTACAGACAATTCAAGTCACAGAGGCTAAACTACATGATTATTATTGGGGCTTGGTATATTAAATAAATTGGAGTTTATTTCCTAGAACATATCTGTCCTCCATCATTTTAATGAAAATTGGGTGTGCCCATAGACCTATCTCATAGCAAGAGTAATTGAAAAGAAGGAAAGTCGTAACTCTGATGCCATCTGGCGAAGAAACTCCGGTTGCTACGCTAAGTCATGTAGTCATGTGAAGTAAGTCTACAAGACTATTGCAGATACTGTATGAATATAGGAAGAGTACAGACCAATGCACATTTACAGCTATATATAGATAGATATATATATATATCTATCTATATATATCTATATATAGATAGATATATATATATATACTGTATATATATAATAAGTATAGGTATTGTTAATTTTCCATACCTATAAAATGTTGGGTTTGCTGGGGCTAAATCACTATTCGCATAAACAAAAATATGCTTTTTCCCCTTACCAGGAAGCTCAAGAGTAGATAACTACAGATATATAGCAATGTTCAGAAATATAAAATAAAGAATTATACAAGCAAAGAGATGAAATGTGAGCACAGAAAGCTGCAAACATAACATAATAATTATATTATTTACACAAAACCACGGGGTCCACATTTGTTAGCAATCACAATTCAAATAGTATAATTGCTTTTGATCTATGAAGTGCAGTGCCAAAAAAAGCAGAGCTTTGCAATGTCTTTTTGATGATTTTAATTTTCTGTATTATTACATTCTTTGTAGAGAAATAAATATTAACAACATGTAACAGAAAGAAGGTGTAAGGTTGCAGATTTCGCCCCCACATAGTGGTAGAAGGTTTAGTAGACTACTTTTGGCACTGATCCTTTCTTCCGTCCTGGCATCCTGGGACACAGCTGTCACCGCTTTCTCCTGTCCTGCTCACGAGGCTGCCGCTGGGGACAGAAAAAGTCTCTGTCAGTGACACAGCAAATAGCAGAGATCCTTTTAGAAACTCAGCCTCAGAAAGATCCTGAACACAAACGTCTTGGATACAGTATAGACAGTTGATCCCACCATTTAACATTTAATATTGAGTATGAGTGACTAAACAAGCTGATATTTTTTTTTAAATTAAACTGATCGTCAATACATACTTGCCTGCCAAACCAGGACTGACATCACCAAAGCAACAGGACAAGAGCTAAGTTAAAACAAACCTATGGCTTTCATTATGGGATGTGCACTTCAACATGAGGTCCTAAAAAGAAATACCCTTAGGCCCCTTTCACACAGGCTGATCAGGAGGGCACTACCCCCTCCTGATCAGCCCATTAATGGTACTACCCCCTGCTGCCATGACCTGGTAAAGTGATCCAGTGGAATCCTACTAACTACAACACAAGTGAATAAAAACAAATGCATTCTGTACCAGGTAACACTGTACAAATGTTTTGAAATAAATATGTAACGTCCTTCTAAAACAGGGTTCATCGGTCATCCCATCCCCACACTAAGGGGTTGCTTTACTAAAGACAAATAGGCTTTCACATTGCAAGGGAATTTTCCCTTAGCTTAATGAATGAGCTCTGCTGGCTTCCATCATCCAATCATGAGCAAGTAAAAAATACTGTTTTTCAGCCACTGTTCGGGTATCCTCACAGCCATGGACATCAGCTGCCAGAATACTATAGCCCAGCAGGGACGATACCTCCATCCATGCTGTGTAGCGTGGACTATGGATTTGGATGATTTCTTGATTGGATCAGGAAATCTAGTTTGGTTGGTTTATTTAAACTTTGCTTCATGAACAAAAAGGTTGTTACAGGCCATCCATTGAAATTCATTTTATCTCTGCAAATCTCTGACTTTATTTATGGTCAATTCAAAGCTTTTTACTATGTTTAGGGTTGTTGTTTAGCAATTGTTATCTAAATTGGTTTGTTTAAGATATTACAGCAGGGGTCAGCAACCATTTTCCACATAAGTGTCATGTTCACAAGCATTAAAGGAGAATTATGAGGCGAGTGATTTTCACTCATAATCTGAGCCGACCTGTGACAATGAAACTTTCACAGGTCGGCTCAGTAGATCGGGAAGTGAGCGAACACATGCCGGCGCTCGCTCACTTCTCGATCTATCCGTGCAGAGTGCCGTGACTTTCACTCACGGCGCCCTGCAAAGAGACCCCCCTCCCCTGACTAGCGGAATGGACAGGGGAGGGGGCAGGTACAGCTGGCTCTGCCTCTAGATAGGCAGAGCCAGCTGTCACTCACGCAGATGGGAGGATCCAGACAGAATTGTCGGGATCCGTTCCGGCTGCCGCGTCTCAGTATACCGCGAGCTATACTGAGCTTTGGGTGACGGGAGGACGCTAGTTTGTGTCCTCCCGTTACCCTTAGGAGAACTATGGGGAAAAGCCCTAACCCGGGTACTGCTGTAGACATGTGGGCTTTTTTCACACAGCATGCAATCAGCCTCTGCCACTGACAGGCTCTTAGTGGTGTCAGGTAGAAGGGTGGCCTAGGCTTTGCAACTGTCAGCCTATGGCAAGGGGTGCCAGTACAAATTGGCATAGTATGCCCAACCAGGCATGTGTGGCGGGCACAGCATGGTGTTGTCCACAGCCACCAGTGGGATCTCAGTGATGTCAGGAAGGTGGGTGGCCCAGGCTTCATAATTAACAACCTAGTGATCTGCCAAATACAGCCAATGGCATTGGCAGCCCAACCGGGAATGGGTGAGGGTGGTTGCAAATGCCTGTATTAATGTATCAGCTAAACCTCACTGGGTAATACATACCGTATATTGAATATTTAGACAGAAGAGATATTAGTGGTCCATTAATCTCTCTGCACATACTGCCATCCTGTTCTTTCTGTGTCTGTCCCTGGGTTGCTCCAGAGAGAATAAATATAATTATATAACTCAGCTGCCAAGCACAGGGTAAGCTGACAGCTGTCATTACTGGACAGTGACAGGTGTAACGTCTGTCCAAACATTTTTTCTTCATGCACAAAAAAATATCACCTGTGCATTTCTAAAAGAAAGAAGATCATTAACAGCAAGATATGCTGGCGTTTAATGAGGAAGTTCTCATAGTTTCTCTGTTGAGCATACATTTTAATTGCCAAATATTTGATATTAAAGCTTTACTAAATTCAGTTATTTCCCAAAGGAACTACATCATTAAGAGTCATCAGTATCCCATTACAAGCAATCAGCAAAGATATTTTGTCTGCCTAATACAATAAATTGCTGAATTCTTATTAACTGTAGCAAGTGGATGCACATTTGCCCTACGCAAGCAATTCACATATGAAAACAAAATAATGTACTTGTAATGGTCAGATGATGGGAGCCAGATGTGTTATGGGTTGTTGTGTCTGCAGGCTTTAAATTGCAATGAACTAACCCATATCATCCAACATCAATAACTTCTTAACTGAGACTACTGTAGTTATCTAATTGTTTGCTATGTCTTACATCATTTTGCACATCTGAACTGCTCTTTGCATTGTACTGTTTTGTTAAAGTGTATTGCCAGCCCAAACTTTTCTTCTTAGATTTGGATGTAGTGGGGATGTAGAACCCCTGCCAGTTTTTACTGCTTTTTGGGGCTCCATTAATGGGAGTTCCCTTCACTTACTTTTCAAGTGACAATGGTTGATGACTGGGGTTGTACTTAAGATCTGTGTGGATGATTATGGGGATGTAATTATAGCTACCTTTGATGCCCTGTTTTTTTGGCCCTGGTATTGTGGTGTACTATTGCACTACTGATGCATGTAAGAATTTGCTGTCAGTCCACTTAACTATAGACAATGGATTTTGACCACTGCAGGGACGTGGTTGGATCAAAATGTTAGGACTGCAGAGGTAAGCATTGCTTAACATGCACCTTACCCAATGAAGGGAATTATTTCAAATGAATGCCTTTGTTAATATTATTTTTCATAAAGGGTACTTCTCTAACATCTTCAGCTATGTGCTGTGATTGCCAGCAGTACTAACCAATCCCACACTGGTGACAAATTCCCTGCATTGTTGAAGTATGCTTTGTCTATGGTATGGTCTGCTAACTAAAAGGCAGATGGGAAAGTCATTGCAGCCTCTTGGGGAGTTAGCATAGAATGTTGCTGGCTTGGGGCAGGTGATGGTTTGCTCAGTGACAGGTGTCACACACTTGGTCCAACCACTTCAGCAGTTGGTCCTGATCCTCCAGGAGGAAACAGCTGAGAACACCAAAGCCTGAATGATCTGGAGTCACAACAGCATTCCTGAACATGACAGCTGTCTCCACACTGCTCCTGACAATCTATTACTTCTCCCAGTGAATGCATACTTCATGCAGATACTAGGAGATCCTAGAATCTGCTTCTATCCCTCTGGGTTTAGGGGAGTCTACCAGCATTCTGAACACCGCAGTTTTCCATGTCATAGAATTATTTGCAATTTTTGTGTGTGAAAATGTAGCACATAAAAGATGATGGCAGATATCAAAGGCCTTCACTATGTAGGAGGAACATCAAAAACCAAACCACAACACATAGACTTGTAATTGTGTAAATATAATGTTGCATACGAGAGAGAGAGGGAGAGAGAGGGAGAGGGAGAGAGAGTTCAGTAGGCACTTGGAGGTTTTCGACAGTAGTCACAGCCCACCTTTCGTCAAGCAAAGACTGCTGAGTGCCTACTGAACTTCTGATACATTGTTGCTACTGTGCAGAGCCCTTGAGCATGGGTCTTTTGGATTGTGTACTGGTAATAATTACATGTATGTGTATATATATATATATATATATACAGCATATAGATACACGGTATATCTTTATACACCACGATATCAAACAATTTGTTGGGCCTGCAAATCTTTGTGAATGTTCACTCTGTGTGAACTGATGCACCAGGCAAAGATATTTTCTTTATAAGTCAAATGTTCTTTTGAATGTCATCATGTAATACCGCATTATGGCAACTTGATGAAGCTGGGGGGCATAGGAAGTAAGTCAAAACTACATTCAGAGCCAATGGCTCTGTGAATTGTTTATAAATAGACCCCCAAGGGTAAGTACTTTTGCCACTATGAGTTTTGCAACTCATAGCAGACAACACATTTTATATGAGTATGGTAGTTAAATAATAAAAACATATTCAATACCTTAAACAATAGACTTCTGAGTCTCTTAACCCTCCAGAGTTCCAATTTCCTTTATAAAAGTGACTACGTTCGCTCTACATGGTCCCACTGTGAACGTAGCCATCCTCCTCTGCTCGCTCCTGAGATGGACTACAATAAGACAACTGATGCATGGGGAACTTAATCAGCTGACACAAAAAAAACAAGATTTGACAGCATTATGCATACATTGCTCACACACACATCCCGGAAATTTAGGGAACAGATCCTGCGTCGCGAGAGAGCGCTGAGAAACTTTATTACACTATGAAAGTGTGCAAAATCAATTTGCACATTTAGAGCATTGGAAGTGCTTTCTTACTGTTACGTGAATAGAGACTTTGTTTCTACAGGAAGCCTTCAGTGACACTGGAATGATAAGGTTTGCTTTAGATGCCTAGATGAATAGTAAATGAAAATCTGCAAGCCCTCATCACTAGATAGAGGTATATGTTATCATATGGCGATGACAAGCGCTTACATTGATAACAGACCATTGTAACTTATAGCCAGGACAGAGGAGCAGAAGCAGAGAATACAGCAAATGAATTTGTGATCTTATTATCTCCACTGTCATTTGTGCCGCCAGTCTTGTAATTTCCCTCAATTTCACATCCTCCTTCCAGTTGACTGAAGGGTGTACCGACTCTGACACCCCCCACATCCCAGTCCCCACCCGCATATTCATGGACATTCTCTTTGCTTTTGTTCTTTCAGTTTATGGAAAGATTGAGAAGATATTGGAATGCAGAGGATGCATGACTCATGTAGAGTTTGTGGCAGTATGTTTTGTACATGAGTGTGATGTGCTTGCAGGCTGGTGTCTCTTACATGAAGAAAGAAAACCTGCTGTCGCCAACCTTCGTCTGCACTAAGTAAATGCATACATAGTTCAAATCAGTGTCTCCGAAAGTACTTAAGCCAATAGATCAGCATGGCAGCAAGGTAACTAGCATGTTTTGCTGCACTAAACTCATAGCAGTACTCCTATACTGCTGACCTACTGGCTTCACTACTACTCACTGCGTCAGAACAAGTATGTAGTTCAGGAAAGTTCTCAACTGCATGCTAGTTCTGGGCAGTGACTTCAACTATTGAACCAAGAGGGTCAGGATGACAGTAAGGCAAGTAGCATTTACAAAAAGTGAGATCAAGAATGTTAGCCTCCATGTATCTCCATGTTAATTGTTAGGGCATGGTAAGGGTTAGGGATTGGTTTCATGGCTGGGGCATGACTACATACATTTACTTTTGTTTTCAGTACCAAAAGAGCTCCTCACAGAAGACAACAGTGCTGGGTTTCTGGCAGCACACCGTGAAAGTCCTCAGAACCAGCCCTAGAAACATTAAAGGAGAACTATGACATGAGTGATTTCCACTCACCTCATAGTTCTAAGCCGACCTATTACAATGAGACTGTCACAGGTCGGCTCAGTAGATCGGGAGGTGAGAGCACACATACCGGGTTCCCTCACCTCTCGATCCTGTCACGGCTCTCTGCCGTGACAGGGGGAGGGGCTGGATTCCCCTCTCCCCGCTCCGATCTGCCAGCGCTGACTGGCGGAACGGACGGGGGAGGGGGCGGGTACAGCTGGCTCTGCCTCTAGATAGGCAGAGCCAGCTGTCACTCACACAGCTGGGCGGATCCCGTCATCTAAGTTGGGATCCGCTCCAGGTGCGGCGTCTCAGTATACCGCGAGCTGTAGCGCGCGGTATACTGAGCTTAGGGTAACGGGAGGACGCTAGTTTGTGTCCTCCCGTTACCCCAAGGAGAACTATGGGGAAAAACACTGACCCCATAGTTCTCCTTTAAAGCAACCTTGAAACCCCTGTACAGCCTATTTTGAGTAATACAAAATGAGAAGGAAAATTGCTCATGTTGTGATTTGAACTTGCATTCTTTTCTATTGTAGTACAGGAAGATGGCCTACCTTTGATTACATATAAAACATATCTAACAGTGCTGGACTAAGTGCATTCATTGCTCTCTACTCTTCCTGTACTCTTTATCTGCTCAAGGGCACACGTGCTCAGAGTTTGAATGGAAAATGTTTGCTGCCAGGCCACTGCTCCAAACACCCTTATAATCTACCACAGATTGTGCTAATAAGGGAAATGGTATGCAATATCACTAGTTAATGTTTATAGACTTAACTAAAGTAGACAGTGTCTTACATTCCTAGTCAAAGTAAATGTAGTAAAACACAGCAACTAAATAGATTTTAAATCACATACTGTATATATTTATCTATGCATACTGTATATACAAACATACAATATATACATTTAAAACCTAAACTGCTGTTTTCTTTTATTTCTCTGGGTATTATTCTACCTATCATTGCTATTGTCCAGGTCACTCATGTCTTGCAGCACTGGGGTCCTCGGTTTAAATCCCAAGCAGGACATGCATGAAATTTGTATGAGCTTTCTGAGCTGGCATGGGCGTCTTCCTGGTAGGATAATTGGTTCCTGTCTAAATTGGCCTTAGTACATGAGATAGAGACCTTAAGGTGCCCACACACCTAGCGATAATCGTACGATAACCGCGGGAAATCCCGCGATCGTACGATTATCGCAAGGTGTGTGGAAGGTGTGCGACCTTTGCTACTGTAAGGTCGCACGACTTTTATCTTAGGAACATGTTCGAAGACCATCCGAACATCGTCCGATTTTCGGCTGTTTTGTGGCATGTTCGCAAGATAAAAGCCGCACGGGCCGGTGTGCGCAAGCGCACACTGCCCGTTCAGCATTGCAGTCATCGGAAGCCCGTCCCTCAGCGAGGCGGGCTTGCAATCATCGCAAGTACGATCTGCCTGTCCAAGATAGGCAGATCGTAAGTTTTTTTAAATTACCTTACAACCATTGCAAGACAAAAGTCTTGTGATGGTTGTAAGGTGTGTGGCCAGCTTAAGATTGAAAGCTGCTTGAGGGCAGGGACTGATGTGAATGTACAATATAAGTAAAGTGCAGCGTAACTTGTGGACGTTACATAAATGTCTGTAATTAATTTATAAGAGCACATACTTCAAGCTGTCTTTCTGTCAGAGATCATACGCGGTTGAATTCTAACATCTAGTTAGATGTATGTTAGCATTAAAAGTTCTGCTGAATGTTTCCTTAAATATTTGCAGTTTCTGTATTACGATTAAGCCAGCAGTGGTACATACTGTATCTGGTGTTGGTCTGATGTTAAAAAAGATTTTGAACGTGACTCTTTTGATATTTTAAATTCAGTTAGGATTAGTGTGGGGATATCAGTGTTATTAGTGTCTGTATTTCAGTCTGAAAAATATATCGGGCAAGAATGTGTGACGCAAGATACAGTACTTCATTATTAGCTATTTGTAAACATATAGAGCTGTCGGTTTGTCTATGTGCCAAGGGCTGAAATGAAACAGTATTGAAAAAAGTGTAGAATTGCATGCTTGAACATCTCTCAGTACAAAACTACACTAATCTGCTACCTGCTAATACAATATTCGGTATTATAATGCCAATATCTGCAATTGTGTTTAATTTGTCTGATTTTAAATTATTTAACTTAATTAATTCATGCAACATATAGATTCATATTTTGTGATATGTATTATCGATTGATCTGACCTGACATCTGACCAATGTGATCAGGAACCAGATGACATTCATTGGATAGTGTTTAACTGTCCTGTGTTCACTAAATACAAAAATAAGGATCAACATGAGGCACTATAAATGCCTATAAATGATCACTATAATCTTTTAAACGAAGTACCCTATTTGGCTATTTATGGGTTTCTTCCATGTTTATTCCTTCCTGTTTTGTAAATTGGCTCCTGTAATGACAAATTTGTTTGCATTAAAAAAAAAAAAAGGAGAATGATAAAGAACATTGCAAACCAAATGGAGGTATTGTGACCTTTAGAGCTACAAACATTTTGAAACATTGACGATCTTGATTTGCATAACAAGAAATAAAGAAAATACACACAGTTAAGAGAAATTTTCTAGCTGAGATTGCTCAACCTGTGATTTGTAAGCCCGCATAGCAAAGTCAAAACATTTTTTTAAATATAAGGCTTATTAGAATAAAAAGACAGTATAGGTCGTGAGTCACCTTTGTGACAGCAGACCTACATCCAAAAACAAAAATAACTTAAAAATCAGGTTGCACCAATGGTAAAGTATGCACTGATAAATATTCCAGATGCAACTGAAGCTGCCTACAGATATTCACTGTGCATTCACGACCCAGCCCCCTAAAGATAGATTTGTATGCAAACTTGCATGTTTGTACCAAAGGATGTGTGGGGGGGAAGCTTTGGGTTCCATTGGTCTAGAGGGGAAGCAGTAGTAATTGGCCAGGAGAATCCATCCCAGCTGATTAACTTTGCCCTTATCAAGCTTAGTCTAGTAGCATCAACATTTTAATAGGGAATACAAATATATTAATGTTCTCTAATGTCTGTAGGTACCTTTACTAAGAAAGAATAATTAAGTGTTTTTTTTTCCCAGGAATTCCATGCTTGTTAGCAGTATCAGTTGTAGATTACAATTTACATAATCCTATGATATGCAGACACTGCTAGGAAAAATGTTATCAGCTTCTCTTGCCATACTGTGTGACTGAAGTGCTGGGATGGATAAATTCCAGGAGCCAAAGTAGCTAAACGTTAGTTAGCACTTCACTCTTTTGTGCATATCTCATCTTTTTAATACATTATAAAATCTATTTATAATATGAATAATGGCTGAAAAGTTAATTGTATGTTAGTGAAAACTTATGGTTTGTGCTCTGTTGTATACCTAATGCATTGTCTGTTCATAATTTTGAATGATGTAAAAAGGATTATCTTTATTGTTTAGAATATTTGACTGATATTTCTCATTTTCATTGCAGATTCAAAGGCCATTGTGGATGGAAACCTTAAGCTGATCCTGGGTCTGATCTGGACTCTCATTCTACACTACTCCATTTCTATGCCTATGTGGGAAGATGAGGATGAAGAAGATGCAAAAAAACAAACACCCAAACAGAGACTTCTGGGATGGATTCAGAACAAGATTCCACAACTTCCCATCACCAACTTCCACCGAGACTGGCAAGATGGCAAAGCACTGGGTGCCCTGGTTGACAACTGTGCTCCAGGTATGTCAGCTTTATGTGGTCCAACAAAGAATTCACTGTAAATCAGGTAGAGAAGTTTAGCAAAATGATGTTATAATAAAAGAAAAAAGTGAGCATACAGTACACTGATATATAATAAAACTGTAAGTTCTCTGACTAAGGGGCTGTGCCAATAGGCTTTTGTTCACTTCAAATGGGTTCTGCATTCCCATACGAGTCCATGGTAATGCAAAACGCCCTTGAAACAAGGCAAAGGCAAGTTAGGGGTAATTCAACTGCAGGTCAAATGCAAGCCACTGAATTCTGAATGATCTCAGGAGCATCTCAAATTGATGTCAAAGCAATGGCATCAACACAAGCCCTCATGTTTATTTGATTCGGATGTTATATGAGAAGCATTAGGAAGAATCACTGCATGTTTTCATTTTCAAATTTTAACTAGAGATTTGCTATATGTGAATTTTTTTTTTACAATGGCTATCAGTTGAAAATATTTTTAGCTATGTTTTAACCTAGATGTTTTTATTATTAATAAGTATAACTGTAAGGGCTCATGTTGAATGGAAAACACAGCGTTTAACAAGAAAAGGCTGCATTTGACCTGCTTTGCCTGCAGTTCAAACACAACTCCAAAGAAATGCGGCGCAACGCAAAGCAGGTATATTGCTCAACTGAAATAAATGGTGTTTCAATGGCCTGTGTTTGATGTGTGTTCAAAACGCACGCCAAATTCAGAAAAACCATATTGGCATGAGCCTTTAAGGAGTTATATAATACACGTGTATGTGTGTGTGTATATACACACACACACATATACTGTATATATATATATATATATATATATATAGTATATAACATTATAAACATATCTAAAATGTATCCTATAACACATAAGGGGTTAAAAAGTATAATATAAAGAGCATATTTCAACCCACGAGTGATGTGGTGCGTGTGATCGGTGTCCAAGTATTAGGTCATAGATGGAAATATCCCTAGATATCCCTGGGACGTCTCCCCCCTCCCGATGCTTTGGGTAGGAAAAAACTGGGCAGGGCTAAGACTGCTCCTGGTTTTGCTCATTATCTGCCTTGTATATAGGCATACAGTTTGTTACAAATGTGTTCTCAAATGGCACAAAATCTTACCCAGTGAGTGGCAATGTCATAGCACCTGACCCCGTGAATTACTTTTGTACTGTTTATTTAAAGAAGCCAAAATGTAACCCTTATTTTCATCTCTCATTGTCAGTTATATACATAACAAGGGGTTCAGCAAACCCTATGTAGGAGCATGCCTTCTGCTTTTCGGTTGGAAACACAAACATGCATTCCACTTACTTCTTGTTTCCTGTGTGCAGAGTGGCAAGGCAGCTATAGTCACTTATAAACAATTCACAGAGCCATTCGACCTGCGAAATTCTGTGAAAGGAGCATTCTCAGAGTAGTGAATGGCTCTGCAAATTGTTTATAATTAGACCCTGTATATTATAGACAACACCCCAGTTGCCATGAAACAGGAAGCAACATTTTCATTTTTTGTCTGTTTTAGCAACTCATAGCTGGAAAGATAATGTCTAACAACATTAAACTACATAATGCATCATGGAGCATTTATTTATCGTGTACAAATTCTTATGTAACAAAAGTCAAGTTTTCCTTTTCCCGCAGTCTGGGCTTACTTATTAAAATCTGTCATGAGAGAAGTGTGGAGGTTGCCGTTGCTGACCTCTTCTTTTGAGAATGTTAGTTCCCTGGCTGTCATGCTTATGCTTTGGCTTCTATGTTTTCTGAGTCACTCACCTGGAACAAGTATAGAGACAGGGAGTTCCAACTCTTTTCTCACACTCATTTATATCATACTTGCTCTAGGTCAGTGACTCAAACGTAGCCAAGGGAGCTGGCATTTTCATTAGGAGGCCAGCACCGGCATCTTTCTCTTATGACAGGGGCACTTTAAGTAAACACAGGCTTGAGTAGAAATTAGACTTGTTGAATATTGGCCACAGCATGCCAGTAAAAAGGCAACTTCTTACTGGATGTGTAAGTAGTTCAGTAGTTCAATTACCTGAGCATGCACATTCTACATTATTTTAAATAGACTGCAGGGAAGATATAAATTATTTTTTAAATTATGCACATAATGTATAGATATGTGCTTTTACTGGGTGCCCATATTACAATGTCTACATATCTTGCATTGCTTTTCCAGTCACTAAGCTCCCATTTTGTTAAATTTGCTGTAGGTATTGAGTATTCTCACATAATCTTTGCAGAGAGAAGGATGTCGTTGCAGAAAGATAGCTATGTCAAGGTAGAGATGTAATTTGGAAGCAATAGGAGAACTGTTCTAGGGTCAAATTATATCCACCTGTCCCGGGTGTCATACTTGTTCATAACTCTTCAGCAAAATGCACCATATGCTGTGGAGAAAAGCTAGTTAAAACCGGGGGCCCCATGTTGGTATTTTATGGATTCTCATTTTCAGATAAGACTGCAAGTTAAATATGTATATTAAGCCTTTCACAGTCCTCTTAAAGGTGAAGTATTGGAGGATTAAGATGTACTCTCTCCAATACAAAGAGCCGGCATGTGACACTGCAGCAGTCACATGCTGGCTATATAGATCGAGAACTGACAAATCTCTGATCGCTCATGGTCTTCTCCCTACAGAGAGCGGTGCCTTTTAGTCATAGCTCCCCGCAGGTATTCCCCCCTCTCATCTGTTCGTTCATCCAGTGCTCATTGAAGGGACAGACAGGGGAGGGGTTGGGCACAGCTGGCTCTGGCTCTAAAGAGGCAGAGCCAGCTGTCAATCAGGCAGCGGGGTGAATCCTGACAATATTGTCAGGATCTTTCCCGGCTGCAGCGCAGGTCTGCAATGTCAGAAAATAGCGGGCAGTAGCCCATTAGATGCTGACTTTGGGTCACAGGAGGACAATAGTAAATCTACTCCTTTGAACCAATTTAATATGCTATTTGTGGTAGGAAATTACAATTTTTCAACAGGAATGTTCAACTACCTCCTAACTTTCTGATATGAAAAATGACGGACAGCCTAAAGTACAAAGTATGTAGGCAAAGGACACACCTCCCAGTTATGTGGACCGAAAAGAATTATCACACAAAAAATGATTGGTTAAACCCAAAAGGTCTTTTTCTCACCATTATATTTCCTTTATACTGGACTTTTTAGAAGGGCAAGTACTATAATATAGAGGTTATATGAGAGGATTAGTGCTATATAATATGTCTGATAGTTAAATAGTGTATTTGTTGTAGAAATCTATACATCAGACTAAAAAGAGGGATAACTCTTATGGACAGTGCCAACAAATGAGGGACAGTTGAGAGCCATGCCCAACTGTAATCCTTAAGGACAGCCTAAAGGCTTGGATTTGTGGCAAGCTGTGTCACTTCATGTACTGACTGGATTCTAATTACTCTATATAAGAAAATATCTAAAGATGTCAGAGAATTCTGCTCCTAGACAGCTAGACTGTACAATTTTACAACAATTCTAAAGTATTTCCTTGTGAGCACCAGCAGGTTACCACAGCTGAATGTGTGTAACTTACTCTGTCCCTATTCTTATCCAGTAAGGGTATTAATAGTATTTGAAACGGACAGGTCATGTTATTGGAGGAGGGATCTAATGTCCATTTATATGTAGGCATGAAACAATTTTCAGTGTAACAGTACTCTTCTGCCCGTTCCCTTCCATGACAAGGGAAATGCAGTTGTAACATTATCCAGTATAGCTGTCTGTCTGCCTGCCAGAGAACGAGATGGTGGGGAGAGATGTGTGTAATCTCATATAAGGCAAGAGGCAGAGAGCATAGCCTAGCTTGCACAATCGCATCATGCAACATCAAATAAAACTGCACAATGGCACAAGCACACAGATTTCAGTTTAGTCATTCCTTTTACTAATATATTAGGTGATAAGTGTTATATGCAAGCTTAGAGAATAAGATCTGGTCTTCAGGAATATTATGATTGATTATGTTAGCCATATAGAACCTTATGCTTTCAGTCTAGAGGGCTTAAATAAAGAAGTGCTCAGCATTGTTGTGTAACAACATGGTGTCATTTTCTGGCCTTTACGCTTACCATTATATTCAGCTTCCCATATGTGTGTTCCTTGGTCCTTGGCCTGTCAAATTAATAATCATGTCCAACAAGATGAGACACAGAAATATTATTGTAATGACTTACAGGTGGACCACCTAAGTTAACTTATAACACATATATCTAACTATAAAACTGTATTTAAAATATTACAAAGACAAAATATTAATGTGCTGCAGCCCAATAATATTTTTGAGTGTTCAATGGCTGTCAGTCATATACCCTTTTGGGTCCTGTTAGCTGTCACGTAATCCTACTTTACCACAGTTCAGTTGTCAGCTCTGTGAGGAAGTTTCGGTTATTAATATTATATTCCCTATGGCGCCATAGAGCCACTTTCTAGAAACCAACCTGTAAGATTTCCAAACCTTACAGGTTACATACATTTTTGTTACTAGTGATAAGACTAACTATGGTTGGGCTGCAGCCAGTCAAAAAGTATTTCTAGAGAGCTGCAATGGGAATGCACCAAATGCTCCAGAACAACTCCAGAAGTCTTCTCCGGTTTTAAATTCCCCTCAATTAATTTTTCAAAGAGCAAACATAAGCCACAATATTCAAACATAAGCCACTATAAAAAAATGTTCTGGCACCCTTGATAGGGTACAGTAATTTCAATGTTGAGTGGAATTCATAGCTACTGTGGAGATTGTATATATGACTCACTTGGCTTAGTTACTGAGCCACTTACCTACATTTTCATAATGTAGCTATCAAATTATGTTAATGCTTCAGAAGACTAATAACAAAGGATAATGTATTTTTTTGCTATAGGTCTGTGTCCAGACTGGGAGGCTTGGGATCCCAACCAGCCTGTGGAGAACGCAAGAGAGGCCATGCAACAGGCTGATGACTGGCTAGGTGTGCCACAGGTGAGTGAACAAGGCCTTTTATGGGAGCATAAAGCTGTCTGCACATATATCAAAACCATAACTTATAGCCACATTCTAATTACTAAGCATTATTATGTCAATGGGAAGGGAGGCTCTGGAGTTTTTGCAACTTAGGGCCCATTGACACCAATTGTGGTGCGTTCCAGAGCGGCAGCTGCTGGAATGCACAGCAATCGCTCACAAAACTTCCCCCTTCGTTCTTGTGTGGGAGGGGGCGTGGCGGTGCATTGAAGTCAAGTGCGATCAGACACGTGGCAAAACATTGCCTGCTTTCTGGTCCACTGCAAATGCAAAAAATGCTGCATGCTCTATTTTTTGCATTCGCAGTGTACTGACACTTTGCACAAACACTAAGCAACACATGCACTAGACCTTTAAGGCAGATGTTGAGAGCTGATTGGCTGCAAGGGCAGTGGCCTGTGATTGGCTGGATGCTAAGGACCTCATACAGAGGGAAAAACCCAGTGCTGGACCAAGCCAAGAAAGTGTGCCATATTAGGACTACAAAGACATGCAGAACTTAACGTGTATTCAGACCGTTTTTTTTAACGTTTTCAATAGAAAAGGGCACGGTGAACAATCCTGTTAGTGGTTAGAATTTAATTTACTGCAGATTAACCCTTTTGCTGCCAGCTACTGTGCGCCAATTTTTATCCTAGGTGACCAGGCAATTTTTGCAAATTTTCACGCTTTGATCATTTTTCACTTACAGCTTTCAAAGTTTGTAAAGACTCCTATTTTCTGAAAGTACAAAACCAATAGAATAAAACGATAATATTATTGATTTTGTAGGTCCCACGATAGTTGCGCAAATATTTATCAAAACGATATTTTATATAAAAATACACAAAAATCAACATTAGAGCACTTGTGCATTTTTTGCAAACACATTTCTAATGAATGGCTGCCATCAGTGGCTTGTCAGCCACTGATCACATCTGTTTATTTACTCAGTGTTGGAAATACAACTGCATGTTACTGATATTCTACCGTTTTGTCTTTTGAGCTGTAGATGACGCTGTAGTTCAATGTTAGTCTCTATGCTTGTTCATGTTTATCTATGATATATACAGAAAGTTCTCTCTATATGCTGTATTCTAATATAACGTTCTTCTAAGCAAGTAAAACATAATGTAGCATTCCTCCAGATCTCAGTGCTTCATCTAAACACATAACCAATACTCAGGAGAGTCCAGGGGACCCATCTGTTATAAGTTTATGGTCACTAAAGTGACCATGAGTTTATAGCAGTGGGGGGAATGCAGAGAACATAAGGCTTGCTGACCTGGCCAACTGGAAGAGGCCCAATTTTGAGGTAAGCCTTACGCCCTTGGCAGCAAAAGGGTTAAACTGAAAGCTGATTTCTTTTTGGCTAGTTTGGGATGAACTGTGTTATTAAATATATTTTCAGCATTCAAACTAAACATAGCATAAGCATAAAGGGGTTCATTTATAAAAGTTATAACTATATGCTGACAGATGCCATTCGCATGACACTAGTGGCCCTAGATGGCACTGACAAATATAGGAATGTTCTATACTTGTCAGTGCCATCTAGGGGCACTAGTGCCATGCGAACGCCATTCGTCCATCTATACGCTAGGCGGAACTTTTAGAACTGAACCCCATAATCTTGAAGTACAAACACATCTCTAACAATTAATTTGTGAAGACTTCTAAACTTCAGTTACACAAGCTAAAGCATAAGTACTGAAGGAACTTTGATTATGGGAGTCATGTCATCATAATAATGCACTGCTTTGCATGTTGTTATCATGCTTGCACAAGAATAAAGGACTGCAGTTTAGCTCTGTTTATCATTTGGTAAAAATCCATGGCCGTGAGGAAAATAAATCAAAACTGCACTGGTTCTGCATTCTTTAACACATGTCTTAATGGAATAGAAAAATAATGCATCATGATGATTTTTGTCTGCGTGGCTCTGACTCGAAGGCTATAAATCTTTTACAATATTTACAGAGTTTACAATATTAAACAGAGCTAGAATCTTCAACTGGACACTAATGGAATAGTCTGCATATGAGCTCACTGTCTTCCATATGCACAACACCATATTAAACCCCTGACATTATTTTTATGTCATTGCTTCTGAACTATAAACCTCATTGTCTGCAGCAAGTCATCCGCTAAGCCTGTTTTTATAGTCCACCAACTGACTGGATTGAAAAACAGCTTGAATGTAGCCAGATATTTCCCCATCTTGCTTGTCTAATATTGTATGTTTGATACCAGAACAATTACATACCAATTATTTAACTGCAAAGTCCAAAAAAAACTTTTAGAAATAAACTGTAGAGCACTTGAATTACTTAATATGATGTACATGTGTATTATGTGTTGTTTTTTAATACTATAACTAACCTATTAATGATCTTCCCTTTTGACATGCTACTCTTGTAGGTCATTGCTCCTGAAGAAATTGTGGACCCCAATGTAGATGAGCATTCAGTCATGACCTACCTTTCCCAGTTCCCCAAGGCCAAACTGAAGCCAGGTGCCCCTCTAAGATCAAAGCAGCTGCATCCTAAGAAAGCCATTGCCTATGGTCCAGGTATGAGAATAACAGCAATGCCAATGCAAATCCATAAAACTATTAAAAGTTGTTTTCTGTTCAGAGAAATGTAAAAAGGTTTTGTATATAGATGGGCTTGAACTGTCACCCCTATATATTGATATACTGTCTACCGTGCTGTGTCATAGAACAGTATCAATGGGTATATTACTGGGAGTGCACAAATGTGTACTTCCTCTCATTGCTTTTTTCTGGCTATAAGTGATTTTTGTGATCATAGAAAATAGGCTTAGAGAAGAAGAATAACACATAGCTTTTTTAGCCTATTCATGTGATGCATCAGAGAGGCCGACTACTTTACTGTGCCGGAGCACTTTTCAGTGGCATAAGAAAATTTCTGAAAAACAAAAAAATCTGAAAATGATTCTTCCAGTCAAGACCACCTAAGTGGGGCCTATGCATTAAAAGAAATACATGGGATTACTCATTAATTAGTTAAGAAACAAAACATTACATGCAAATGCAGTAACCTATAGAAATTCATTAATATTTACTTAATTAAAGTCTGACCAGTAGAGGATAGATTCAAATTGTATACACTGTGCGTTGCACTAAGAGAATTACTCCTTATACTTTTTATTGAATAAGCCTGTGTGATTTTTACAGTTAACTCACTTTGGTTAATAGCAAAGGGTTAAAGTGGGAGACCAGGTAGCCCCCGCAGTTCCCTTCCTGCTGGCTTTGTCAGTGTAACACGATGTCTGGGTGAGCTCATGCTCTCAATCCGCTCTGCTCCATCTCTATTTGGCAGCATCAGGATTGTTACAATGTTGATCCGAAGCAGTGAGACCGCCTGCTGCCAAAACTCCCAAATGTGGACAATTAAGAAACAGCCAGAACCAAAACACACATTTCAGTGGGGCCTTATTCATTCCCATCAGTCTTGGACATATCTAGAGATGCAGCAGTGAGAACATTATTCAGCTTCTGACTTGTTCTAAAGATAAAGGGAATACAAATTTAAAGATAGTATGGTTTACGCTAGATTGTAATGACTGATGGCTGTAGTACATACATCCTAACTTTCTCAGATGAGAAGGAGGGACACCTTCCAGCACACTATAATAAGGCAATAGATACACCCTCAGTGATACCATTAAGAATGTTCTGTATATGCCAAAAATTATTGGTTAAACCCAGTGCAGCGTTCACCCCCGAAGGAGCCGCTGGATATGAACTAGGGCTCTCCTACATGTTTTCCCCACCACCGGACCCTTTCTCAGCTCCAGCAACACCGACACTCCAGAACAGAAACAGGCTCGAGTTGTAGGGTCTTTTTAGCATTTATTGCATAGTATCAACTAGGAGAGAGGGTTAGGATTGCAGGATACCCGAGCAACAATTTAGAGGACTATGTCTTCTCCCTTAGCAACAGCTTGAAACAGTCCTGTGAGAGTGACCAGTAATATGTAGTAGCACCAGAGAACAACCAGGAATAGTCCTGGACTGTGAGGGAGAACTGTCACAGGACTTGTAGTGCACCAACTGGCTTCTCTTCTGTATAATACCAGAGAGTAGGGTGAGTGATCTCTTACAGGGTCCAGACGGTAGCTCTCACTAGCTCCTCTGTGACATAAGCAGATGCCACCTCCAGGCCAACTTCCTTCAGGTTCCTTTCCAGTAGCATTTAAGGTCTCTGGGCCACCAGCATCTGCCACATGCTGAGGTTCAGACCAGGCATCGTGTAGTATGTTAGGCCTCTAGGCCCCCAGCATCTGTCACATGCTGAGGCCTAGGCCAGGCATCCTGTAGCACACAGACCTCCTCCCAGGGAGGGCCCCCGGGGAGAGAGAGTGTGCTGGAAGATGTCCCCAAACATTTATCACCTTCCTCCAGCCATACTTCTGAGTCAGCATGCTCAGGGACTGGTCAGAGTCAAATGCATAATCACAGTCTGAGGATGGATTCTCCCTCACTGTATGCTGAGTCCCCAACCCAGCAACAGGGGGAAACAATCAATCTACCAGACTCAGGGAATCCTGCAGAACTCAGGGAAATCAGCATCCAGACTGATTACAGTCCAGATATACACTAAATTTAGTAGCGACATAGCAGTGAGTGCTACACCAGAATTGTTTTTTTTTTCACCATTACTTTTCCTCTATACTGGCTTTTCTAGATAGCAAACAATACAATAAACAAATAATATAATAATATAAGATAACGAATGTAGTACATAATAACACTATAGAACCTTTTTATAGATATTTGTACATCAGACTAAAAAGAGGGTAACTGTCAACTGACAAGGAAAGATGGACAGAGAGATTTCATTCCAAATAAGGGACATTTGGGAGGCATGTTAGTATTTTAGTTCATATCTACGTCTATAACTTTTTTTTTAGCTGTTCTTGCATAGGAAAATATGTTGTACAGCATGAAATATATATAAGGGGACATGCTCAACTGCTAATGGCAACAGTAAAGCATGCATGAGGAAGACTCGGAAACAGTCCAACAGGCTTGTCCTGCACTTTTTTTCAGCAAGGCAGTAAACAAACACAGTTCAGTGCAAGAGGGCTTTGTACAGAAAGTCCATATATAAAACAAACAAAACCTCTGCTCGTGCACACCACTAAATAAGCTTATGTCAGCTCCTGACTATCAGGCTGTGGGTTTATAAATAAACAGGCAGCTCATGTACCTTTTAGCATGATGTGAGTAGTCAGCCTTTCACCCAGCAGCAGGATTCCACAGCAGAGAGTGAGAGAGAGTAAGGGCCATTGAGTCTCAGTCAGCTCACATATATAAAGTCCTGTGCATAGCTGAGACTAATAATGAGGTCTGTTTAATAAGTAAGATGTGGAGCTAGGAATGGAGGCTTTATCCCACCCAAAGCTCTGCAAAGCCCCTGAGGTGCAGAGCCCAGGCAAACACATATTCAGATCTGAGAAAACAAAATGTTTTTCTGATAATGCAAAATATATGTAAATGCAATAATGTAATTTGATATATACTGTTTATATGTATATATATATATACATATCTCAAGTCTGTAGTATATATAACATATCTCAAGTCCTTTCATGTTATATGAAGCACATTTATTGATGTTGTTAATATATCATAGATATTACTACCTTTTTTCCTGCTGCGTGGTACTAATTACTGTGTTGTATGCTATCATTTCAGGAATTGAGCCCCAGGGAAACACGGTTTTGAAGCCTGCCTTCTTCACAGTAGAAACTATCGAAGCTGGTCTGGGAGAAGTGCTGGTATTCATAGAAGATCCCGAAGGACATACCGAAGAGGTAGAAATTAAATACAACAGCTTTAAAGATTAATAAATATCTGGCATAACCGTGCTCTAATCTGTATAGCTCTGATATTTAAATATAGCATTAATAATGTGGATCACATTGGGAATCATGCTCTGACATGGTCAGCCTGTTGTAGTGTTGTGGCCCTAAATGTCAGTCTGCCATTTTTCTAAATCCCCCAAACTATGGCTTCCATTAGGACTTAATAGCACAAATAGAATAACAAATAACTTGGGAATTCCAGCACCTGATTGTGTGACCCAAACCATAGGCCCTTGGATTTAGCCAAACATGAGTACAATGTTACAAAAAAATAACTGCATCAACACATAAATATATCATACATTCACAAAGAAACTCAGGAACGTCATGTATCATTGAATATATTTTGACTAAGTGAATATTGCCTATTGCTTATGATTTTCTTGTTGGAGAAAGGTACACAGAATATTTGGAATCATTGTATAATTGAATTTTTATACTACAGTCTTTAGTTGCATACTCAGTCTGACAGTGAATTTGCTTTGCTGTTGAGTTTTGGCTAGGTCACCTACTCAATATTTCTTTTCAAGGCAAAGGTTATTCCCAACAATGACAAGAATAGAACCTACTCAGTCAGCTATGTGCCAAAGGTGGCAGGTCTACACAAGGTAAGAGACATAAATGTGTTTACCTTTTATATTCTAAGAAAAATCAATTAAAATTCCACATGCTAAAAGAGTGAAGCTTTTGGTCAATAAAACCTTCCTCTGAAGGTGGGCATATAGGGAGCTATCTGACAATCCTCAAATGGGTACCAAACCTGAGCACCAGGACCTGCTTTTATTCTTCCATTTAAATGACAGCCTCATATGCATGGTACTTTGATTTTTACCTGTGCTCCACAGCAGATAAGACAGAAGCCCTGCATTAAGGGATTTTCCATCTTACAATAGTGATTGTTTCTGGCCACCAGCAATGCTTATTACTGTCCCTAGAGAGTTCAGGAGCAATCCAAACAAAGCTTGAATCCAGATAAAAGCTTGTAATCATTGGGTCACTTGTGCCACTCTAAAATGTCAGGAGTAATTTTATAGGGCAGATTAGAATATTAAAGCAAGCATCTGATTGATTATTACTGGGAACACAACTATTTATAAATCAGGCTCCTTTGATTCTTTGATTTGTGTGAGATATGTCTTTTTCACTGGACAAAAAGATAGATAGATAGATAGATAGATAGATAGATAGATAGATAGATAGATAGATAGATAGATAGATAGATAGATAGCTCTATCACCATACATTAGAAACCTATTCTCGTCTATGTAAAAGAGATCTTTTAAAAAAAAACCAGAAAGTGTTTTATTGAGTGATAGTGTACCGTAAATTAGCAATGAAACTATGCCATAAAGCAAGACTCTAACCAGATTAACCCTTATTTGAACTTGTTCTCACATAGGTCACAGTTTTATTTGCTGGACAGAACATCAATAAAAGTCCATTTGATGTCAATGTTGCCATGGCACTTGGAGATGCCAATAAAGTGACAGCAAGGGGACCTGGTCTAGAACCTGTGGGGAATGTTGCCAACAAGCCAACCTACTTTGATATCTACACTGCAGGTAACAATTATTTAAAAGTTAATTGCATAGTAAATAAATATTGAAAGTACATAGCGAGAGGGCATTCAAAACTTTTCAAAATGTTAATAATTTACCAATTTGTAGTGAGCTATCCATAAGCAATGATGTAGTATTTAGTGATCTCCTCTAAAAATATTTGATTGTCTGATGTCCATAGGTGCTGGTTCAGGTGATGTTGGGGTGATCATAGTTGATCCACAGAATCGTCAAGACACAGTGGAAGTCATCTTGGAAGACAAAGGTGATAGCATCTATCGCTGCACATACAGACCCAACATGGAGGGACCTCACAAGATCTTCATTACCTTTGCTGGAGCCCAGATTCCAAAGTGTCCCTATGTTGTTAATATCTCAGAAGGTAGGACAATTACAATTCTAGAGATAATAAATGTCCAAGTTCCATGCAGTCACACATGACCATTATTTTTTCATATTCTACCTATTTCACTTTCATCTTATCGTGTTTTTTACCGTCTCGTCTGTGTACATCCTATATTTTTGTACATGGTGTTTTTCTCTTACATGTGAGATATCACAGAGGTCTTTCTGGAAAAAATAGTAAACTTAAGCCATTGTACATTGTTTTTCTTTATCAGTATTAACATTCATATACAGTATATAATATATATTCACAAGAAGGAATTTACATTTCCAGCTGTCTTTGATTGTCGGGGTTGACCTATTTAAGTAAGAGTATATTCACTTAGTTCAGTGAATCCCTCTGTACTCCTTTCATCAAATTATGTGCAATAGAAATTCCTATTTTTTTTTACTCCAAGCAAATGATTGGATTTTATTCTTTTGTAAATCAACCACAGTGTGCATGAAGAAACTCCATCCATATTAAACAGGGGTAACTATGGGACCATAAAGATGCTCTGGTGTTGAACTAGTGTGCAGGAATCCTCATTAAATAATAAGAATCAACCTAACAGCAGATTAAAATAAAAGTTTATTTCTGGTTAACTCTTAAAGGTTAACTCTTATAGGTTTAACTGTAAATAAATAGGAAAAACTTGAACCATATAAACAACAACATATAAACCCGTGTGTGCGCACATGAACACATTAAACATGAATTTGTATAGCCTACTAAATTCCATTTTCTGAATTTAAATTATAAATTCAGAAGGAACTTTGAGTTTGGGGTCATTGTTATCAAGCTTGTTCAAGAATGAATTTGGCAAGAATTAGCTAATATTGGGTAGCCTTTGGAAAAAACTATGGATATGTCTTAATGGAACAGAAAATGCATGATGACTTTGGTTTATATCAGGGGTGGGGAACCTCTGACCCACAAGCTGTGGAACTACAAATCCCATGATGCATCTGTCTCTAGGAGTCATGCCTATGGCTGCGAGAATCTTGCAATGCCTTATGGGATTTGTAGTTTCACCACAGCTGGAATGCCAGAGGTTCCCCACCCCTGGTCTACATGGTTCATGAGCACAAAGACACAGTCAGCATTCACTCTTCTTCTGTCTCTACCAGTAAAACAGAGCTATAAGGCCAATATATCAATCTATTTCAGGTAACTTTAATTAAAGTTTGTGATTCAGTGCATATATGATAGTTTAGGGGTAGACAACCTTGGCACTCTAGGTGTTGTTGAACTACAAATCTCCCAAGGCATTGTAAGACTCTGACAGCCAGAGGCATGACTCCCAGAGTCATGATGGAATTTTTAGTCTTGCCACAAGTGGAGTACAAGTTTGCCTACCTCTGTGATGGTTCCATCATCTTATCCTAAAAAAGATCACGGAAGATCACGGCTGGCTCCGCCCAGCTGTCAGAAGCAGGCTGTCGGCCAGCCAATGGCCAGCTGCTTGGCCAGCTTCGGCTTTCAGCGCGGCTCTGCCGAGCCGAGACATACGCGTTCGGCTCGACTGAGCCGCTCGGCCAAGTTCAGGAGCTGTACGGGCTATAGTGAATAGGCCGTACAGCAGCCCTTCGGTTCTGGGGCCGAAGCTAGCCGAAGAATCGGCCGAAGCTACGGCAGGATCCTTCGGCTGCTTGGTGAATAGACCCCTAAGACTTCATAAATTGATCTTGTCTCATTTTAATACTGCAATTATTTTTTCAGTAACTATATTGTGGTATTCTACATTCAGTGGCCAATTATGGCATCTTCCCATTATATTTTAAAACGAAGGGAGACAAAATAGTGTCTGCATTGCCCACAGTAACCAGTCACACTCTGGCTAAAAGCTAAAAAGCAAAATCCAGTATCCTTCTGCTTACTATAGACCACTCTGACACTCTTAACTAGTTCTTATAAACCATATTCGCAGACTATGACCATTTTCATATACGATATTTGCAGTATCATTAGCTCTACAAGTGTCCTTTTACTTTGCATGGTTCACTGCATGCATAAAAGTGAGGAGGTGTAAATTTCATTGTCTGTCACTGTACATGTATGTCATTGTATGCTTGTCAGTTGCCACAACTTTGTCTTTGCTTTATATGAACTTCTTTCCCCATGTTTTGTTTTTTTTGCCTTCCCCATAGCTGTTGCCTTGGCTCCTAGCACCCCTCCCCTGCAGGTCACCCCTCAGGCCATTGCTACCCCGCCTCCTGAAAAACCAAAGAAAGTGGCTCCCCCACCTCCACCCAAACCTAAGCCACGCAAATCAAGTTAGTATGGCCTGAGCATGGCCTGAAAAGTGTGAGAGAACACAGCCTCAGGATGGCTTGCCCATTTAGTCACAGCCTGTGCATGGTCATATTTTTGTGAACAGGCTTTGTAATTAATACATGACTGTAAGCATGGCCTGTCCACGCTCTAAGCATGGCCTGTCCTCTGACGATGCCTATGTTTTTTAGACTTTAGTACTTTGAATGAACAATTTGTAGGACCTGTGAAGTACATCGTTGTTCTCTTTTGAATGTACCATTGCATATCTATAGCTACTTACTTTGAAAAGAATGTTTGTGTTTAGTCCTTCATTATGAATAATGACTATTCCATTATATTATAATTGGTATTATAAACAGCTATTATTCAGTTGTCTTTCCTGTGTCAATTGTCCTACACTACAAATCTATGTATTGTCTTAGCACCTTCCTTGTGTGCTCTGCCTGACTGTCCTAGGCCTTTGGTCATTCATTTTTCTTATGCCCAGAGCTTGCCTGTTAGATACATGACTACCTTAGAGATCTCTCACATTCTCTAGTTTAGAATATTTTCCTTTTAAAAAAGAGCTAAATACATTTACAGGGTTACTCACAAAAGGGTGAAGAGTTTGGAGAAGGCAGGAGAAGTGAACAATCTAGGCCAAAATAGCTGATTTGGAGAAATTCTCCAATTCAGCTCACTTTCCAGTTAAGCTGTTTTGGCCTAGATTGTTCACTTCCCCTGCCTTCTCCAAACCCTTCACCCTTTTGTGAATAACCCTGTTAGTATTACACAACTATTTGGTAAGGCATATTGGTTAAATGCCTTTCCCTATTTTCAGTGGACTGGGACAGGTTTGACCCCTGCTAGGATTGCTTACTAGGTCTAGGAGAGGTTCCTGATAGATTTTCATTATACTGTGTCACCTGGGCCTATATTGCTCTCTGTAGAATATTTGGGGACTCATGCAGGGACAAGTGACATAAAACTGAGCAGGCCCTGTTTTGACCACCACATCAATAATAAAGATCTTCTGAAAACCCGAAACCTTCTCCAGTTGAGCCAAACAGATTTACATCTGAGATGGAATGGAGATGCCTTTAAAATGCACGGAGTAGATTATTAAAATGTACATATTATTAAAATGATAATCAAGAATGGGGTCTCATACCTTAAAGCTTGAAATATTGGAGGACATAACAGTAACTGTTGCTGCATTCTTGTTAGAATAACAAATGCATATGCATGACCAACAAACACTGGAATACTGTGTGGAGTGCTGCTTAAGAATTTAATAAGGATAGACGCACTGGATCAATTTGTAAATGGTATTTCATTTTAACCATTATAAACTAAATTATGAAACAGTTGCCTTTCTAGAAAACACAGGTGCTATTTTAAAAACATGCACTAAGTAGATGAAACAGCTACATTCAAACTCTGGAAATAAAAGGTTGGAAGATTATACTCAGTGGGATAATTTTTCTAAGGATAAAGCAGGTAGCATAGCTGCAATGGGGAATTTTCCTGAACACCCAAGAATTAATGACATGGTGATCGTATTAACAGTGCATGTAAAGAGCTACAGGTAGTGCAGGTAGCCTAGCTGTCAGGGCCTAGAAAATCAAAGGTGCCCCTACACCTCATTAGGAGTGGACTTAATTAAATCTTTTTACTGAAGCTCTCTGCTGTGGATGACCTCAATTGCTATTATTCTTTCAAATCTTCTAAATTTCTTAACACAGATTTTCATTTAATAATGATGTTACTAAGTACTGAGTAGATTCACATTTTACAAGAATTATCATATAAAAGACGTTGTACAATACCATAAAATGTACATGTCCTTGAAAAGTATTTCAAAGCTAGAAAAAAAAAAAAAAAACTTTAGGATTTTCCTACAAATGCATCTTGTGTATCCATCCTTAGGACATAGGAGAGGTGTGTGCACAGTTTGTATGTCTGCTTATGCATGTAGCTTTTTGTCCTGGGTAAAACTAAAGCAAATGCCTCTGACATGACTACCATTAGGATGGTATGTGAGGGGTATTTGATGGAAATCAGATGCAGTTTTTTACTTACAATCCTGTGCTAGCAGTGGGTGAGTTGTGTAAAATATGGCTCCGTTTCTTTTATCTCTGGCTTTTCTTATGACTACAACAATGCAATGTCTTTTGCAGCTTGTAATCCCAATGCCTGCAGAGCTTCTGGCCGAGGACTGCAGCCTAAAGGAGTGCGCGTTAAAGAAGTGGCTGACTTCAAAGTGTTCACCAAGGGAGCAGGAAGTGGGGAGCTGAAAGTCTCTGTTAAAGGGCCCAGTAAGTAGACAATAAAACTATGCAACGTTGTATCAGTTAAGGGGTACACAATTGTATTAAAATAAAATAATAAAATGAATGACTGCTATCTTTTAAAACTTTGGGTTTTAAAGCATTTAAAGTGTTAATGCTTTAAAACCTGATTAACACTGTAAATCCCAAAGTGTTAATTGGGTTTTAAAGCATAACTCAAGGCTGGCTAAAAAAAAATATTTCCACAACCTTTAACATATGATGAATACAGTGTTCCTTTTTCAAGGAAATTATCTTATAAAGAGAATTACTTACTGCGGGAACGCACACCTTTACACTGGGCAGTTTATAATTGGGGTAAATTTTTCAAATGATTGATCAATATGGCACAGAAGTTAAAACAACTACAGTATAAACGAGAGCAGTTTATAACCCATCTATTTTCTGACCACCAGAGGGCACAGAGGAACCAGTCAAAATCCGTGACCTTGGAGATGGAGTGTTTGAGTGTGACTATTACCCAATAGTGGCAGGAAAATATGTGGTGACTATCACTTGGGGTGGATTTGCCATTCCTAGAAGGTAAG
>NW_017306294.1:38130-39708 GCF_000935625.1 Nanorana parkeri | reverse complement strand
CAACAAAAAAATTAAACTTTACTGCCCTTTTTTTTCCATATCTTTATCTCATTTTCATATGTAGCATACACATACATTCTTAGTTATACATTTTATTATATATTGTATAAATCTAGGATTTATTTTATGAAATACACCTTTTTTTATCTTAACAGAAACACACTTTCTGACAAAATAAAATGGCAGTTATAGCAACAAGGTCTTTATACAAATAATTCCTTTTTTTGCTTTGTGTTTTAATACAATTTTGCTGTTCCTTTTATATACAGCCCATTTGAGGTTCTTGTCAGCCCTGAGGTCGGAGTACAGAAAGTTAGAGCATGGGGACCTGGCCTGGAGACTGGCATGGTGGGCAAATCTGCTGATTTTGTGGTGGAAGCCATAGGCACAGAGGTTGGAACACTTGGTAAGAGATCCTATACACAATACTAACATAAAGGCACTATTTCATATCTATTTGTATAGTTTTATTTGAATTTGATATAGAATGCCATTGTTTGCAAACACTGTTTTCAATGTTATCTCTAGGCTTCTCCATTGAGGGCCCCTCACAGGCAAAGATTGAGTGTGATGACAAGGGAGATGGCTCATGTGATGTGCGCTACTGGCCCACTGAGCCTGGCGAGTATGCTGTGCATGTAATCTGTGATGATGAGGACATCAAGGACAGCCCTTTCATTGCCCATATTCTACCAGCCAGCATCAAAGGCTTCCCAGAAAAGGTAAAAACCACATAATGGGCTGTTTAATGCAGACGTTTACATTTTATTTAATTATGATGGCTCAAGTGTGGCGGTTGTAACAGTGAATTTACAGAACCACAGTCATAAGAAAAAAAAGCAGCACATGCAGTTAGTGCTTCTCCACTCAAGAGACCTAATGGAATACAATGTACTGAAATTTGATGTGGATTTTGGTTTTGGATTTTTGACTAAAAATGATTAATAAGTTCAGTACTAAAGTCTCAGGATACCCCTAAATCCAGGATGCACGACGTTAACATGGTTAAGAGATGCAATAATAAAACATTTTACTGTCAAAAAAGACAGGGTTCTTTTGGGCACAATGCAAAGTGGTTGGGTTGTACCCAAATTAAGATAAATATAAATGTAAGAGACACTTTTTAAAAGAGGCTCAGGCCATGTAATTGCTGTTTCTGTTTCAGCTCTTTCATTCTACCCCAACCGCCATGTCTACCACCTGTTCTTTCACGAATCCGGAGGGAGGGTGAGGGTGACAACGCATTTGTCTGACTGAGCTCTGACCTTTGCAGGCTCATCTTTTAATCCCCCGTTCCTTTCCAAACATAATTTATATGACTGAGAAACTATTACTAGCATCAAAGGCACAGGAACCTCTTTTGGACAAGGCTTGTGACTGGTGATTATAGACATAGTGGAGAGGGATCCTACCAGAGGGACAGAGAGAGAGAGATAGTCCTGCACTAGATTACTGAAGACACACACAGGACTCTGTATGAAAGTAATTGTGAAGTATAAGACGAATCATTTAAACCGGTTAATATGTAAAATAAATAGATTAAATAAATTAAAAAACGGGGGGGGGGGGGGGGGGGCA
>NW_017306294.1:20256-37934 GCF_000935625.1 Nanorana parkeri | reverse complement strand
GGGGGGGTCGAAGTTCAAGTATGCACAAAATAAATGAAGCTTTAAACCTTTGCATATAATGGTGCTTATATTACCTATTTCTCACCATTTCCTAGGTTAAGGCATATGGTCCAGGTCTGGAACCCACTGGCTGCATAGTACAACACCCTGCTGAATTTACCATTGATGCCCGTGCTGCTGGCACAGCTGAACTGAAGATCTATGCACAGGTACATATACAGTTTATATTGTATGAGCTGAATGGTACCACGCTGGGAGTTCTCATAGTTCCGCTTTGTCATTATTGAGTTGATTTTATGTTTGGATGTTCTTGTCTTTTAACATGAAGGTATATGGAACCTGTATAATATGTGAGCATTGACTTCTTTTATAAAATATACCTGTCTGTAACTTTTTCTCATGTTTTCTCTTAGGATGCAGAGGGAACACCAATTGACATCAAGATTAAAGACAATGGAGATAATACTTATGTGTGTGTTTATGTACCAATGAAGCCAATCAAACACACTATCATCATCTCATGGGGAGGAGTTAATATCCCCAATAGCCCTTACCGGGTGAGTTGCAATTGGGATCAGCAGAATGCTGAGCTAGTCGTTCTGCACAATTTTTATACAGAAACACTATTGAGCAACTACCAAATGTTGAGGTACCAATAGTAATCTATATGTATTTTGATGCATTTTTTCATATATGAGTATATTTTCTACAGGAATACATAGATGTGCTTATAATGCTTATTACTTATTTTAGGTGTCAGTGGGTGAGGGCAGCCACCCTAACAAAGTTAAAGTTTATGGACCTGGAGTAGAAAAGACAGGTCTAAAAGCTAATGAGCCAACTTACTTCACTGTTGATTGCAGTGAGGCAGGACAAGGTAAGACTGACTTGGAAAGTGGTATTTCTTGGAATCGGTATTAATATCATTCAGACTACTGACCATATCTTTTCACAGGTGATGTCAGCATTGGCATTAAGTGTGCACCTGGTGTGGTGGCACCAGCTGAAGCCGATATTGACTTTGACATCATCAAAAACGATAATGACACTTTCACTGTGAAATACACACCCCCTGGAGCTGGAAGATATACCATAATGGTGTTATTCGCTGACCAGGTAATAACAAACTGTACATCACTGGAATACAAAATATAAATATTGCTTTTTTATCTAATAGGTGGACTTCATAAGAACTTTCTCATGCAAACACATTTGAAGATACACGTTCTCTTCCTCCTGAAAATTATGTTCCAGGTTCATTTTATTTTTTACACATATCCTTTTACTTTTTTTTTTACTAGGAAATACCAATCAGCCCCTTCCGGGTTAAGGTAGATCCATCTCATGATGCCAGCAAGGTACGAGCAGAAGGCCCAGGGCTTAACCGCACAGGTGAGACTACTAAGATTCCCAAGGAATCAGTCAATTAAAAAGAATGTATTGCTAGGAAATTGTTTTTTCTAAACTTGGATGATATTTCCATTGTCATTTTTTCTGGTTTGTTTTGATTAGTTTTTAGATCATTAATGTGTTCCTAGGTTCCATGATTACAGTGTAAAAATACAAGATCTATTCATATTTTTATGTTGTGAAAAATATTCAATACTTATGAAGTCAGCTCAGGCAATACCTCTTTTAAGTATTTTAGAAGTACTGTATATTGCCTACTTTGTGATGTAAGTAGTAAAGGAAGTAGTGACTATCAATACCTGTTGCCTTATAAAGGAAGTAGTTACTGCTAATAACTGTGCTCTTGATTTAATACGATGTAGGTGTGGAGGTCGGAAAGCCCACTCACTTCACTGTATACACTAAGGGTGCTGGAAAAGCCAAATTGGATGTTCAATTCACTGGGACCATAAAGGGTGAAGTTGTGCAAGATTTTGAAATAATTGATAACCATGACTATTCATTCACTGTGAAGTATACAGCCATTCAACAGGTATGTTTATCATCTATAATTTAAATGTTAAATGTTCCTGCATTACTTATAATGGTTTGTTTAAGTCAGTGGTATTCCTATTTTACCTACATTGCACATTATAATCTTAAACCCTGGCTGGATAGCACAATCATGTTCTTTACCGTTTCACAGGGTAATATAACCGTATCAGTCACCTATGGAGGAGATCCCATACCTAAGAGTCCATTTATTGTTACTGTGGCACCTCCTCTTGACCTGGGCAAAGTTAAAGTACAAGGGCTCAACAACAGTGAGTAGCCGCATGTTTTTCAGTTCAATAATATATGTGACTGAATAGTTATGTTAGACTTTAACCCATGTTTACCTATTTCCTGAACATCAAATATATTTTCTTATTCAGAGGTGGATGTTGGGAAGGATCAAGAGTTTACCATTAATACCAGTGGAGCAGGAGGTCAAGGAATAGTTGATGTAAAGATTACATCTCCATCACGGCGTCCAATTCCTTGCAAGGTGGAAACTGGTGTCACTAGCGAGATTCATACTGTAAAATACATGCCTCCTGAGGAGGGACCATACAAGGTTGACATTACCTATGATGGCCATCCTGTGCCAGGAAGCCCATTCACAGTGGAGGCTGTCATGCCTCCCGATCCTTCCAAGGTAAGTAAAGACAGGAATCTTCAATTCAGTGCTTTATTCCTTTATTATCTGCTACTGCTTTCCTTCATTCTTACATGCTTAAACCTTCTATGACTAATTTTTCAGTTCATATTGCAATCAAAGCATTCATTTTCTGTTACAATCAATCTTAGTTTATTTAGGTTCTGCTCTTTTTCACATTATACAGTCTATGTTACTCTTCTCCTTTATATCTTTGCATTACCTAAGAGGAACTTTCAGATTCTTTGTTTATCCTTCTACCCCTGCTCTATGTCTTCCTTAGTCCTGGCACACCAATGTTTTTCATCCATGTGTTTCTCATTGTTGTTTTTGCAAGATGAGGGGTTAATGTCAGGCCAGATCATTCAGAGAGGAGGGGGATACATATCTCTGTTTACATAAGCCTATAGCTTAGAGCCACAAACCGGCTGCAGAGAAAAAAATAATACATTTAGCAATAAAGGATATACATCTCACCGTTTCTTATTCACTGCTTTTCATATATAATATGCATTTTGGCAGAAAAGTGAAAATGAGCAACACAGCAGAATTAAGACAACTGCCAAGTGTCAGTTGCTGTGGGACAGAATGAGTGAGCTGTCCAGTCACACTAATGCACAGATGATCTCATTGATCTATGTGTGAAGTTCATAGCAGCAAAGCTTTAAATACAGCCCGATGTTCACAGACATAACTTCTCATTTGGACCTCAGTAAAGGACTTTCCTCTCTACCAATACATACCAAAAAGAGGTAAAGAAATATGAAGCACATGGTGCTATATTGGCTTTTGTGGAAAATAAATAGACATGTCTAGATCAGTCTGTTTTATTAACTTCCCATAAGTATTCTCGTATGTCTGGGGAGTTCCATTGCCTTAACTGAAGAGAGTGGGGAGGAGGTAATGATATCAGCAACAAATCCTTTTTAGTCTTACTATTAATATCCAGATGTGGCTGCAATGCTAACACCGCTTACAGGTTTGAATTTTGGAAGACACACTGTATATGTTTGCTAAATTATTTTATTTCTGACTGAATTGCAGAGCACACAATATACACATTTAAAGGATTTCTGTATTAGTTACAGAACATGTATAGCATCCTGCGAATATTTACAAAAATATCATGAGTGTAACTTTTTTCTTTCATTTCTAATCTTGCACTAAATGTAAAAAAAAAATTTATATTAATTTCCACTAAGGCCATCCTAGTAATAATATATAGCATTTCTGATTTTAATGCTTTTATTAACATAATATATTATTAATTATGCTATCAAAATATATTTTATGTCTTTCACAGGTTCGTGCTTATGGACCAGGCCTCAAGGGTGGGTTTGTGGGCAAGCCAGCACCATTTGCAATTGACACCAAAGGAGCTGGTACTGGAGGTCTTGGTCTAACTGTTGAAGGACCATGCGAGGCCAAGATTGAGTGCCAAGATAATGGAGATGGCTCCTGTTCAGTATCCTACCTTCCCACAGAACCAGGGGAATATTCTATCAACATCTTATTTGCAGATGCCCACATTCCTGGTTCACCTTTCAAGGCTGATATTCGACCTGTGTTTGATCCCAGCAAAGTGACAGCCAGTGGACCTGGCTTAGAAAGAGGGAAAGCCGGAGAAGTGGCCACATTCACTGTGGACTGCTCAAAAGCTGGTGATGCTGAACTCACCATTGAGATTCTCTCAGATTCCGGTGCAAAGGCTGAAGTGCTGATCCAAAATAATAGCGATGGGACCTATAGTATTACCTACATCCCATCTTGTCCTGGGGCTTACACAATCACAATTAAATATGGAGGACACGCAGTACCTAAATTCCCTGTCCGTGTAAATGTTGAGCCAGCAGTGGATACCAGTGGAGTAAAGGTGTTTGGTCCAGGAGTAGAACCCAGAGGTAAGTGATTAGAGGAAATCAAATAGTAAAATATATATTTGCTCAATGTATTTAATGATCTTCCCTAAAAATTACGTATAGTGTTTGCTATATTCACTGTGAGCTGAACCTTTAAGAAGAATATATTGGTTTGCTAAGAATTTGTTAGTAAGAAGGATGACCTAGCACTATTATTACATTCTAAACTCAAATCAACACACACACTGCTGTTTTACTACTACTAATACATTTTGGTATTCATTATTTTAAGCTCAGCAATATCTAATAAACTATGTTTGTACATATAGTAATATGAACAGTATTTTTACAATTATGCAAGATATGTGCATGGTTAATCTGATGTAATCTTATTTCCTTCCCCTGTTTTAGGTGTTCTGCGTGAAGTCGCCACAGAGTTTACTGTTGATGCTCGCTCCCTAACCAAGACAGGTGGCAGCCATGTCACCACTCGTATCATCAGTCCTTCAGGTGCTGTCACCGAAAGCTTTATCTCTGACAATGGAGATGGAACCTATCATGTGCAGTATACAGCGTATGAAGATGGTAAGATCCAGGCATATGTATCACTAGCTTTGTAATGCTGTAATATCAACCTTTGCCCAACCCCCCAACCCATAGTCAACTGCAAACCGATCATCCCATTATTAATCCAGTTTACAAATGTAACTTTGACTTCCTTGTGTTATGTATGCTTCAGTGAAAAAAAAGTGATAACCCTTAATTACAAATGACTTTTAGTGTGTTTTGCCTACTTACATTAAATGGTAGTTAACTTTACTAAATGACAAATTACTGCAGTTTATGAGATATTGTTATTAATAAATGTGCAGTAAACAAAGAGCCTTCAGCATATTGGAGGCAATCTGGGATCAAGCCAAAATGCCTGTCCATGCTACTGCAGATTATTCACTACAGTCTTTTATCTGTGGCCTCTCCTAGTCAATGCTTAAGAGGTTTGTGAATAGTACTAAAACCAACAATATGGTAGATGTGCAACAATGTGTCTCATAAAAATACTACCAGTTGTCCTTAATGGGCATTTTTTACAGTCTTCTCTTTTTTATGACAGGGATTCAATTGGTAGAAGTTTTATATAATGATGTACCTGTGCCTAAGAGCCCATTTCGTGTTGGTGTCACAGAGGGCTGTGATCCATCCCGCGTGCGAGCATATGGTCCAGGGCTAGAAGGTGGACTGCTCAACAAGTCCAATCGGTTCACAGTTGAGACCAGGTGAGCATGAATAAATATCAGTCATACTGTAATGTACAGTTTCCTGTGCCCTGCATTTTGAATATTTTCTGAAGACTTCCCTATTAACAATATTTTTCTTGTATTGCTCAGGGGTGCTGGCACTGGGGGTCTTGGCCTTGCAATTGAAGGCCCATCTGAAGCAAAAATGTCATGTAAGGACAATAAGGATGGCAGCTGTAGTGTAGAGTACATCCCTTTCACCCCAGGAGAATATGATGTCAACATTACATTTGGTGGGCGACCAATCCCAGGTACTATAACTTGCCTGCTTCTATTGCATTGTATAGGTAGCTTGTTAGTTATATGCATACACAGGCAACACAATGTGGACTTGAGTAATAGCCAGTCTTTTGACTTTTGCAGGAAGCCCTTTCCGTGTGCCAGTGAAGGAAGTTGTGGATCCTAGCAAAGTGAAGTGTTCAGGTCCTGGTTTGGGAGCTGGTGTGAGAGCACATGTCCCACAGACCTTTACTGTAGACTGTAGCAAGGCTGGACTTGCACCATTAGAAGTGTTGGTGCAAGGACCATCAGGTAATGAACACAAAAAAAATTATATATGTTTGTGTATATATGATAAAATAAGACTTTTGCAGAAAAAAAGGATTCATTTATGTCTCTTGCTGTAGGTCTTGCAGAGCCAGTTGATGTAAGAGACAACGGTGATGGAACTCACACAGTAAACTACACCCCAGCTACAGATGGACCATACACTGTATCTATTAGATATGCAGACCAGGAGGTACCTAGAAGGTAAGAATAGCCTAATTCCTGAGCCTGTGTTTAATAACACTGTAAAAGAAATGGTGTAGGAGATACAACTAAATCAATTTTAATTTATAGCCCCTTTAAAATCAAAGTTCTGCCAACTCACGATGCAAGCAAAGTACGTGCTAGCGGTCCAGGTCTCAACTCAGCAGGTATACCAGCCAGCTTACCTGTGGAATTCACCATTGATGCTCGGGATGCAGGCGAGGGACTACTTACTGTTCAGATTCTGGTAAGGACATCTTACTGCTATGTATACAGCCCATCCGAAAGCAACAACATGATTACTTGACTAACTTTGTATGTAACCTCAACAAAAGCAAACTTTTACTTTTACCAGAACTACATATGTACAATGTATGCTTTCAGAGTATCAACTATTTACATTTACACAATAAACCTTCTTTTTTGCCATGAGCTGGTTAAAACCTCTGCTTATCTAGAAACATTAGCCGTGTCCATATGGTATATTTATAAAAACAAATGACCCCTAGTATGCTTCTCGAGCAGCTGAAAGATTTGTACATCCCGTTAGAATGAGCTCATTCATATTTAGGGTTTGGTGAGAACAGGAAGAAAATCACCATCTAGTGGCAGAATGGAGACATTGTTTTGGTGAGTTATGTATTAGTATTAGGTAAATACACAGAATACATAAATGTAACAAAATACGCCATAACTGTTATTGTATGAGATAATGTTATATATTTTAGTAAATCCATCAGTGTATATGAAATATTACTATTTAATTGCAAAGTTCACTCTAGATGCAGCCATGTAAAATAAATGATCTCGAACGTTAGGCATGGGGAAGCATTATAACTGTTGACTTCATACAGCTTTTGCACAGCTTTCTGCTAGAATTGGGGTTTCAAATAAAAACATTTAGTATAGCTGATTTTCTACTGCTAATACTTTGCTTTTACTTTGTATACAATTGTATACTCTGTATACTCTGCTTATACTTTGTATACAATTTGTAATTTTAAAAACTAAAGGTTATTTCTGCACGGTCTCAGTCTGCTGTGCAATGTGATCTTGCTCCATAAGTTAAAGATCCACTTTCACCTAAATTCATTTTACAGGAATATTTAAATTTTCCTCTTCTACTCTTTACATTTCAAGTGAATATTTTGTTTGTTATACTTTCTGTATGCCAAACTAACTCATACATTTTGAGTGGTTTTGGTGGTGTCATATTTGACATATACAACTAAATCAGAGAAATACTGATGGTTTAAATTAAATAGGTGGGAATGTAATGGAGAAGCTGGAACCCAGTATAAGCATTAATCCTCAGCAAACTGTCACCATCTGGCAAGGGTAAAATATTCACACAGGCATTAATGAGTCACACAGCTTTGTCATATGATATTTTACTGACAGAAAGCGTACCTTGCCATCTTTAGGACATGACTGGAAAAGTTGGAGAGACACTGACTTGTTTTATTCAGTAAGGCAAAGAGCAAAGCACAGTAAGCCTGAACAAGCAATCAATAATACGCTTTTACTAAATTAATTTCACTAAACTGGAACCTGGTTCCGTGAAATGGATAATTTCACTCTGCACAGTACCGTTGCTATTCATACTTCTTTGCTGCATAAGCCAGTTACAGTTTTGGTGACCTTGGTTGGGAAGGTTATGATAACTGATTAATTACAAAGCTGGTACAATATATTTTAATTTTATGAATGGCCTTGGGAAACTATATGCACTTGCTAGATTTTCGCATGATAGGGCTTATAAAAAGATAATATAAAAAAGTGGAACTGCCTATCAAGACTCTATGATTGACTTTTATACAGAAGATAACAGAAAAAAGAAAACATTAGCAATGGCCCTATTTTCCTTGTGCTGCAGGTTTTATAAATCAGAATGAGCGATTTAAAGACTAATACGGGTTTACAAAGCAAATATTATTCAGAAGCTTTGATCACACTAATATCAGGATGCTTTTTTTTTATCTCTAAGGACCCAGAAGGAAAGCCAAAGAAAGCCAATATTCGTGGAAATGGTGATGGTACCTACACAGTATCCTATGTACCTGACATGGCAGGAAGATACACTATTACGATTAAGTATGGTGGAGATGAAATTCCCTACTCCCCTTTCCGTATTCTTGCAGTACCCACTGGAGATGCCAGCAAGTGTTTAGTGACAGGTGAGTGGTGGTATTGGCTATTTTTTAGCTGTGTGATCTGAGGATTAAATTTTTACATCTACAGTTTCCAATATAAATGTTGTATTCTCTTTTGTTTCCACAGTGTCTATTGGGGGACATGGATCAGGTGAGCTGTACCTTAAATATTAACACTTCAGTAGCTCCTGACTTGCAAATAACATCCCTCCTCTTGGCCATTAGGAGCCTGTCTTGGACCCACCATTCAGATCGGAGAAGAAACTGTCATCACAGTAGATGCTAAAGCTGCAGGAAAGGGAAAAGTGACCTGCAAGGTATCCACACCTGATGGAGCAGAGCTTGATGTGGATGTGGTGGAAAATCAAGATGGCACTTTTGATATCTACTATACAGCACCTGAACCTGGAAAGTATGTGATTACCATCCGCTTTGGTGGGGAACAGATTCCCAACAGTCCCTTCCATGTGGTGGTAAGTTTCCAATACAAAATCAGAAACTATCTGGAATACAGCACTCCCCATGTAATCAGTCTGTTCCCTTTTATGTATTTAATGCCTTCCCTCCCTTCTGCCAGGCTTGTGACACCATTCCCATCATAGAGGAACCATGCGACACTGTGCAGCTACATCAGCCCTACGCTGCACACCTTCCTGGCTATCCAACTCATTGGGTATAAAACAAAGATATCCCTGCAATTATGCTGCCCTGTTACTCTACAACTCTGAACTCTGCACATTATTTCATTTCCTCTATGCAGCTGATCTTACTGCTTCTTCTATACCCTATTAAAACCCAGTACTCGTATATTTAAAATACAATTAGCCTCTGTATAAAATATACTTGGTTCAAGTGAAATGTTACTTTTCACAGCAATGCAAAATTAGCAACACATAAAAAATACAGTTGGCTGAACTATCTGCAGTTTTAACATAATCCTGTTTGGTTCAGGGAGCTTACTTTATGACCAACCTGTTTAGCACTGGATCTCCCATTCTGATGATCTAGGAGGAATAAGACACGGGAAGGGATATAACTCCCTAATGTAATATGAAGACTTACAGACAACATTACTCCTCACTTTACATTGCTCTTTTACTAATCTTTTTATGTTTATCATCAGAATGCTGCTGACTTTTATTACTCAATATTTTTTTCCAACATATGTTTTCAGCTGTCCAGATTTAACTGTTTAATTTGCAATGAAAATAGTTATCTTTTCTTTCCTTTTCCATTTACTCATACAGTAATAGTCTCCTTCTGATGTACGTGATGTAACGTCTTTATACTTTGGCATTGATTCACTTTTATGTCTTTATTGTTTAGCTAACTTCTAGTACTTTTCTGACCTTTATAGGCTACTGAAGAGCCAGTTGCTCCAGTGGATAATTTGGACACCATGCTCAGGCCATTCAACCTGGTCATTCCTTTCACTGTGCAGAAAGGAGAAATTACAGGTACAGTACTATGAGTACAGCACACCCTGGGGCCTTTTACACCCTGGCATTTTCTTAACTGTTATGCCACTAAGGAATGCAAATTTAAACTACTGCTTATGTCCAGCAATGGGTTCTTCACAACTCAGCTTTGGTTCATGCAGTAGAGCACTCTCAACCGCCCCATATAGGGCAATATACTGTATACTCCCATATCCTGTATTCTCAGTACAATGAAACTGCACATTGAAAATTGCAGATCCATTTGACCTGGACTGGAGTATTCAGCACAAAACTCCTTACAAAATACTCATGACCATTTATAATATTTTGATCTTTACAAGCAGTTCATAGATGATGACGTTACATTTGAATTTGTGAAATTAATCATCTGTGACACCACCAAATTACTATTAGATTTAAATGAGTACAAAAGGCATTATTTTTCTTTATACTTTTCATGGCAGAAGGTACATACTGTACATTTACATGTACATGTATGTTTACTGATCTACATATAACATATGAGTTGTTCTTGGGTGTTTATGTGTTATGCTATACTAATGGGTTGTCTTTCTTTTCTCCCTGAGTGTAGGGGAAGTCCGTATGCCTTCTGGCAAGACTGCTCGGCCCAACATTACTGATAACAAGGATGGAACCGTTACTGTCAAATTTGCTCCAGTGGAGAAAGGATTACATGAGATGGACATAAAGTATGATGGAAATCACATTCCAGGTAACTTATTCATGTATGACTAATAAAGTATGTGTGTAACTCTGATATAAAGATGATAGCCTTCAGGAAATTTATTTTTTATTTTTAAATTGCAAGGTGTTTTAGTTTTAGATTGTTATCTCTTCTTGGCAGGGTCTCACTTTACAATCACATATTTGTGTATTTTGTAATTTTAATGATATAGCCCATGCACGTCTTTATTCTCTTTGATACCGTAGAAAACGTTAGGTCATTTCAATAACAATATTAATATTACAGTAATATGGAGTATTTCATTATGGCTGGTAAATAATGCACATATGCATGGGCACTATTGCTGGGCTGATCTACTAAGGGATTTGAAAATCTGTACACAATAAATTGTGTGACTAGTCACTTCAGTAAACTCCACCATGTTAATGATATTAAGGCCACATTTGGAACATTTTGCCAAACTGGAAATGATAGTAATGTTATAAATTGTCATTCTAATTTCAGGCAGCCCACTGCAGTTTTATGTAGATGCCATTAACAGCAGACATGTGAGTGCTTATGGACCAGGGCTTAGTCATGGAATGGTAAACAAGCCAGCCACTTTCACTATTATCACTAAGGATGCTGGAGAAGGTATGTTTTTACTGTGTGCTTTTTTTTTTCTTGAATTTTGTGACCTTATGTTATCAGAATTTACCATTTGATGAAGAACAAAATAACTGAAAGTCATTTAACAGGTGGCTTATCACTGGCTGTGGAGGGTCCCTCAAAGGCTGAGATCACCTGCAAAGACAATAAGGATGGTACCTGCACTGTGTCTTACATGCCCACAGCCCCTGGAGACTACAACATAATTGTGCGCTTTGATGACAAGCATATTGCAGGCAGTCCTTTTACAGCTAAGATAACTGGTAAGTTAATGAGGAGATGAGTGCATTTAAAAAAGGTTGTAGGCCTTAGAACATAGTGCATTTATAAAATTTTCATCACATGGTAAAAAATAAAGATTGCTTCCTTATCATTTATAGTTTTAAAATTTTCTAATCAAAATAAAATGTAGTATTTCAATAAACACAAATTGGGGAGTTCATTAATGTTGTTTTTTATATTAATAGGTGATGATTCCATGAGGACTTCTCAACTGAATGTGGGGACTTCAACAGATGTATCCCTCAAGATCACAGAGACAGATCTGAGCCAGCTGACGGCCAGTATCAGGGCTTCATCTGGTCTTGAAGAGCCATGTTTACTTAAGAGGCTGCCAAACAGGCACATTGGTAAATGAACATAGAGAGAAACTAAGATTCAATTTTAAGTCTTACAACTTAAGTAACTGCATTTGTTCCACTGGAATCCTACATTGACCTTATCTTAATTCTTGCAGCTAAAGATACATTTTCAGTAACATTACACATTCAGCATTGTACATTTTATATATTGGGTAATCACCTTCAAGTACTTGTTCACTTCTACTGCAGGAATTTCCTTCACTCCAAAAGAAGTAGGAGAGCACGTAGTGAGCGTGAAGAAGAATGGAAAACATGTCACTAACAGCCCATTCAAGATAATTGTTGGACAGTCTGAGATTGGAGATGCAAGTAGGGTGAAAGTGTCAGGAAAAGGATTGCTTGAGGGTATCACTTTTGAGGTGTCTGAATTCATAGTGGATACCAGGAATGCAGGTACAAATACATTTGTATAAATACATACTTGTTTTATTACTACCTCATTTCAGCTACTTATCTGCTTCTGGTGACTACATGTGACTCTCATTACTAGGGTATGGAGGTTTAGGTTTATCCATTGAAGGTCCAAGCAAAGTGGATATAAACTGTGAGGATGTGGAAGATGGAACATGCAAAGTGTCTTATTGTCCGACTGAGCCTGGCACATACATTATAAATATCAAGTTTGCAGAAAAGCATGTACCAGGTGAGTGTGCATTGGTACATACATAAATCATAACATTTTTTATATCTCAGTAACATGTTACACTGAAGCTATGCCCCGCTTTGCCGTAAATGTGAATCTGGGCCACATGACATCATCTCAATATTAATGCTTCACACAGTATGAAAAAGGAGGAGCGTGAAAGTCTAATTTAAATGCATCCTATTGGAGCTTCCATTGGTAGGGGGAAAAATCAAGTTTTTAGGAGGGACCAAACTGGCCATGGGTCTGGTAGCAATAGCTATGACTACTTCCTGTTAATACCACATAGTTACATAGAGCAGGAGAATTTAGTTTCTTTTAAATATTAGGAGTGCACAATCGGCTAAAAAGATACAATAATTATAAACCCTCACATACCTGGAATATCCAAACTTATTTTTTACTAATTTACTAAGCGTTAGTTGTGACATTTTTATTTTTATGTGCTATTTGATCATTTACATTATCGAAAACTTTTTTTCAGTTCACTAATGGTTTTATTACAGTGATTAGCTGAATTTCTGCAGACACATTTTATTATATTTTTTTTGTGGTTCATTAAATCTTAAAAGTCAACTGACAAATATTTTTGCATGGAGTTCAGAATCCTTAAATCTTAAATCTTCAATTTACAGGAAGCCCATTTATGGTAAAGGTTACAGGAGAAGGACGTTTAAAGGAAAGCATTACGAGAAGACGCCAGGCCCCATCCATTGCAAGCATTGGCAGCACATGTGACCTCAATCTGAAGATTCCAGGTATATAGACATACTACCAATGAAACCAGTTACCAGTAGGGCAGATTTCAAGTTTGCGTGTCTTCAAACTCTTTAATATGAAAAAAAACCCCATATGAGTGATTTTGCATACACACACACAAAAAAAAAACATGCTAATTCTAATTGAGACAACAATTTATACTTGAAAGCAAATTAATGAAGAGTGTATATATTGTCTTCACTAAATTGATTATTTGTTGTCTCTTTCTCTAAAGGCAACTGGTTCCAGATGGTCTCAGCCCAAGAACGCCTCACTCGAACCTTCACACGCAGCAGTCACACATACACACGTACTGAACGTACCGAGATCAGTAAGACTCGGGGAGGTGAAACAAAAAGAGAAGTACGTGTGGAGGAATCTACACAGGTTGGCGGTGATCCTTTCCACAATGTCTTTGGTGACTTCCTGGGCCGGGAGAGTCTGGGCTCTTTTGGCGGTATTACACGACAAGAAGGTAATAGCAGAATTCTCTACAACAATTTTAAACAAAAATTGTATGAAAGAAGGACTTTATAATCAAAATATTTTATCTTCCAGGTGAATCAGGATCCCAGGATATGACAGCTCAAGTGACTAGTCCCTCTGGAAAGACAGCAGATGCTGAGATTATTGATGGTGAAGATAGCACATACAGTGTGCGCTTTGTGCCACAGGAGATGGGCGCTCACACCGTTAGCGTCAAGTATAGAGGTCAACATGTCCCAGGCAGTCCTTTCCAGTTTACAGTTGGGCCCATGGGTGAAGGTGGAGCCCACAAGGTCAGGGCTGGAGGCACTGGTTTGGAAAGGGGAGTTGCAGGTGTTGCAGGTAAGGAGTAGTGACAATAAACACAAGCATAAACACAATAAACAAAGCTCTTAAATATGTTGCATGTTTCTGGTGATTTAACACTTTTAATCCCCACAGCTGAGTTCAGCATATGGACACGAGAAGCTGGGGCTGGAGGTTTGTCCATTGCGGTAGAAGGTCCAAGTAAAGCAGAGATCTCTTTTGAGGATCGCAAGGATGGGTCTTGTGGTGTCTCTTACATTGTGCAGGAAGCCGGTGAGTACATACATTTTTGTAAGTCAAGTAACAACTTTAGGGTCCTAGTATTATAAAAGCATTTACTAAATACATTGCATGATAACTTGTGCAAATGTGTAATCTTATAGTTCCTTATGCAAATTTGGCTTTATCAGTAAGCAGTATTGCATTTTGTTAAGTGGTATTTAACACTTCAAATTCCATAGGCAGTGAAAGTAGATGTCCTAATTAATATTATTCCTTATATTGTTACCCAGGTGACTATGAGGTGTCCATTAAATTTAATGATGAACACATCCCTGACAGTCCCTTTGTGGTACCAGTGGCCTCACGTTCCGATGATGCCCGCAGATTAACTGTCACCAGTCTACAGGTAGAAAGCTCCAAACAAACTTTTCCTATGACTTGCTTTATGTAGTTAATGCTTTGTACAATATACTGTATATCTTTTAAAATAATATATTTAAATGCTAGAATTACTTATCAAAACATTATCTTCATACATCTTCATATTTGAACTGTGCTGCACCTATTACTCTATTTTTAATAACCTATGCTATCTTACAGGAGACAGGACTGAAGGTAAACCAACCAGCTTCATTTGCAGTGCAGTTGAATGGAGCTCGTGGAGTAATTGAGGCCAAAGTGCACACACCATCTGGGGTGGTGGAAGAGTGTTACGTGTCTGAGGTGGATAGTGGTACGTAAAGTTACTCAAAAATGCAACATTACCTTTTTATATTTTCATTTGCATGACCACAATGTGTTTTCTATTCTACCTTAGATAAATACTCAATCCGTTTCATTCCTCATGAAAATGGAGTGCACTCTATTGATGTGAAATTTAATGGGCGTCATATCCCTGGCAGTCCTTTCAAGATTCGTGTAGGAGAGCAAAGTCAGGCTGGTGATCCAGGTCTTGTTACAGCATATGGACAAGGCCTTGAAGGTGGAGTCACAGGTAAGTCTATAAAACGAACTCATGTTACAGTCTTTTGTTTGTTTAAGAACCTTGGCTTATTCAGCCATATCACCGAGTCATTTAATAGGAAATCATGCTAAAGATGTAACATGCATTTTGTAGCTGCGCTCTAACACTCAAGCCTTTTCATTTCTGTGCCAATTCTGCCTTATAACTTTCATGTGTAGATTAGTAGCTAACAAAAAGCCCTCTTATAACCTTCCTTTTTAACAACCATAGAAGCTACCCATCATAACACCATGCATTCAATGACAACTATAACATAAGTGGTGAATGAAACACCATGAAAAGTTCTTTGCTACCAATACCGACAGGAGCCCTAACCATGTCTTCCCTACTGTGCTCCTTACGCAGGGAGACCCTCTGAATTTATAGTCAGCACCCTGAACGCTGGGGCTGGCTCTTTGTCAATGACAATTGATGGGCCTTCCAAGGTGAAGTTGGATTGCCAAGATTCTCCTGAGGGCTATAAAGTCTCATATACTCCCATGGCACCTGGAAACTACCTAATCTCCATCAGATATGGAGGGCCCCAACATATAGTGGGAAGTCCTTTCAAGGCCAGGGTGACTGGTGAGTTAGAGAACACCAAAGTATAATGTGTTGAAATACAATTCTAATAAAACTGGCTCTTGCAAGTTTATTTTGAAAATCTCTATGAAAGAAGATGAGTAGCTTTCACTAAGTCTGTCAGTATATCATCTCACATTTCATCTTTCCTTCAACAGGTGCTCGGATATCAGGTGGTCACAGTCTCCATGAAACATCTACAGTGCTGGTGGAAACAGTCACCAAATCCTCAGCTTCTGTGGGAGGTTATGGTATGGCAGTACCTAAATTTACATCAGATGCCTCCAAAGTAGTGTCCAGGGGCCCTGGACTTTCAAAAGCATTTGTTGGTCAGAAGAACACTTTTACTGTAGACTGCAGTAAAGCAGGTAAGAGAGAAACACAATTCAATTGTGTGTAAAATGATATTTAGATTTATATTACTGTCTATTTAATGTTTAAGGATTCTGTGTATATTTCTTTTTAATGCATACAGTCGCTTTTATTAAAACATCGTAGGCTGTAAAGAACAGTTATACTTTCTGAATGTGTATGTATTTTTAAAATCACACTATTTTGTGAGCTAAGGTATGTGGCTGTGACAGCAGGCTGCATGTCCAGAAAAAGCGTGTGGAGGGTATGACAGCAGGCAGTATGTGCAGGAGAGGAGTGTCGGAGAGTATCATGGAAACTAGCTTTTTCAAATTTAGTTTAGAGTATTATCACAGTGTTGAATATTTTCCTAAAACTTTTATCATTGCTCTCTCACAGGTACAAACATGCTAATGGTTGGTGTCCATGGGCCAAAGACACCATGTGAGGAAGTCTATGTGAAGCACATGGGAAATCGATTGTACAATGTGACCTATACAGTAAAGGACAAAGGAGACTACATCCTCATTGTCAAGTGGGGAGACCAGAATGTTCCAGGAAGTCCTTTCCAAGTCGCAGTCCCTTGAGAGACTTCACTACTACCCATTACCCTAAAGGCCTCTCAAGAGACCTAATTACTCGCCAGTGAAGGACAGACTTTCCCCTTTTTATGCAAATGCACTGATTTAATAATTTAAAAAAAACTGTTATAGCATAAATTCACTAAGTGCCTTTGTCTGTCCACATTAAGGACTTTCCCATAACATGATGACACTAAAACCGCTGGGTGAGGGGAAAAGGGATGCAAGCGTGCACATCATCCACCAGGCCCTTTCTGCATTTTACAAAATGTTCCTTTATATTATGTTTGGTGTTTTATTTTCTAAAAAGTTGCTATCTGTTGTGTTTTATATGCGCTTTAATTGTTTTGTATTTTTATTTCAGGGGAGGGTGATTTTGGGGGTGAGAGGTATCAGAGGTCATAGGGTCAGTGTACAGAAGTCATAGGGTCGGTGTACTGTGACTACTGTTCGTAATATTATTTCCTGCAGTACATTTGTCAGTCTTTCTTTGTACTTTCATTATGTTTATGGGTGAGGCCTTCACCACCACCGTTTTGGTTTTTCTAATGAAGCAATTATTTAAAATCCTACTTCCCAACATACCTTAGGTTACTTACTCGACTTATATTAGCAGGGCAGAGCACAGCAACCATAGGAGTGGTGAACATTTATATATATATATATA
>NW_017306294.1:0-20060 GCF_000935625.1 Nanorana parkeri | reverse complement strand
TATATATATATATATCTATATCAGTAGTTGAAAGGAGTTTGATCAATTTAGAGGAGGGCCTAACAACATATCAACAGTAGAAATTAAAATGTGGTGAGATATAAGCTTGGTCTGTACTAAAAGACTCCACTGCAGGTGCACAGAGGCAATAATAAGAGCTTCTATGGAACACCTTTCCACCAAAGAAATCTGAAAACCTTCAAATGGTTATTTTTATTTCCACATGTGTTGTGGTTAAGTGCCTGATCCACTCAATAGGTGCTCTTTGTAGACAGTCAGTCCCCTACAGTCAATGTGGAATCTTTAAAATTATTTCAGCTTACAGTAAGCTGGAAGTTATAAAGTGTAAATCTTTTTTCTTCTGTACATTGCAACACTTTGACCTCTGACCTGACTAGTCAATAAAGAATATGACTGGTTGTCATAGCACTGTTATAAGGGCGGAGCCAATATCACATGGTGCTTTGCCATGTGACTGCATTTTATAGATATTTTATATGCATCAAATTTATTATTAAAAAGTTTGTTTGTTACAAATGTTCCAACTGGTGCATATAAAGAAAATAAAGATGTATTGCTAAAGTGGTTATGTGTGCAGTGTTTTTTTTTTTTCTTTGTCAGAAGTAAAGAGACAATATGACAGTGTTGAATAGTTCAATAGCCAATAGAAGCCATGCAGAAAATCAATTTTACATTTTATATTTACGCTGCTCTTGTTAAAGGAGAACTATGGGGTCAGTGTTTTTCCCCATAGTTCTCCTTGGGGTAACGGAAGGACACAAACTAGCGTCCTCCCGTTACCCTAAGCTCAGTATACCGCAAACTACAGCTCGCGGTATACTGAGACGCCGCACCTGGAGCGGATCCCGACGTAGATGCGTGAGTGACAGCTGGCTCTGCCTATCTAGAGGCAGAGCCAGCTGTATCCGCCCCCTCCCCCGTCCGTTCCGCCAGTCAGCGCTGGCAGATCGGAGCGGGGAGAGGGGAATCCAGCCCCTCCCCCTGTCACGGCAGAGAACCGTGACAGGATCGAGAGGTGAGCGAACCCGGTATGTGTTCCCTCACCTCCCGATCTACTGAGCCGACCTGTGACAGTCTCATTGTCACAGGTCGGCTTAGAACTATGAGGTGAGTGGAAATCACTCATGTCATAGTTCTCCTTTAAGTGATCAGCAGTGAAAAGTCAATGGTTATTTTGCATCACGGAATTATGGCTGAATTCTGTATAGTTGGGAGTTTTCGACACTGCTCTGTGCAACTCAACTTTTCTTGATTCAAAAAAACGATCCCTTTTGGTTGATTAATGTGTGATTTGTTTTGCAGATTCCTACCTTTTCTATTTAGAAAAAGTTGTTTGTTTTCTCATGTCCTTTCCTGGCTGGGACAGTCTGCACTCCTTATACCCACGTGGTGAAATCTCAGTGTTCTGATGAAGAAAGCTGCAGTGTCTTCATCACTTTAGCATTTAAGCCTTAGGAAGAATCTCACTAAAAATTACACTCCTATTGCAGGGAATGCTTAAAAATTGACCTGTATGTTACTGCAAATGTCTGCGAAAATTAATGAGCCAACCACATAAGCAGGAAATGAAATGACCAACGGTGTACATCTCCACCTCGATCAATTTTTTCAATTGTTTTAGAAAATTGCAGCGACTGCAGATTGACATGAAAAGGTATTGTTTAATAACATGGAATTACAAAATGGCTTCGTGCTGCACTGTCCTTCCTTCTGGCGGGTGGCTACTTTTGTTCCTCATGGTCCCTGTGTGGGTTGTAAAGTAGCCACAGCTCCAAGCTCACTCTCCTGATAGACCACAATCTCACACAAATAAGATACAGTTTTGTTTATAGTTAAGGTACTTGAATGCATTTTTAAGATTTGACTCCTGAGCGTAGTGTCACTTTAACATGACTACCACAGAATTAATTTTGCTGTAACATACACTTGGACCCTAACAGACTCAGCTAAATCATATTCCCTAAAATTGCTAATAAAATCAAATGGGTGTATGTACAAACAAATTACAGAACCATTCATCCTGGAAAGCTGCATGTACATTTGTTCTGTGCAAAAAGGGCAAAAATGAATGTTAGTATAAATTCTTTCCAGGTCGAATATATTTAATTTATACCATTAAAGTGAAACAGGAAAATGCTGCATTACAGCCACTAGATGGAGCCCAGAATTATAGCAAATAAATAAGTCTTCCATCTAATGGCCATATTAGAGTATTTTACTAACCTGGAAAGAAAATATTCTAATAACGTTTGTTTTTGCCCCATTCACACAGAACAAATGTACATGCAGTTTCGCAGAATACATTACTTTGGACACCAGGGCCCTGAGAGGCCCCAGCAAGCGGCCCTCTAATATGCCTGAATACATGGCCGCAGGCAGTGACCGGCCGCATCCAAGCAGCGGCGGCCCTCTATCCAGGCATATTTAAAGGCCGTCCCTATTAAAAGGAGCGTCCCTATGTTAATTTGACACTGCGTTAATCCGGCCCTGCGCTCTGTACAGAGTGAAGGTTGATACACCCAGAGCTGTGGGAACAAGTGTGCAGCAGCTCTAGGGAGATGCAGAGCCTCTCTCCCATGGTGGGGTAGCATGGAGTACGGCCCCGAGTCCAGCATTGCGAGCTGCCGTTACGGCGCTAGTAGCAGAGATATCTGTTCGGGTGCAGCGAAGGGCTGACAAGGAGTCCATGCCCCACCCGAACCGTGCGGATCCACTCGGGGCCATAGATCCACGCCCACCGTACATTAAAGAAATTACTGCCACTCCTCCCCCCATGTACCACATGGATAGTGTGAACCCTGTAAGATAACAGCAGCACTAGGCATCATGGGGGTCGAGATCGGCGAGGACTCTCGGTCCGCCCGCCGCTGTGTGGGGTCAGGGGCCGTTGCCGACTGTTCATTAGGCCGCTTATGGGGAGTGTTACTCACTGTGGCGAGGCGGCCGGGCGCCATGTTGGATCAGGTCACCGGCTGCCCAGACATCGTTCCGTGGCCGAAATAGTGCCCTATGCCGCGGGTTGTAGCTGACGGTGAAGAGCTCCAAGGTCTGTGGCTGCTGGACATGCGGGGAGGGAGAGTTAAAAGTCTGCTAAATCCGTGTAGAAGAGGAGGCCGTGCAGAGCTCCGGAGTCACACGTCCTCACACTGCCATGTCTAGGCCACGCCCCCTCTGCAGCAGCTCTTTTAACCTTATTGCGGCCGGTCACTGACCCAGATACCGAGGCTGCACCCCGTCATCCTGGTGAGCCTGCACTGACTACGCAGAGCCCCTACTGACAGCCCAAAGCACCTACTGACTGCCCAGAGCCCCTACTGACCGCCCAGAGCCCCTACTGACTGCCCAGAGCCTGCACTGACACGGCTACAGCCCGCACTGACTGGTCAGAGCCCGCACTGACCGGCTAAAGCCCGCACAGACTGCTCACTGCCCAAAGCCTGCACTGACTGCCCAGAGCCCACACTGACCGCCACAGCTAGCACTGACTGCCCAAAGCCGGCACTGATCACCCGCAGCCCGCACAGAACGCCCACACTGACCCAAAGCGCAAAGTGACCTCCCAGAGCTCGCACTGACCACCCAAAGCCCACACTGACCACCCAGAGCCTGCACTGATCACCCAAAGTCCTCACTGACCACCGCACTGACCACCTAGAGCCCGCACTGACCACCCAGAGCCCGCACTGATCACCCAAAGTCCTCACTGACCACCGCACTGACCACCTAGAGCCCGCACTGACCACCCAGAGCCCGCACTGATCACCCAAAGTCCTCACTGACCACCGCACTGACCACCTAGAGCCCGCACTGACCACCCAGAGCCCGCACTGATCACCCAAAGTCCTCACTGACCACCGCACTGACCACCTAGAGCCCGCACTGACCACCCAGAGCCCGCACTGATCACCCAAAGTCCTCACTGACCACCGCACTGACCACCTAGAGCCCGCACTGACCACCCAGAGCCCGCACTGATCACCCAAAGTCCTCACTGACCACCGCACTGACCACCTAGAGCCCGCACTGACCACCCAGAGCCCGTACTGACCACAAGGAGCCCACACTGACCACTCAGAGCCCCCACTGACTACCAAGGAGCTGCACTGGCCCCCTTGGTGCCCACACTGGCCACCTTAGAGCCTGGAAAGCCTCCTGAGAGTCTGCACAGCCCCCCTGAAACCCTGCACAGCCCTCCTGAGACATCAGGCCGTGAGCCTGGAGCAACACAGAGTATTTAGCTTCATGGTATTCTGCATTGCTGTATAAAGCATGGCTGGGATTTGAAGTCCTCTATACCGGGTGCCATGCTACATTGCTTTATAATGTATTGCTGGTATTTGTAATCCTATATAGTTGGTGTTATTCTGCATTACTGTGTAATGCATTAATGGGATTTGCAGTCCTTATAGTTGGCAGTATTCTGCATTGCTGTGTAATTAATTGCTGAATTTGTAGTCCTCTACAGTTGGCAGTATTCTGCATTGCTGTATAATGTATTGCTGAGATTTGTAGTCTCTTTACAACTTGGAGTCAGTGGCAGATCTACCAGGTTCACAGCTGCAGCCGGGCCCTGGTGCTCCCCCACTGACTCCAAGGTGTAGAGTAGGGTTGCCACCTGTCCAGGATTCACCCGGGAAGTCCGGGTTTTAATTGCTGTGTTTGGGTTTCATGGCAGCAGAAACCCGGACACAAGATGTCAGGCAGACAGGAGCAACCAAAATTAAGATAGGGGCTACTGGCCCCCCCACTGAAAATAGTCTTAACTGTGATATTTACATATGAATGGGTGGGGCTATTTACATATAAATATTCCACGACTCAATCTCCCCAAAAAATGTCCGTGCGTCGCTGGAGTGTTCGGGTTTCGCTTGAAGAAAAGGTGGCAACCCTACTGTAGAGAGAAGAAAACAGGAATCACCAGCACTCAATAAGTAGTTTTCAAATAGTAAACGTCCATTTAATCGGACATAACGTCACAAACGAAAGAACCAACGTTTCGGGCTGCACAGGGTCCCTTCATCAGGGTGATAATGTGACAGATTATCACCCTGAAGAAGGGACCCTGTGCGGCCCCGAAACGTTGATTCTTTCGTTTGTGACTTTATGTGCGAATAAATGGATGTTTACTATTTGAAAACTCCTTATTGAGTGCTGGTGATTCCTGTTTTGTACTGTTGATGTGCACGGTGTCATCCGTGATTGTCACTGCGAGCACCATTATTACAATTTGGGCCGGGAACACTGTAAAGAGTGCAGGGGGACTCTTTATTCTCTACTGTAAAGAGACTACAAATCACAGATTGGACAGGAGGAAGAAGGTCCTGGTAACCGTTGACATTTCCATAAAAAGGCCCACCGAAATCATCAGCACCAGGCCTGTGATGCTCTTAATCCAGCCATGTATAAAGGAATGATTAAAACTTCTCTGTGGTTTTTACCGATGTCTGGGTCCTTGTTAGGGAAGTCCCCTTCATTTTCTGTGTGGTCACATGGACAGTAAATGAGGGGAAAGACACAAGGACAAAGTGGGAAAGGCATAGGCCCTCTGTCAATTTTGTATTGCTATCCATATCTGGATATCCATTCACTTCCTGTGAGTATGAAATTAAAATGGGCCCAGACAGTGAGAAGACATTAAACAAAGGTTCTAAAACTTCCTAGATCTATTAATAATGGTTTTTTTTTTTTTTATTATTCTGGTATGTGTCCCTAATGGAACAGGAAGTGATGGAAATTATCTTCTAGGAGCATATGCAACAAACACAACTTGTTCTAACATTTGCGCACTCCATCCTAAATCATAAGAGGAAAAAGTTCTTGATGGCATTTTACATTATTCATAATATCCAGCCCTTGGTACCACCCCAGCCCTCTTTTATATTACCACTGTGGGCAACAATTCTTTCATCTCCATTTACTTTTCTGTACTTCTAGTATAAATAGCCCTTTTTTAAATACACATTTTCAGTCTGTTATACTGCCAGTAAAGGTGGATAAACAGTGGGGAAGAGTTAGAATCAGTTTTTATTGTTGTTTCCCAAATTAAAAATAAAATAAATGTTAGAAGCTCTACCCATTCCTTACTCTAAAAACAAACAAAAAAAAAGCTTCAGCTATAAATAAACTTTAGGTTTACTACAAACAAAAATATAATCACAATATCGCTGGATCGAATAAAGAATAAAATTGTGTCTACTGAAATAGTTTTTACATTGCTTCTACTTCCCTTCCATGTGGTCAGAAACGTCAACAACAGGCTTGTGGATTTTGTGCTGTCTTACCAACCCTATGTCTGTGTACATAATAAAAGCTGGATGTTTACTGTAAATGTGGAAAAAAGGAAATGCTTTGTTGTTTTTATTTTTTTTTTAAAAGAATGTGCAGTGTTTAAGAAAAAAATTGACAACGTCCTTCAGTAATATAAACAAAACTCCGGGACATCAGAGCAGCCATCACTGGATCATTTTAGGAATTATGACCTGTCAAACAACAGGGTCTCCCAGTGTGTCAGGACACCAGTGTAGAAGCCTGCCCACACACATCAGCACTTTAAACTTCGTTCCCCCCTACTTATATGACATCTTCCTTTTTTGTCTTCCCTAAAACATCTGACGTTAACACAGGGGGCACCAGCTCTTCATTCTGCTGGAGCCAGAAGGAGGAATCTAACAGGAGAGATCCAAGATGGTGTCCTGTGTCACTTCCATTAGACCCCTGTTGGATACTAGACCTGTACCCATTGACACCCTGTTCTCCTCTGCAGAGGATGACAACACTGTTGTGAATTCATGTAAGGTTGGAGTAATCTGTTATGGATTCTCTGTCCCATGTGTTGATTTGCTGCTCCCTGACTACGGCAAGTATGATTGTATAGATCTGAGCCTGTGCTGATGGGGTCACTTAACAGAGCTTCTAAACCAAGTCTACTAAAAACGGTGTTTTATTGCGGTTTATGTCTCCCTGGAAACATGTCCCCTTATCTGCGCCACAATCACAGGGAGGAAATGCAGAATGTATCCAACAGAGATTTGGGGACATTGTCATATCATAATGTATCTCAGCTGCTTCTCTAGTCCTCCATGACAAGCTTTGACCTTCACACTAGTCTCCGCCCCTCGCAGCGAACGCATCCCCAGTACGCCCCGCCCCGGCTGTCAGCTGATGTGTGAGTGCAGAGTCACATGACACGCTGCAGCTCAGGAGCTCTGAGACCGGTTGTGTACAGTCAGGTGACAGCAGCTGAGTGAACATGGCGGGCGGTCTTGTACGGGGAAAGCTGATCGCTGTGATCGGGGATGAGGACACCTGTACCGGCTTCTTACTCGGGGGGATCGGTGAGCTGAACAAGAACAGGAAGCCAAATTTCCTGGTGGTGGAGAAGGAGACGAGTATAACAGAGATTGAGGAGACCTTCCGGTAAGATCCGGGGCTGAATGGGAGGGGGGCGCCTGTAGTATGATTCTGGCTGTCAGAACTGTGTATGGTGGAGAAGATTAGTGGATGATGTATGGAAGTAGACAGGTACTCCTGAGTCTGCGAGGGTCAGTGTGTGGCTAGGCATAATAAATCTGACCCCTGAGTGTGCATGGTGTGATGACTATCATTTACCAAAAGGAATGTCATGATTGCCCAGCTCACCCTATACCCACAAAAGGGGATGGAGACTTAACCCAGAAAACGTTTTCAGTGCTGATCAGAGTGACAGTTCAGCAAAATCTGACATTGTATAAGACTGAGAGCTCCCCCCTAATCGCTGTTTGCTAAAGAACAACTCCAGGCAGAATAAAAATTAACCCATGCAGGGGCGTCTACCCCCACAGTGCAAGGGTTAAGTGCTTGTTTTATTCTAAGGGCCCAGTTAAAGAAGACATTCTTGCCTGATCCTCGGTCCATTCTGGCTGTTAGACTGGTTATCGCAGCCTCCTCTTCCCCTGGCGCTCCAGTGGTTGAAGGACCCATGATGTTTTCACATCCATTCACTTGCACTGGACGTGAGGATGATGGGGACATTCCACAGCAAGAGTGGAGGGAGAGATAGGTGAGCGGTCACTGTGGCAGGAGTGAGGATTGGGTGAGTATATCTACTTTTTTTTTTTTTTTTTTGACCCTAGACCAAAACAAGCACTTAACCCATACAGTGTGGGTGTAGAATAATTTTTTTATTCTGCCCAAAGTTCTTGTTTAAAGCAAACCTGGAAATTTTGAGGAGGCCTCTAGGGATTTGTAACGTGGGTACTCCAGGAGGCTGCAGGAAGCTAAATATGTCATTCTCGCCTAGGCAAAAATCCACTTGCTCTGGGCAACCTTGCCTTTTATTCCTGTTTTCTTTGCTGCACCACAATTATATGCAAGCCCCTTGGAGAAGAGTTCACTTTATTATGCGTTTAGTTGATTGGTGATAATATATAAAAAATATTTTTACAATGATCATTGGATGTTCTATCATGGCCTTTGACAAATATGAGTTCTGTTTTTTTTTGTCTTTTCCATAAGGTCACATGTTCTGACCGCAGGCTTGCAGATTTTCCACTCTTTCTGTGTTTGTGTTCACAACAAAGGCTAAATGTTTACTGTAAATGTGCCGTGTCTGTGCTGGTAGTGGAAGTATCTGCAGAACTCTGGATTGTACTGCTTTTATCTGACCGCTTTTACACTCCTATTCTATCTATCTATCTATCTATCTATCCACACACCGATCAGCCATAGCATTATGACCACCCGCATATTGTGTATGTCCCCCTTTTGCCGCCAAAACAGACGTGACCCACGGAGACATGGACTCCGCTAGACCTCTGACGGTATGCTGTGGTATCTGGCGCCGAGCTGTCAGTAGCAGATCCTGTAAGTTATGAGGTGGGACCTCCCATGGATCAGACTTATTTTTCCAGCACATCCCACAGATGCTTGATTGGATTGAGATCTGGAGAATTTGGAGGCCAGGTCAACATTCCAAACTCCTTTTTGTGTTCCTCAAACCATTCTTGAACCATTTTTGCAGTGTGGCAGGGCACACTATCCTGCTGATAGAGGCCACTGCCATGACCGTTTCCATGAAGGGGTGTACTTGGACAGCAACAATGTTTAGGTAGGTGGTACGTGTCAAAGTAACATTCACATAAATGGCAGGGCCCAAGGTTTCCCAGCAGAACGTTGCCCAAAGCATCACACTGCCTCTGGCGGCTTGCCTTCTTCCCATAGTGCATCCTGGTGGCCATCTACATGATGTAAAAGAAAACATGATTCTTCAGACCAGGCCACCTTCTTCCATTGCTCCGTGGTCCAGCTCTGATGCTCACATGCTCATTGTAGGCACTTTTGGCGGTGGTCAGCGTAGGCACCTGACTGGTCTGCAGCTAAGCAGCCCCATGCGCAACAAAGTGCTAAGCACTGCGTGTTCAGACACCTTTCTATCGGAACCAGCATTAACTTTTTTAGCAATTTGAGCTACATTCGCTCTTCTATTGGATTGGACTACACATGACCCTGTCGCTGGTTCACTGGATTTCCTTTTTTGGACCACTCTTAGTAGGTTCTGACCACTGCAGACTGGGAACATCACACAAGAACTTCAGGTTTGAAATTGCTCTGACCCAGTCCTCTAGCCATCACAATTTGGCCCTTGTCATAGTCACTGGAATCCTTACGCTTGCCCATTTTTTCCTGCTTCCAACACCTCAACTTCAGGGACAAAATGTTCACTTGTTGCCTAATATATCCCACCCACTTCCAGGTGCCATTGTAACAATTAGAGGTGCACCGAAAGTGTGTTTTACTATATCCACAATCATGAATGCACAGGAGGTGATGTAGATCACTTCCAATTCATTCACAATTGAGGACACAGTAAACATAATGTCCTCAATTATTTACAAACACTCAGCGATCACTGAGTGTTTGTACCAGCTCTCCATCCTGACACGCTGTCACAGGAGGCTGAGCGAGCGGTGTGGGGAAGAGAGCTCGATCTGACAGCTGACTCCTCCCCTGCACCGCCGGCTGGGCTCCTGTGACAGCATTGACTGTCTCCGCCCACACGGCCTCTCTCCTGATCTGTGACAAGAGGCTGAGCGGTGCGGGAGGAGAGACGCCGGCCGCTCACAGCGCTCTGCCTCTTGTGACAGTTTCTCTCCTCTGCGCTGTGACACAGAGCAGCGCCTATTTCGGCAGAAAAATTGCACTTTCGGCATTTTACCAAAAGTGTCATTTTTGGCCAGTATGTTTCGGCGGCCAATATATCGGTGCATCCCTAGTAACAAGATATTTAATGTTATTCACTTCAACTCTCAGTGGTCAGAATGTTAGGGCTGATCGGTGTATATTTATATATAGATATTTTCACCCTACAGACACATACACAGATTATTGGAAGCTCAAATTATTGTTATTATTGTTTATTGTTAATTCTCTTGGTTCTCAGAAGCTCTGTTTTTAATTCCTGATTTAACTGTTCCTCTCTTGTCCAGGGGTTTTCTTCAGCGTGATGATATTGGAATTATACTGATCAATCAATTCATTGCTGAGATGATTCGTCATGCCATCGATGCCCACAATGTCTCCATTCCAGCCGTGCTTGAAATTCCGTCCAAGGAGCACCCGTATGATGCCAACAAGGACTCCATACTGCGGAGAGCTAAGGGCATGTTCACTGCGGAGGACTTGCGATAACTGTCATATGCTCAGCGTCTGGGAGCTTCCTGTTATGGGTGTTGTGTAACTATTTCACTTCCAGAACTGCGCTGTACGTCGGTGACATGTTAATAGTGGAAGCTGTCTGTGCTTGTTGTACACTTTTGTTGCCCATGTAATTTTTTTTTGTCCATATAATTTATCTTAAGAGCCTTAGCTGTATTATTAAACTGATGATATTCTTTATGTGTAAATAATGCCTCCAATATGGGACCTGTGATCAGGTGTGACAGAATCATGGAAAATTATTTGATGTACAGGACATGTACATAGCACATCAGATATCGAGCACATGCACACAGGCACAAATACAGGTGTATAGACAGAGAATGTAAAATTTGTATGTACTTGCAGCACCCGGGAGCCCCAGCTGCTGCCTTTTTCTGTCCATAGGAATGTATGGACAGAAGATGTGGTAGTGGCGTTTGCATGCACATTCAGGAACTAACACCCGTGGGTGTGTAAACATCGATACTGGTATCGACCCTGGGGCTTCTGGGTGACGCAAATACAGGTTCATTTTACTCTGTAGGCCTGTATTTGTGCCCTGTGCATGAGCGCTTATAATGCTCAGCAATGACTCTGCTGTAGGGAGTGTTTTAAAACATATCTTGTGCTCCTTTTACCTTCATATGTCTTAGTTTTTGGAACACATTTCTGTGGTGCCCATTGTAAGCAGTTACATTGATTTTCTGATTTTAGGCAGCAAAGATATTTGTTTCTTTAACGCCTGTGCCAGTTCAGCCCTCTGCTGTTCCCTATGTGGCAGCTGATCCTGCCTGCGCATTGTGTGGGACAGCTCTCGTGTACTTTTTTCTCGTGGACAAGGTGTTGTGACCTTGGAAACATGTAATTCATCTGTAAACATTCATTTTAACCGAGCCTGTTCATATCATTGTTGTATTGCATTTTTTTTTATCATGTGTTAACCACTTGCCAGCTAGCTAACATATATGTGGCAGCAATACAATGGGTTTTAATGCCCAGCTACCAAATATATTGTGTGCACTATTGTGTGCTAGTGGTGTGCTCAATGCACGCTCCCAGCACAGTGACTGAGCTGTCACAGAGACCTCCCAGTCACTGTTTATGATTTGAAACTGGAGATGGGCTCCTGATTTTGAAATTGCTGTGACTGTCCACTACAATCCATATATCCATTGCACTCCTGACAGCTTATCCATAATAAGAATAGTTGGGTGCATCGGCAGTCGACAGATGGCTACCATCCAGTAGTACAGAAAAATATGGACACCGGCACTCCAAAGGTAGAAGTACGTCCATTTATTGACGCACGTGCAAAGCATGCTCATTGCGACGTTTCGGGGTCACGCAGAATCCCCTTCATCAGGCAGAACGTCGCAATGAGCATGTTTCTCACGTGCGTCAATAAATAGACGTACTTCTACCTTGGGAGTGCCAGTGTCCATACTTTTTTGTGCTGTGACTGTCTGTTACAGAGATCTTATGACCTGAGAACCCCTACTTGTCATTAAGGTACTTTTTAAATAGAAGATGGCAAGGAGTTCAAAGGCCCACTGACATGGACAACCAAAGCTCTTGTTTTTAGTGTCTGCCCTGTGAAAACTCTCTGTTCCTGTATGTTCTTCCTACTTTGCACAATGCAAACACACAAATGCCGCATTATAATGCATTACTGCATGCTCATAGATGTGAAAGGACCTTAAAATATATTTAAAGCCAAACTTTTTGGGGCTAGATTTGTGATTTCTTTTCTTTCTTTCCCATCTGTGTTCCGTTGGGGAGAGTTACCTTCACTGCTTGTCTTGGTCTCAAAATAAAGGAAATCCCCTCTTTAGACTGTTGTCACTGGAGCTAGCTCCCCCATTGGAAGATTTCTCTCTATTTTTGTTCTTGTGAGAACTAGAAATTCTGGATTTTTCCCTCACTTTCAGTCCTGGTGATAATGGTCACCAAGACATGGAGCGTGTGAATCTCCCCATTAGGGGCAAAGTCCCGTGTGGGGGAGGGTTCTAGTCATACCCAACTCTGGCCGAATCTAAAAGAAGAAAATGCACTATAGATCTGGATGAATACTCCTCATTTGGCCTTCATTTGTGAGATTTGGAGCATATGAGAAGCCTGAAAGCTGTGTGCTGTAATATATTGGTTTTAAAGATCTTTTTGCTAGGTCTGTTAAGGGCTGTTAAGTTATTATTGATAATATATTAATAGTTCTAAATTTATGGACAGCTTTTTGTCATGGTAACTGTAGTTCATTTTCATCAGCTTGCCCTAAATAATTTGATCCATCGTTGTTTGCTAACTTATGAATATGTTGGATGAATTGTTTTAATAAATACCCTAACAGTGGAAATAAATGTTTGATTTTGAACTGTATAGGACAGGTTTATTTTTACCACTTGTGATGTTCACTCAAAACAGATTATGTTCCAAAACAAATCACTGCTTTAGTGGCACATTAATAGTTTTTATGTATACATTTTGGGCTCATTCAATATGGAAGTATACAGTACATATAACTAAATCAAGAGTGCTTTTACTGAAAATGTGCAAGTATGCATTACATATTTCTATATAATATTAGCACATTATGGTGGTGCCTGCCAAATCACTCCCCTCCAGCACTGCGGCTGGGTTCACACCTGGGCGTTTTTCAGCGCTGATCGAATCGCCAAAATCAAAGCTGTAACCCCGAGCCACACTCGGGAATACAGCGTAGGTCTTACCTTGTCCGCGATCCCCGCTGTGTCCTCCGGCCGCTGCCGTCTTCTGTCCCTTGCGAGCGTCCGCGTCGCAGGGGGGTGGAAAGATTGAAAGTTAAAAAAAAACCCAGAAAAAAGATAGAGAAAATAAAGGAAAAAAAAAGAAATCATACTGCCAGGGAGGTATAAAAATGAGCGTCGAACGCGCGTTTCACTGAACCAAAAAAATTAGCAGAAAAAATACGCCTATAGTACGCCCAGGTGTGAACCCAGCCTGCTATATCCAGGTTCTGCTCCATCACCAGCGTTTTCATCTTCTCCATGATCTTCTTCTGGGTTTCGGCCGCTTAAATGGCCAGGCCCTAATTATGTAAATCCTGCACATGCACACGGGAGTTACTGTATCTCAGCAAGAATCTTGCCGAGCCTGTGCACTGAGCTGTGCACAACGGGGAAAAAAATTAAAATTGCTGACTTGTAGAAGATTCTATGGCAGAAGAGACGTACAAGGCCTGCCTGCCACCATTTAAAATTAAAAAAAGACCACTTCCACTTTAAGGTAACTTCTAGATGATTTCCTATTTTAAGTAACTCATAGCAGCCAGCATCCACTTTAACTGATCTCTGTCTGCAGTAAAGTGCTATATGGTTATTATAGGGGGCTCTTGGTGGATTTGCAATGTAAACATTGTATGACCCCAGTGGACAACGGGAAGGAGGGGGGGTGCAATTTAAGGATGACAGTCCTAAAAATACAGACCGGTCCTCTCTACCTAAAAGTCAGAGACCTTTTCTGTTTTAGTTCTGTTAAAAAGACTTGTCCACATTCGTATTGCTTGTCTTGTTTGCAGCCTGTGCTCCCAAGTTCTATTCTTATAGCTCTTGTACCATAAATGCTGCATTGGAACTGTGGGTGGCTACTGCTGACTTTGGGAACTAGATCTATTCTGACTACATATAAGTAGCAGATAAACCTGTTAATTTCATATCATCTATAGCCAATCTAAAAAGTCACACCAGGTTAGATTGTTTCTTCCAGCGGTGACATCCTTTTTCATGGCTCTTACCTTTTGTGGGGCTTGTTCTGCCTGAGGTAGGGGATCATGCGTGAGCCCAAAACATTGCAATTGTGTGATGTCACATCATCAATAAAGACATGTTATATCTGCAGTTGGAGTGCCAGTATGCAAATGGATTCCTTGCTAAATCCAACAACTAGATGAATTGGTTGTCATTAAAGGAGAACTATGAGGTGAGTGCTTTTCATTCACCTCATAGTTCTAGCCGACCTGTGACAATGAGACTGTCACAGGTCGGCTCAGTAGATCGGGAGGTGAGCGAACACATACTGGCGTTCGCTCACTTCTCGATCCTGTCATGGCTCTCTGCCGTGACAGGGGAGGGGCTGGATTCCCCCCTGCCCGCTCCGATCCGCGGAACGGACAGGGGAGGGGGCGGGTACAGCTGGCTCTGCCTCTAGATAGGCAGAGCCAGCTGTCACTCATGCAGCTGGGCGGATCTCGACATCGATGTCTGGATCCGCTCCGGCGTCTCAGTATACCGCGAGCTGTAGCTCGCGGTATACTGAGCTGAGGGTGACGGGAGGACGCTAATTTGTGTCCTCCCGTTACCCTAAGGAGAACTATGGGGAAAACCCCTGACCCCATAGTTCTCCTTTTTAAGTCTTGACCAAACCTGAACATTTTACTGCCCGCAGGAAGAATCTGGTCTTTGGTCTGTGGCGGTCTGGCCTGCAGACCTGCACCCTGTTACAGGTGGCTGACAGTGGATGCACTGGCCTCCAAGGCCAGTACATCTGTTGCAAGCCATAGCCCAGCGCTGATCAGCAATTGGACAGTGTTTCAATTCAGTTATTGGTTGCTCGGACCACTGGCCCCTTAACAAAATTAATTGGCCACCCCTTGACTCTTATCTGAGGAGGAAATGGAAGAGAGTTATGTGAATTTTAGTATCTCTAGGATGTGTTTTTGTAAGGCACCTGGTTGCAAGGACAGGGAAATGGATCACAGCTGCGGACTCGGTAAGTGGATTGGAAGCTGGGTATGGCAATCGGGCTTGAACCCCAGGCGTCTCTCTCAATCTCAACGGAGAGTGAGGGGTTCTTGCATCATTTGCCACAATTGTATAAGGAAGGTATAGACTTTGTATTGGTTATTTAACTCCTAACTAACAGATCCGTGTACTCAGAGTTAGGTACAATGCGTGGTTAACAGTCTTAATCCAGGTGGTGATATAGGCACAAGTGATATCAACATTTAAACAAGCCAGCAATTCTTTCCTACAAACAGTATTGGATCCTTTGATAGGGAGTGTGGAATATGAGACAGTTGTGACATGCAAAGAACCAATTCCCCATCTAGTTCCAATACTTGCGGTTTCAGGTGCAGACAGGTGTGAGGTAGTTTGAGGTCCCAAGAGTCTCTGTAGCAGGTGCAGGGCATCCAGCACAATAGTGAATGCTTCCATAGCGTTCACAGGGTCCTTTTATAGTCCGCGAACGCGCAAGTGAAACGTCCGTGACGTCACTTCCGCGTTCCACGCTGGAGAGCATGGAAGCTCCCCCTCTGGGTGGAAAGCGGCCTGCGTGATGCGGCCGATGCGTTCCACGCTGGAACGCATCTGGCTCGCGGCAGGTACGGACGTTACAGTTTTATCCCAGTGGAGCTGCAAATAACACTATGTGGTCTATTCACTAAGCTGCCGTAGGCAGCCGAATGAATGACCGACCTGAAGCGAAGTGAGCCAAACGCTGTTCTGCTATTCACTTCAGGCTGGTACGGCTGATTCCAGACGCATATCGGCTGAAATCAGCTGTATATCGGGTAGCTTCGGGTCGGCCGAACATGTGCAGAAGGAGTTCGAATCAGCCGATCCAATGTCTGGATCGGCTAAGCCGAACCTCCAGCAGGCTACTCGCTGCTGTTCGGTCTATTCTTATAGATGCCGAACAGCAGTGAGTGAATAGCCGAATGCCGCTGAGCGGCATTCGGCTCGGCTGTTCTGCTCGCTCCCTCTGTGGGACCGAGCAGGACAGAAAAATAGTTTTTAAAGTTTAAAAAAAAATAGAAAACGATTGTGCCGAGCTAGCAATGACAGCTAGCTCCGCCCAACAGTTTTCTATTGGCCGGCGGTTCTGCTGCCGTCAAAAGAAAAAAAAAAAGATTTGGCCATAGGAATGCATTGCTAGATTCCTATTGGCTATTTCAATTTGCAATAGCTAACTAGCTATTGTACCCGCCCTCTGCTGCTGTCAATCACTAGTGGGGACCTGATGGAGAACTGCAGCAGAGGGCGGGTGCAATAGCTAGTTTGCTATTGGCTATTGCAAATTGAAATAGCCAATAGGAATCTAGCAATGCATTCCTTTGGTGAAAAATTATTATTATTTTTTTTTATTCTGACACGGCTCCATGTCAGAATAAAAAAACCAACAAGAAAAAGCAGTGTTTCTCTTCTGGGTGGCCGGGAGCGGGAGACTCCCGGAGCGCCCGGGAGAGTTAGGCTGTCTGGGTGAACGTCCCCTCCTCTCTCTGCCAGCGTCCATCACCAAGATGGCGTCACGGCGGGGTGACACCCAGCCTCGGGACGCCCCTGATATATTCATCTGTTTTTGTATAACTCAGAGCTAGGTAAAGTGATGTAGAGAGGAGGGGAGCCAAAAAAACATGCTTTTTAAAAATTTTTATCAGGGGCTGAGAAAAACACTAAGGTCCTTTTTACACCTTTGGGTTGTGGTTTAGACACCATGCACAACTGCTGCAACATGTAAGTAAAGACGGGTATGAAAATGAGTCCTAAACCACTTACTCCTTCTGGATGGGTTCTATAACAGAGGTTCAGTAATAGGTGAACTGTGCCATCTGTGCCACAAAGATCCTGATGGTGCATGCTCTTCAAGCACAGATTTACATTTAAAATGTCCATGGGTTCAATAAACCTTCAACTTTTGTAACCCAGCAGTGGTGCTAAATCCTTTATTCTATTGCCTGGATGAGGGTCGGATCTTGTGAAGCCTGGGACCTGTATTTGACACGAGCCCAGATCAAGTAATAATTGACTCACTGGGCCCATTTCACCAGCCTTATTGCCGATATCTGTAGCTACTATCAAATATTCAACACATGTAGGGCAAGCCTAGACCTGACTGATAGCTGCTCATAATTTCCCAAAAATGTAAACCAACAGAACCATCCAGTATCCATTTCATTTTCCTGCTTGTGAACAAAAGAGCATTGTGAAATAGGCATCCATACGTCATAGGTATTCTGGTGGCACACTGTATATTTATAGGATTATATATCATTACTTTATTTGAGACTCCTAATTAACATGCATTTATTTGATTCTTTCTAGCCAGTTTAATTTCCCCTTGTGTTATAAAAGAATGACCAGAATTTCCTGATTTCAAAGATCTGCTTAGGTACACATCCAGTTTGACCTTCTTCTGTTAGTGCCACATTTAGCACCTACCTATCCTGGGGATCATAAGAAGGTGTAACCACTGCTGTGTTTGGTAACATGCATGTGTGATATCTTCCAGCTTCTGGATGTGAAGACGACACATAATGAGGTACTTGCTGAAGATACTTGAATGGTACGTTCAGACTATTCTGTAGTTTACTTGTTTGTCTGTGTTTTACTAACCTCTTTTCTTTAATGTCAGTTTAAAATACATATCTACAGGGTGACAACACTTTAGTTAAAGTGTATAAACACTATCACAATAATCTCATATAAGCTTTAACATGATCATTTCATTTCAAAGGTCATTTTCAGTATTTTTAAATCTGCAGATTTCCATAAAATCATCCTTGTTTCTTTCCTATTATAGGGTGACAATACTCGGTCCCTCTCTCCCAATTCTAATCCTACCTAAAAAAAAAATTCCAGTCACTTTGTAGCTAGTTACAGAGGATTTCTGTACTTCATAATTGTTAGACAATTGTTCAATCCGATTGCAAAGTGTATAACCAGCTTTACATTTGGGCTTCCAAAAAAGTCTATTACAACACACATTGCAATGGCATAGTTCACTGTTGCCACCGTCAGCAAGCCCTCCCTTTGTAATGCCATGCAGCCATCGCTGAAGTGTATGTAGAGAGGCAGTGGCTGCAAAGAGAATGCATGGGGTGAAGAAAAATGTATATTTTACACACGCATATATATTACATATACTTGCGGGGAATTGGCGCCAGGTTTATGTTGCTAGTGTAATGTTGTTCATAAATCAGATGAAATAGCTCCCAGGATAGAAGACTTGTAACTCCAGACAAAAAGCTTAGCTGTCGCTTCTTGAAGAAGTGGTCATGGGGACTTCCTAAGTTGCGATTGTTTTGTTAGATGATGCTCCTGTTTCTGACAGCTACAGGACAACGCTGATGTAAACAGTTGTGAACATTCGCAAAACACGTGCAATCGGGAAAATAGTGCAAGCTCTGGGGAAAACGGGCGCACATGTTAAAAGGAGCCGCTAAGCAGATTTGCACATAAACAAAATGATCGAAGAGGCTAAAACAGTGGCAATTGCTTTGATAAATCCCCCTCCCCATAGTGCTTTAGCAAACTAAAATGTAATTCAACTAGGGCTTACATCAGCTTTAATACATTGATATTTACTAAAAAAACAAAACCTAAACAGGGCGCCTACCCTAGTGTGAAATCTTTATTGCAGAGCAGAACATAAAAAGTCTTCAGTTATAGTCACAAAGGAGAAGTGTTGAAATAGCCTTATTAGCTGTACAGCAGTGACCACTGTATTCAAGGGGTGTAAACGATCGTACGGGATATTGGAAGGCACAAGCTGATGTCTCTCAAACCCTGCTGCTGGATGCTTATGCGTTTCTGAGGCCACGCCCCCTTCCTCAAAAACCTTGTTTTTTAAGTTTATTCAGTCCCCCTGACTGTATCGGGGCTGCCTCAAATAGTGGTGCCTTGACAACTACTTCTTGACTACAATCTAGGTCCTGTGGTGGCGTGCGCTGATGTGGATTTTTGGCATTGATATATACTACATATAGATATTACCGACACAAGCCATTTTGTCATATATGGTAAATAAAATGACCTTTCCATCTCGCACTACAGCAAACTATGACTTTTCTAAATCTGGAAAAATTTGTAGATATGGTTTTCTTGTAGCCATGGCAATATTAAGGGGGTTTTGTTAGTTGCAGCACAGAACAACCACAAATCTCCTGTCCGTCATGCAATAGTGCATACTTGTACACAGCAATAAAGCTTGCTAAAATCGTTGTGATATATACAACTGACCAGCAGGGAATCCTCAGCAAAAGTGGAGGTACACTTAAAGGTTTAGTCCACCCCAAACTCAACTTTAATTTATTGGTCAGATGCTGGAGAGTTATTTCTTGTTTATAGCTCATGTATCTTGCGAGGAATTTTGATGCAGGGTATATGTTTTTTTTTGCTCCATATCTCTATAGGTTGAGCTCGATGGACAGTGGGGGCTGGGAGAGACAGTGGGGGCTGGGAGAGACAGTGGGGACAGTGGGTGTCGGTATTGTGATGGCCACAGTGCTCATCTGCCTGTCTCTTCCTCCAGTGGCATGATCTACTCCCAGCTCTGAAATCACATCCTGCAGGTACAGAGACCGAGAGCGCAGGCACAGACAAGTTTTACAGTTC
>NW_017306293.1:3656516-3690388 GCF_000935625.1 Nanorana parkeri | reverse complement strand
TACCCTGCCCCGGCCTTAAATCCGCCAGGTCAGCGGTGTGATGCAGAGTAAAGACATCAGTAACAATGCACAGTACAGAAGTCAGTGGTGCAATGCCGAAATACAGAGGTCAGCTTTGTGACACACAGTACAGAAATCAGTAACAACACAGAGTGCAGAGGCCAGTGGTGTGACGCACAGTACAGAGATCAGCAGTACAGAGGTCAGTAATGTAACGCACAGTGCAGAGGCCAGTGTGACACACAGTGCAGAGGCCAGTGTGACGCACAGTACAGAGGTCAGTAATGTAACGCACAGCACAGAGGACAGCAGTACAGAGATCATTGTGATGCACAGTGCAGAGGTCAGTGTGATGCACAGTGCAGGGGTCAGTGTGACGCACAGTGCAGAGGACAGTGTGAAGCACAGAGCAGAGGTCAGTAGGTCAATGTGACGCACAGTGCAGAGGTCAATGTGACGCACAGTGCAGAGGTCAGTGTGACGCACAGTACTGATGTCAGTGTGACGCACAGCATAGAGGTCAGTGTGAAGCACAGCGCAGAAGTCAGTGTGATGCACAGTGCAGAGGTCAGTGTGATGCACAGTGCAGAGGTCAGTCTGATGCACAGCACAGAGGTCAGTGTGACACACAGCGCAGAGGTCAGTGTGACGCACAGTCTGACCTTGCCCTTGCGTGGTCTTCCTGCTAGTGCATACCTGCTCCTCTGAATATCCTGATTCTGTGTATGACCCGATCCCGGCTATCGTCCTCCTCTGGCTCCTGCTCCTGGATTGTTCCTGAGAAAGCTGATTTCCTGGGTCCTAGCTTGTTCCTGACGACGCTGACCTCTGTGTTCCTGACCTGGCTTGAACGACTACCCACTCCGGCTCCTGACTTTGGCTTGTTCCGGTTTATGATTCTGCTCGCTCCTGTGGACACTGTTCTTAATAAATATTTTAACCTGCACCTTTTGCTGTCTGGTTTTCATTGTGCTCTGACAACAAGCCCTAAGAGTACCGTAAAGTAAACTTGTGCATTGCCCATGCAGATGGCTCTACCAGCCAGGAGAGAGAGTGAGCAGAGATAGCCAGGAGAGAGAGAGAGGAGGGACAGCCAGGAGGGAGTGAGGAGAGACAGTCAGAAGAAAGAGAGAGAGGGGGAAGGGAGAGCCAGGAGAGATAGCCAGGAGAGAGAGAGGAGGGGAGACATCCAGGAGAAAGAGTGAGAAGAGACAGCCAGCAGTGAGAGAGTGAGGAGAGACAGCCAGGGGAGAGAGAGAGAGAAGAGAGAGAGTGGAGAGACAGCCAGGAGAGGGTGAGGAGAGAAAGCCAGTACAGGGTGAGGAGAGAAAGCCAGGAGAGAGAGAGGAGAGAGACAGCCAGCAGAGAGAGTGACGAGAGACAGCCAGGAGAGGGTGAGGCGAGAAAGCGAGGAGTGATATCTTGTGTCCCTCCACAATTTTGTCTCTGAGTGTATAAATGTAGGAGAGAGCGAGAGAGAATTGATTGGAAATGTAGTACGAACCATCAGAGCCCATTGGTAGATCTCACGGAGCTGATCATTTGAAAAGTAGATCTTAACACAAAACATTGTGGGCACTCCTGCTCTTAATTAATCCAATGTGTTTATCAAATGTCTTGTAATGCAGAAACTTGGAACAGTCCATAGAAACAATAATTGATTATGCGATTGTAAAGCACCCTTCACAATCTGTCCAGTCTTCAAAGAGTTGACCTTGGCATTACCTTCCTACTAATTTAGTAACTCTTTGTTGTGTATATAACCAGTGCACTATGGAACAATGACCAAAAAAAAAGAAAATCATTACCCTTAGTGACCACACTAATTATGGTATAGTCACTGCTGCCCACAAATCAGCTGCTAGATTCCTCTCTGTATTATACTATGTGACCTTTTGCACTCTCCGGAGACATTGTCGGGTTTTACATAGGCCCAGGGAATTCTTATCTCTTAACCTTTTATGAATGAGGCAAGGGCATGGTCCCTTTAACCTGCCAGCCTTCAAATAAAACTAACCAGTAGAATACAGAAGAAGCATCTAAACATGTTTTCATGGAATAGAGTGGCCTTCGAAGCCTGGACCATAAAACAGGTCTCCTTCTGCAGCTTTTGTTCTCTGCAACTCTCTCTAGATTAATGATGGCAAGAATAAGAAAGTAGTTAGGGTGCTTTTCACACAAAGAAATGCATGCTGAAAAACATGAAAGAGGGGGAGATATATTTATTTTGTATACTTAATTTTGAAAAGCTAGCAAAGGTACGGTCATATCTAGCAGAGATTTGAAAGTAGTTTAATTGGACCTACCAAACTGTATACAAAATGTCTGACATATAAATGTCTAGAAAATAGCAGCTGTTTTTTAGGGTCTGTTAACACCAGATGCGTTGGGACTGTGCTGTCCATTTTTTTCCAGCATAGCCCCAAAGCACAGACAGGACAATTTCCTAGTTTTAAAGCGGCCCAGTTCACACCACTTTGGTGCAGTATTGTGTGCTGAAAACAGGGACTGCATGTAGTACTTTTTTTCCATAATAGTGTGGTGCAACCTGGTACAACTGCATCCCCACGCTGTGCAAATAGAAGTTCATGAAATGTCACTTGTGACATTTTTTTAAAGTTCTCACAAAAGAGTAAACAGTGCGATGCACTGGCATCCGCGCATTAGCACTGTACCTACCAGCGTGCACCAACAGGGGGCACTCTGTTGGGACAACTAATGTAAGAGAGAACTCTTTCTTTCTCTCGTTTTCTTTCTCTCTCTTTTCTATACTCCTTATAATAGAATGAGCCATAGCAGTGGTATCAAAGTATCTATGGTTTGAGTCCGTGGCAAAGCAAGACACTCCGTCACCTGGACCAAAGACTCAAAGTTGCTCCCCCTTGGGAAAAATTCTCCATCCAACACCCACCCTTCTGGGCTCTCTTCTTCTTTTGTTGCAGCAGTGCCCCTCCTGATCCACCAAAGAGGTGAGGCTTCAAATCACCTCATTCTCCAGTTTTGCTTTGTTAATTAAAGAGCTGCTTCTGGGCTCACTTCTATTTTCTCCCTGTGAGTGTGTGCTGTTTTAATATAATCTGCCAGCGCACGTGCGATCTGCTAAACAAATTAGTCACAGTAACAGACCTAAGGAAATATAGCTCTGGCATATACCACAGTGCTGTACAGAAACTACTGAACCAGTCACAGCAGCGAAGGAGCTTATACTCTAATGTCCCCCCACAGTCACACAATATTATTATACATTGATATAGCTCTGACTTATACCACAGTGCAGTACAGAAAATACTAAACCAGTCACAACAGTTTCTGCAGCAGAGGAGCTTATGCATGTCCCCCCACAGTCACACGAGTCAGTACGAGTACCAATACTTTTCATCAAGTACTTGCTGAAACCAAAGACTGATACCTTTTATTTAGAGTCATGTGACAGATTTTCTAAAACAGTAAAGACTACTGATTTCATGACAGTGGTGGAGCACCAGGGCCCAGTCACAGCTGCAACCGCTGCAACCCTGATAGTTCTGCCACTGACTGCAAGCTGTAGAGGGATTACAAGTCCCAGCAATACATTATACAGCAATGCAGAATAGTATATGCATTTTCGACGTACTCAGCTGGTGCACTGCTCCGGGGTCCCAGCATGATGTCTCAATAGTAAGGTCGCAGCAGGGTCAGATGCGGCGGGTCTCAGCAGGGGCAGATGCAGAAGGTCTCACCAGTGCTGATGGAGGATCTCAGCAGGGCAGATGGAGGATCTCAGCAAGGAAGATGGAAGACTGCAGCAGGGCAGATGGTGGATCTCGGGGGGCAAATGGAAGATCGCAGCAGGGGCAGATAGGGCAGAGAGAGGGTCTCAGGGGCGCAGATGGAAGATCGCAGCAGGGGCAGATGGAGGATCTCAGGGGGCAGATGGAAGATCGCAGCAGGGCAGAGAGATGATCTCAGGGGGCAGATGGAAGATCCCACCAGGGGCAGATGGAGGATCTTAGGGGGGCAGATGGAAGATTGAAGCAGGCAGATGGAGTATCTCAGGGGGGCAGATGGAAGATCGCAGCAGGGCAAATTAAAGATCTCAAGGGGAAATAAAAGATCACAGCAGGGGCAGATGGAAGATTGCAGCAGGGCAGAGAGAGGATTTTAGGGAGGAAGATGAAAGATAGCAGCAGGACAGATGGAGGATCTCAGGGGGTCAGATGGAGGATCATAGCAGGGCAGATTGAAGATCACAGCAGGGCAGAAGGAGAATCTGAGGGGGGCAGATGGAAGATCGCAGTAGGGCAGTGAGTTAATCTCAGCAGGGCAGATGGATGATTGCAGCAGGGCAGATGGAGGGTCTCACCAGATCTCAGCAGGTTTCATGTGTGGCCCGGCACTGTATACAGATGCTGCAGCCAAATCTTAAAAAAAAATTAAAGTGCCATGCCTTCTCCTATGATGGCGGACCTACCGCACGTTCCAGTCCCGGCCCCCCTCCCCCCTACCCCCGTGCGATAGGTCCACCACTAGTCGGTTGCTCATCTTGCTAAAGGCGCCCGCGGCACATGCACCGCCCCCCCCCCTAGTTGTCTTATAATAACAAAAACCTTACTCACAAGCATTTTCAAACACCATTTTATCAATACAAGTTGTTCTATCATGTTATTATAAGTGTGGCTTTGATCCCATTTCAATTTGTATATAATGCTGTTATAACATTTTGATGTAACATTTTATCCTCTGTGATCTCGTACTTTTATACTGCTCTCTGTATACAAATTCTTGAACTTAATAAACCAAGATTATACATAAACGTGAGTTTCCTGGCACTGCTGCCTCACTTTTTGCATGACAGCTTCCCTCCATAGCACTTGTCTCTAACAGTGTATTGAACATTTTTTGTCTGGTCCAAAAACGCACACCTATTCATCACTATGGTAAAAAGCAAATCTCTAGTTCACACCATTGCATTCAGTTCCAGAATGTTTCAAAAAAAGTAAAAACCACATACCATATGCACATACCCGCGTTTCCACAAATGCATCTAGATCTAGTGTGGAGATGGTGTGAATAGGCCCTAAGTTGCCAGTTTTCCTGCTGTCTGTCCTTGATTTAGGCATATGTTATGTTAGGATTAATTACTGTATTGTCTCAGTTGACACTGCCAAATTCCACAGATAGTGGTTACGACCCTGAGCAAGACATCATCTTGAATATGCAGTTCAGTTTTGGGCACTAGTTCCCAAAAAGGGTGTTACAAAACTGGAGGAAGTGTAGAGAAGGGCAACTAAACTAATAAGCGGCACAGAGAACCATACCTATAAGTAAAGATTCCATAAAATGAATTTTTTCTTCCTTTGGGAGAGGTGTGAAAAAAGGGTAAATAATCGCCTCGTATAAATACATAGACAGTCTATATAGTAAACTTGGTTCACAGTTGTTTACTTTACAGTCATCGCAAATTACTAAGGGGCACTCTTTCATGGAGGAAAAGATGCTTAACTTTCGCAAACAGAAAAGCTTCTTTATAGTAAGAACTGTGCAAATGTGGAATTGACTTTCATAGGCGCCATTTTCTAGCCAACTCAGTAAATTGTTTAAAAATTACTGGATCTGTTTCTAAATGTACAGAATATAACAGACTATTAATATTTATAAGTGATAAAACAGAACCTTTTAGGAGAGTGGCAGTGGATATATCGAAATTTATAGAGAGGACGGCGAGGACGGGAGCAGGATGGAGGGTCAGGAGAGGCAGATCCTGGTGGTGGGAGACTCCATCATCAGGCGGACTGACAGGGTAATCTGTCATCGGAACCGTGAGCGTCGAACAGTGTGCTGCCTGCCGGGGGCTCGTGTTCGACACATTGCGGAACGAATTGACAGATTACTAGATGGGGTTGGGCACGACCCCGTCAACATGGTCTAATAATGTTTTATTGATGTATAATATGTCATTTAAATTTTTTATGTGAATACAAATAAAACATTGTGAATTTTTGATTGTTCAGATATGTTGATATCCTTAAGGCCTGGATCACACCTAGGCGTTTTTGAGCAGTTGGAAAAGCGCTTTTACACGCCCAACACAAGAAACACAAGAAATCCCATGATTTTCAATTGCCCCTGTTCACACCTGAGCAGCAAAATGCCAGCAGGAAAACGCCAAATGCCGAAAAGGTACACGAGCTTCTTTGGGCAGTTGACAGCGCATTCATGCCCCACTTCAATGGAAATGCCCAAAACGGCACGGCAGAAGCATGTTGCATATTTTTGTGCTGTACTTGCGCATTTTTACACGCGTTTGTTCATTGCCCACAATATGTCTTAAGCTGCCAGTCAAAAAGCATGTCTTCTTGGATGCATGAAAAATGTGCATAACGCACATAAACGTGCAAATAGCCGCACTCTTAACACGCGCGTACACATGCACAAAGACTATTAGGTGTAAACCTGGCCTTAAGAGTCCTCAATCTTTTCTGGTTAGTTTTGACATATTTCAGAGGAATGTTGATACTTCTTTATACTTCGCCTGATTATTACATCTGCTCCTTGTAAAACTGAATTTCTTTAGACATTTAAAAATTAGGTGTAGCATTAGAGACACTAGCCCAAAAAAAATCTCCAGCTGCAGGAAAATACTTGAGCATTTGAAAAGGCCACCAAAAGGGATAGATAAGGTGGGTTTTATATTGCAATGAGAATGAGCATCTGAGACACAGTAGTTATACATTTTACCAGCAGCAGAAGAATGCACATGATTAGGTTGCAAATTTGGACACACAACATAGGTGTCTCTTGTTGGAACTTCTTGCAGAGCCTCACAGAGAAACACACGCACACAGCAGGATGTGCATGCTGCACATGGCTTGCGGTGTCTGTATACAGTGCCGGGCCACACATGAAACCTGCTGAGATCTGATGAGACCCTCCATCTGCCCTGCTGCAATCTTCCATCTGCCATGTGCTGACCCCGTTCTGTCATTTTACATGGCCTACCACTTGGTGGCTGAGTTGCTGTTGTTCCCAGTTGTTTCCACTTTGTTATAATACCACTAACAGCATTACCATGGAATATTTAGTAGCAAGGAAATTTCATGGAACACCTGAATCCAATGATTTGGAGGGGTGTCCCAATACTTTTGGCAATATAGTGTAGATCCTTGGTTCTCAACTGGTGGGTCCTGACCCAAAGGTGGGTTGCAACCCTGTGTTCAGTGGGTCGCCACATGCCTTCCACTTTTCTAGGTGAGAGATTCCTCAGCCTCCCCCTAGCACAACACCGTCAGTTCTCATGCCGAGCAACCATTCAAAATATGCTGCCCACTGCAGAGTGTCAGCCTGAGGTGGGGTAGGCTGGAGCTATGGCCGCGAGGGAGCTCCATCCATACATGCATTGCTTACAGCTCCCTCACATGCCCTGTAGAGGTGCCTGGACCGGAGTGATGTCACATTCTGGCTCCCGGCACCTCTACAGGGCACGCAAGGGAGCTGTACAAGCAATGCGCATATGGATGAAGCTCTGTCAGAGCACAGCAGCCCACACTGGACCCCAGGCTGAGGATCCACTCTAGTTCTCGTAAGATAGGGAGACTGGGTGGATCTTAAAAAAGAAAAGTTTTTGGAGTCTATATGTGTGTGTGAGAATGTCTGATTATGTGAGATTGTGTCTGTGGTTGTGTGTGTCCGTCAGTGTTTTTGAGGGCCCATTCACACTAGTACAGTGCGTTAATCACACAGTCCCATGCGATGAACGCACTGTACCATGCAATTGCACCTACCACACGTTCTGGTGTGGGAGGTGTCTTGCATTGCCATTCATTTCAATGGCACCCCAAATGCACCTCCCACCCACAGTTCAATCGCCCGCACTGAAACGTGCAGTACCGCAATGCCATATGTTCTATTGGAGTGCGACTTGGGTCACGACCTAATGACCAAGGACAAATGTGGGTCCTGAGGTTACACCGGTAGAGAACCACTGGTGTAGATCAATCATATTCGCGGTGCAGACATATCCAAAACTCCGGGAACCCTCTCCATAGAAGCAAGAAACAGGAACAGGAATTGATGTCACATCAAGGACTGTTTTCCATTGGATATTGCACAATGTAGCAACTGTAAAGTATGTGTGGTAAAATGGCAAAAAAGTAGTGCGACAAAATGTGCACGAGCAGGCAAAATCGTGCTACACAAAAATGAGTTGAAAATGCTATAACCCACTTTAGAGTGTTTCTTGTGAGCTTTGACGATCTTTGAGGATGAACATGTTCACATTAAAAGCAGCTAGAGATGCCAGGGATGTTTTGTTTTAAAGATTGTTTACAGTTGTTATTAATATGCAAATCATTTAAAGTAGGGATGCACCGAAATGTCGGCCGACTAAATTTCTGTGCATTCCTAACTTCTCTCCCCCCGCTGGGCGCCAGTCTGTGTCCCATCCGATCCCTGCTGCTCTCCCCTGCCCAAGTCGGCAGAGGCAGCGGGGATCTGAGGGGACAGAGACCGGCATCCATTGGGGAGGAGAGAGGGTTTCAGGAAGCTGAGTGGGGAGGAGACAGCTCAGAATGCTGATCGGGGAGGTGCAGGGCAGAGACAGCTGTCACAGGAGACGAGCTCTCCTACCACACAGCCCTGCTCGGCCTCCTGTGAAAGATGAGTCAGGATGGAGAGCGGAGTACAAACACTCAGCGATCAGCTGATTGCTGAGTGTTTGTAAATAACTGTGGGCATAGTATGCTTACTGTGTCCCCAGTTATGCTCTACATCACTTCCTGCTCATTCATGATACGCAGAAACTCATACTATATCCACAGTTTATGAATGGACAGGAGCACTCAGGATAGAGGCTTCCTGTTCATTTATAACAGGGGCTGCAGAATAAGAGATTGAGGACTGTGTCCTCAATCTCTTTTTCTATTTTAAAAGGGAAATACCGGGGGTCTGTTTAAAGCCCTCAACAGTAAAGTAAATAATACATAAATAAAATAATAAAAAAAGTATTTTAAAAAAAAAAGTTGGGGAAAAAAACATAATTTTCGGTTTCATTTTCAGCCTGACAAATTTTTTTATTTTTGGTTTTGGTCTAAAAATTCCATTTCGGTGCATCTCTAATTTAAAGTCCATGTATTGGGCACATGTGCACCTAAAGTCTGCATAGTTAGGACACAGGTTCACTAATCTTCTAAACAATAATGATCTGCGCCAGTGCAAAATTATACAATAGCTATTAGGCACTATAAATAAAGAATAACAAATACTGTATATATATATATATATATATATATGGTCTAATAATGTTTTATTGATGTATAATATGTCATTTAAATTTTTTATGTGAATACAAATAAAACATTGTGAATTTTTGATTGTTCAGATATGTTGATATCCTTAAGGCCTGGATCACACCTAGGCGTTTTTGAGCAGTTGGAAAAGCGCTTTTACACGCCCAACACAAGAAACACAAGAAATCCCATGATTTTCAATTGCCCCTGTTCACACCTGAGCAGCAAAATGCCAGCAGGAAAACGCCAAATGCCGAAAAGGTACACGAGCTTCTTTGGGCAGTTGACAGCGCATTCATGCCCCACTTCAATGGAAATGCCCAAAACGGCACGGCAGAAGCATGTTGCATATTTTTGTGCTGTACTTGCGCATTTTTACACGCGTTTGTTCATTGCCCACAATATGTCTTAAGCTGCCAGTCAAAAAGCATGTCTTCTTGGATGCATGAAAAATGTGCATAACGCACATAAACGTGCAAATAGCCGCACTCTTAACACGCGCGTACACATGCACAAAGACTATTAGGTGTAAACCTGGCCTTAAGAGTCCTCAATCTTTTCTGGTTAGTTTTGACATATTTCAGAGGAATGTTGATACTTCTTTATACTTCGCCTGATTATTACATCTGCTCCTTGTAAAACTGAATTTCTTTAGACATTTAAAAATTAGGTGTAGCATTAGAGACACTAGCCCAAAAAAAATCTCCAGCTGCAGGAAAATACTTGAGCATTTGAAAAGGCCACCAAAAGGGATAGATAAGGTGGGTTTTATATTGCAATGAGAATGAGCATCTGAGACACAGTAGTTATACATTTTACCAGCAGCAGAAGAATGCACATGATTAGGTTGCAAATTTGGACACACAACATAGGTGTCTCTTGTTGGAACTTCTTGCAGAGCCTCACAGAGAAACACAAGCACACAGCAGGATGTGCATGCTGCACATGGCTTGCGGTGTCTGTATACAGTGCCGGGCCACACATGAAACCTGCTGAGATCTGATGAGACCCTCCATCTGCCCTGCTGCAATCTTCCATCTGCCATGTGCTGACCCCGTTCTGTCATTTTACATGGCCTACCACTTGGTGGCTGAGTTGCTGTTGTTCCCAGTTGTTTCCACTTTGTTATAATACCACTAACAGCATTACCATGGAATATTTAGTAGCAAGGAAATTTCATGGAACACCTGAATCCAATGATTTGGAGGGGTGTCCCAATACTTTTGGCAATATAGTGTAGATCCTTGGTTCTCAACTGGTGGGTCCTGACCCAAAGGTGGGTTGCAACCCTGTGTTCAGTGGGTCGCCACATGCCTTCCACTTTTCTAGGTGAGAGATTCCTCAGCCTCCCCCTAGCACAACACCGTCAGTTCTCATGCCGAGCAACCATTCAAAATATGCTGCCCACTGCAGAGTGTCAGCCTGAGGTGGGGTAGGCTGGAGCTATGGCCGCGAGGGAGCTCCATCCATACATGCATTGCTTACAGCTCCCTCACATGCCCTGTAGAGGTGCCTGGACCGGAGTGATGTCACATTCTGGCTCCCGGCACCTCTACAGGGCACGCAAGGGAGCTGTACAAGCAATGCGCATATGGATGAAGCTCTGTCAGAGCACAGCAGCCCACACTGGACCCCAGGCTGAGGATCCACTCTAGTTCTCGTAAGATAGGGAGACTGGGTGGATCTTAAAAAAGAAAAGTTTTTGGAGTCTATATGTGTGTGTGAGAATGTCTGATTATGTGAGATTGTGTCTGTGGTTGTGTGTGTCTGTCAGTGTTTTTGAGGGCCCATTCACACTAGTACAGTGCGTTAATCACACAGTCCCATGCGATGAACGCACTGTACCATGCAATTGCACCTACCACACGTTCTGGTGTGGGAGGTGTCTTGCATTGCCATTCATTTCAATGGCACCCCAAATGCACCTCCCACCCACAGTTCAATCGCCCGCACTGAAACGTGCAGTACCGCAATGCCATATGTTCTATTGGAGTGCGACTTGGGTCACGACCTAATGACCAAGGACAAATGTGGGTCCTGAGGTTACACCGGTAGAGAACCACTGGTGTAGATCAATCATATTCGCGGTGCAGACATATCCAAAACTCCGGGAACCCTCTCCATAGAAGCAAGAAACAGGAACAGGAATTGATGTCACATCAAGGACTGTTTTCCATTGGATATTGCACAATGTAGCAACTGTAAAGTATGTGTGGTAAAATGGCAAAAAAGTAGTGCGACAAAATGTGCACGAGCAGGCAAAATCGTGCTACACAAAAATGAGTTGAAAATGCTATAACCCACTTTAGAGTGTTTCTTGTGAGCTTTGACGATCTTTGAGGATGAACATGTTCACATTAAAAGCAGCTAGAGATGCCAGGGATGTTTTGTTTTAAAGATTGTTTACAGTTGTTATTAATATGCAAATCATTTAAAGTAGGGATGCACCGAAATGTCGGCCGACTAAATTTCTGTGCATTCCTAACTTCTCTCCCCCCGCTGGGCGCCAGTCTGTGTCCCATCCGATCCCTGCTGCTCTCCCCTGCCCAAGTCGGCAGAGGCAGCGGGGATCTGAGGGGACAGAGACCGGCATCCATTGGGGAGGAGAGAGGGTTTCAGGAAGCTGAGTGGGGAGGAGACAGCTCAGAATGCTGATCGGGGAGGTGCAGGGCAGAGACAGCTGTCACAGGAGACGAGCTCTCCTACCACACAGCCCTGCTCGGCCTCCTGTGAAAGATGAGTCAGGATGGAGAGCGGAGTACAAACACTCAGCGATCAGCTGATTGCTGAGTGTTTGTAAATAACTGTGGGCATAGTATGCTTACCGTGTCCCCAGTTATGCTCTACATCACTTCCTGCTCATTCATGATACGCAGAAACTCATACTATATCCACAGTTTATGAATGGACAGGAGCACTCAGGATAGAGGCTTCCTGTTCATTTATAACAGGGGCTGCAGAATAAGAGATTGAGGACTGTGTCCTCAATCTCTTTTTCTATTTTAAAAGGGAAATACCGGGGGTCTGTTTAAAGCCCTCAACAGTAAAGTAAATAATACATAAATAAAATAATAAAAAAAGTATTTTAAAAAAAAAAGTTGGGGAAAAAAACATAATTTTCGGTTTAATTTTCAGCCTGACAAATTTTTTTATTTTTGGTTTTGGTCTAAAAATTCCATTTCGGTGCATCTCTAATTTAAAGTCCATGTATTGGGCACATGTGCACCTAAAGTCTGCATAGTTAGGACACAGGTTCACTAATCTTCTAAACAATAATGATCTGCGCCAGTGCAAAATTATACAATAGCTATTAGGCACTATAAATAAAGAATAACAAATACTGTATATATATATATATATATATTATGTGCCAAGCGAAATAAAAAATACAAAAATCGACATTGAACAATTGGGAAAAACAATATATAAAAGTATCAAGCTCTGTGTAGCCCCAAGTAATGTGAGGATGATAAACAGAAAAAACACCACTGTGTCCTTGTAGTATCTAGTCCAATGAATGAATGTGTCCAAACAAAATCGTAGTGATACAAAATATTATCCCAATTACGGTGACAATAATCAGCTGAGAAGTGATCATCAATCAGGAGAGATGCCTTGCAGACCACAACCAAAAAGATGATCCAATCCACACCCGGCGAATATCAAATGCAGAGGGGTGCTCACCTGGGATAATGACCCATACACTAGGTCACTAAATGCTGTTCCCTTTCTTATTGGGGAGGGACGCCCTTAACACGGTTGCTCCAAATCCAGTCGATGCAAAAACACACGTGCAAAGTAAATCCGAAAAGGATCAAACAACAACTGGTGGCGCGTATCATCCAGCAAAATGAAATATTTATTAAATAAAAGATACTCACAAACACATCATCATTTTTTTTTTTTACAAAAATGACTTGTCAAAAACTGACATTAGTCAGTGCAGACATTGCTCAATTAAAGGACTTTTTTCTCTGTGTGGCATGGTTATTTACTGTTTTCTGTACATTTTGGCGAATGAGTAGGGGTAACAACTACCCCATACTCATTCACAAGGGGGGTGCATCTAGGTTCCCCAGAATTGTGGGGAAGAGGCTAGTGTCCCCAACGGCATGGGGAAAAGCACCCTTTCAATGTCGAGGGCATGTGGCCTGGTATGGTATATGTGTGTTTGGGGGGGGTGGGTGCTTGGATTAAGGGTCTGGTTTGGAATTTTAGGGTGTCCCTCTTAAAGGGTCTGGTATAAATTTGTAGTGGAACCGCACACATTTTTTTTTCTTACTCTGGGGGTGTTTTTTTTTTGTACAATTACATTTTTCATTCTGTTCGCTACCACTGAGCCGAATGCTGAGCCGAGCATTCGGCTATTCACTCTCTGCTGTTCGGCCCCTTTAAGAATAGGGGTGAACAGCAAGGAAGGAACAGCCGATGCAACATCTGGATCTGCTGAGGCGAGCAGACTCTTCGGTTCGCCTGAACATACTGAGGATGTCCGGCCGAACCAAAGGGAGGTGATGCGGGACGAATGCAGACGATGTACGGCTAAAAATAGCCGTACAGGGCTGCAGTGAATAGCCGAAGAGTTTGGCTCACTTTAGTTTGGTTATTCATTCGGCTGAATTCAACAGCTTAATGAATAACCCCCTATATATCAGACCACAATGAGGGACAACTGAAATGAAAGAGGGACAGATTTGGATCCAAAAGGGGATCAGTCCCTCCAAATGAAGGTCAGTTGGGAGCTATGTAAATAGACCACTTTAACTTTTTTTAGTGTTTCAGCAAGGATTAAAATACCCTGTATATGCAACATGTAGGAGATAGTGGCACTTCCTGAACAGCACCGTTGAATTAGAGCAGTGTTCAGAGGGACAATGGATCGCAAAAAGCTGGTCTGTTGCGTAATGAGTTGGACTCTTCTACGTGCTGCCATCACAGGGTATTTTAACCCTTGCTGCAGTACTTAGCAGCTAATAAAAAATTAAAGAGCAGCATATTTTTTCATTTATATGAGTTTGGATGCAATATTTGTGACTTACATTTGTAGGAGAAATTGTAATTTTGATTTTTCCTGTGCCAGAGCAAGCCCGACAAAAGGGATATAAATAGAATATACGCTCATTTTGGTTTTCATAGAGGAATATCACAAAAATATGGTTCCTACCAACCAACACCTGTGTTATCCTAGCCGCATAGCGAAATAAAAATTATTTTCATTAAGTTGTACAGCTTTCTTACAATATCAACAAGTTTATTAATTCCAAACCTGCAACTATTACTTAAAAAAAGGACAATCAATTTTAAAAAACACTCAATTTAAAAAATATAACCACAAGAATCTGAGGTAACTGTTCATATCACTAATGTACCCACATGAAAGGTATACAAAAATGGTACTTCCAATAGCCACAGGATTAATAAGGCGATGCATGATCAGCTCTGTGACTTAACCTCTTGCCGTCCGCCCGTAGTAAAAAAACGGACGGACGGCACTGCAGCATCTGCGTGTTGCCGTCTCCAGACGGCAATTTTTTTCTGCTCGCGCTGATGTCAACTGGTTAAAGATTTAAAATAGAGAGAAGTGCACTTTTGAAGCATAATAATATTGTACAGAGCCCTAGATGTTGATATTTTTCTAGAAATGTCCCCTGTCCTCTGGTAACACATGGACATTGTGAATTGAGGTGGTTGAGGGACAGATGTCACTGGTCAACCCCCAGTGAGTTTCCCTCAAGGCCACCCAGAAGAGGTAAAAAAGACAGCTGAGGATGGGGAGGAGCAGGGAGGATCCTAAAAGGACAGAGGACATCCATCCTTAACTTTACTGTGCTGCCCCTCAGTAATTGTGTCCATTTTCTTCTTTTCTGACAGGTGACCCTATTAAGGATAGCGTGAACAGCCCACCTCAGACAGAGACACTAATAGATTTACCCAATAGTCCGAGAAATAGACAAAAGTCAAAATCAAGCTTAAACAAAGCTAAGGAGGGACTTAACACCTCACTTTGTTGAGATAATAATGATAGCACATCATGAGAGATCAACAGACTGACTGACTTAGTGGGAGGCTGTGTATCAATAAATTGGTGTTTATTGTCAGGAAGTGCCTCAATTGACACACCATTAATAGTGTGAATTGCTAACAGCTTCTTCCACAAGTGCTGCCATACTTTCTAATTGTCTAATTACACCCTCTTATCCTCTTATTTTAATACAAAGATGAAAAAGGAAGGCCACCCACACACCTCTTTTTTTTAAGCATGTTCCATTATATATACTGTGGCTGCTACAGTAGTTAAATGAATCATAACCTCTTCATCAAATTAATTACACTTACAGGATAATTTAATGAAGATGGGCAAAAAAAAAAACCTGCTGAGCAAAGTGCATTAACCTACAGCAACCAGAACTGATCTCCTGAACAATCTGATGATTAAGTGTAGGCTTATTGGCTCTTATGGGTTACAGCACTTTGTATAATCTCATAATATCTAATGGAGTGGGTTTCTTAGTCTATTTTTTAAGCTGGATCAATTACTTTTGCTCTGTTTAGATATTTTTATCTAGCTTTTAGTTTGCCCCTAAGTTTGTCATGCTACCAAATGCTCCTCAATGCTTAAGGCCCCTTTTACACGGGCGCTGGTCTGATCTGCAGGGTATCCGTGCACAGATCCCCTGCTGATCCGACCAGTACGGAATGGATTTCACTTTTGTGATATCCATATCTATTTTGTCTTTTCCTCCATCTTGTGATGGAGGAAAAAATGGAACTAACTGAAACCACGTTAGGTCTATAGGCACTCGGACGTAAGTGGTCATGTGTCTATTTACATGCTTTTGCCTCCAATCCATCCCATTCAGGACCACCAAAATGGAACTTTGCTCGGTTTTTTTCAGACTTAGAGGCAACTGGATGTAAACCCATAGACTAACCATCGACTAACATTGAGCTTCTGATCAGGGCCGCCTGAAAATCAGGCGGAATACTATATGAAAGGGGCCTTAATATCTCTTTGCCCTCAGTGCTAAAAAAGCACTAATTGATGCTGGGACAAAAAACACGAGTTCCAGGTGTGTTATAGCACCACCAATGCTTATGGGTACAATATAGGTCCATTACAAATTGAGCACTCATTCGAACCGCAACACTGTACACTGCTACCCACACTTTGTATTTGTGTTATGGTGGGTTGAAAAGCGCACGTTTGTATGGTTGGCCCATTTGGAACTTGATTTAATAAAGAGTGCTAATTTTTACCAGATAATTCCTGTGAAGTAACCCATCAGTAATCAATCAGAATCCATTTTGTATTCATAACACCGAACATGACCTATTGAATAGGTCCTATTCCATCAAGTACAGAATACTCTGCTCTTGGGCTTCGTTTTACCTTTCTGAATTAATTCGCCCGACAAACGCTTTACAAGAGAACATGCAGTTCCAATTAACACCTTAGCATCCTGGCCTTAATGTGTGATGCTTTCAAATAAGCTGCCAAAGCACCAAAGCATCCCCCCAAAAAAATCAGACATGCACTATGTTTTGCAATGGACAGCACCACAACGCATGGTAGTGCGTTACCGTGTGTTGTACTGCACAGTAACGCATTTGTGTTCCCTTTGCATAGAGGTGCAATTTTAATTAAATGACATTGCAATGCACTGATGCATATAACATGCATTACCACAACGCAACAGCAAGAATGGGCCCTGAGAAAATTTCAGTAGCACAGTATCCTGTACATTATGGAATGAGTCAGCATGGGAATCTGGGCTTCATTTTGGTTATTTGCTATGAGTTAGTATACTTAAAATGGAAATGTCCCTGCCCTCAAGGAGCTTATCTCGTAGATTGTACATGCATACCCATACAAGGGCCAATTTACCTATCAGCATGTCTTTTGAGTTTTGGAGGAAACCCATGCAAGCACAGGGAGAACATGCAAACTCCATACAGATAGTGTCCTGGCTGGGATTTGAACCAGGGACCGCCAGTACTGCAAGGCAGAAGTTCCAATCACTAAGCCACTGTATAATACGTGTAAATTCAACGAGATGATGTGAATATTTGATGATACTGATAGAATTATCAATTACATAATAATGTGTTTAATTGTTACTTGTGCTTTTATGCAGTAAAATTAGGCTTTAGCGGTAAAGGTAAATTGTTATGAATTGCTACCTTGCTAGTGGCAATAGGTAATAAACAGACAGAGAAGAGATTGCTTCTAAGGGGTCATTCACATGAGCGTGTACACTCATGCAGAGACCCAATCCCGGGAGGAACAGGTGCTATGTGTAATTTCGTGCAGCAACCTGTACCTCCCTATGGGACGACGCAGCTACCCAAGGTTACACTGCGTCCAAGTGTGGGCACCCGGTCCAGAAGGGATGTGCAGGTTCTGATCTGTGTGTAACTGCATGCAACTGCGTGCAGCCGCATCCTCCCATAGGGAGGTACAGCCTGCTGCACGTAACTACATACAGCATCTGTCCCTCCGGGGATCGGGTCTCTGCATGGCATGCATTCCCATGTGAATGACCCCTAAGGCCTCGTTCACACCAGATGCAGTGCGTTCCAGCCCGATTCTGGCCAGAATGTACTGCATCGCATCGCAGCCGGCTCACTATGTTGTGGGGCAGGAGGGGGCGTGGCGGTCCATTGAAGTGAATGGCACCGTAGCCTGCGGTCCGGTCCGAACAAAATGCTGCAAACTCTACTTTGATGAGACCAGACCGCAGGCATATTGTGCCCTGCGATCCCATGGCATTGTGGCCGGAAGACGTGACCATGGTGCCATTCACTTCAATGGACCGCCACTCCCCTCCTGCCCCACAACATAGTGAGCTGGCCACAATGCAATGCAGTGCGTTCTGGCCAGAATGGGGCCGGAATGCATTGCATCTGGTGTGAACGAGCCTGTAATCATGACATTTGAAACGAAAGATGAAAATGCGGACATTAAAAAATGTTAAACACGCTGAAGATGGCTGTTGACTTTAAATTGTAATCATGATTACATCGTGTGGAATATTTGCACATTCAAAGTGGAAATGTAGGATATTTTATAAGGGAAAAGTAAATGCTTTAAATGTTTTGCATTGCTTATTTTTAGGAAATGAATCATGGAAACATGTAAATTAAAAACTGGGATTTGTTTTGTTGGAGAAATACATTTTTGTCCCCAAAAAAATGCAGAAGTGTTGTCATTATTTACGATGTTGCTAACAGCCCATTTACTATTGACCCCCTCTTCATAGAAGTTTTTATTGCTAGGGCTTTGAATACAGTACTGTATATTGAAATGCAGAATAACAAGTTAACAAAAAAAAGAAAAAGAATGCCCATATATTTATTACTGATGCATATATTTACCTTGTATGTGTATATACTGTTTTCCTGGAAGGGCAATTCTGAAGAGGTTTATAGTTTAAAGTCACAGAACAAAAGAAGAATGCAGCCTCTATGGACAATTCAACCATTATTTTAATTGTTTGTTTCCCCATTTTCATTATATGGACTTCTGAAACTCTGATTCTGTAAAGCCAGCTGTACGACTTTCCAGTTCTTTAAGCTGTGTCCAGAGCAAAGGAAATAACCTACTTAACTTCTGTTACAAATAAGGGAAACATTTATTTTTTGCAATTGTGTCTGATTCGTTGATAACCAGTAGGCTGCATTCTGGATTTGTGGTTGGCTTGGGTTAATTTAGTAGTCAGTATCTTGGCAGAGGAATGTATTGTCTTCTAGCGTATAAGGGCTTGTTCACACCATATCTGGACTTTGCCCAGACCAAAACAGCGTAATACTGGACTAAAAAAGCATCCCAAGGCATCCCTTTAGTATTTCTGTGCTCTGTTCACACCAGCGCAGTCCGTTTCGGGTCCAGACAAAAGAAAATACTGCTTGCCTCATTTTCTCTGATCCGGAATGCACTGGAACGCATGTAAATTAAAAAAAATGCACGCATACGTACTGGAACGCACTGGACAGCACCATTTTAAGCTAAAAAAATGCACTGGAACATGGCAAAAACGCACTGCACTGCATTTGCAGATTTGCTCCAGATCTGGTCCGAACATTGAGTGAACATAGCCAAATAAGTGACAAGAAACATGGATTTATGAAGGACCATTTGTGTCAGACCAAACTACTAACATTCTATGATGAGGTGAATAAAAACCTAGATGGAGGAAAGGGAGTGGATTTTGCAAAAGCATTTGACACGGTACCACATAAACGCTTACTATGCAAGCTGAGATCTATGGGTGTGGATGGATGGAATGGTGTGTACATGGCTAGAAAACTGGAGCTTGTCAAGAGAGTATCGGTAAATGGCTCTTTTTCAAATTGGTTGAGAGTGGTGTGCCCCAGGGTTCTGTTCTAGGCCCCATACTGTTTAACCTGTTTTTAAATAATATTGTGGAAAGTTTTAATAGCAATGTTTCTGTGTTTGCAGTTGATACTAAATGAAGGATAATAGGCACGAGATTAGACATTGCAACATTACAGGAGGACCTGGATAAAATAGGGGAGTGGGCAACTATATGGCAGATGAGGTTTAAAGTTGAAAAATTTTAAAAAATACATTTTGTGGTTAAAAACAGGCAAGCAGAATGCACATTAATGGGTACTCCACTATGCAAGTCAGAGGTGGAAATAGATTAGGGGGTCACAGTTGACTACAGATTGAGCAATAGGACACAATGTCAGGCTCCAGCCAACAAAGCTAGCAGAGTACTGTCATGCATTAGAAAAGGGAATGTACTGTAAAGATAAAGCAATAATTTGCCACTTTACAGAACACTGGTTCGGCCTTATTCTTGAGTATGCGGTTCAGTTTTGGTCACCAATCCACAGAAAGGATGTCCTTGAACTGGAGAGGGTCTAGAGAGGGGCAAAAAAACTAATTAAGGAGCTGGAGGACCAAAGTTATGAGACAAGGCTACTAAATTTAAACTTGTTCATGATGGAAGTGAGCCGATTAAGAGGGAACATGATTTTGATGTACAAAATTATTAATGGGGATGGTAATATCAGCAATAAATGGTTTACTGTAAACTCCCTAAAGAGGACGAGAGGCCACAACCTAAAATTGGAGGAAAAAAAGATTTAACCACAAGGGGCATAGGGGATTCTTTTCTCAGAGCGGTAACATTGTGGAAGTTCTATCGGCACAGGAAGATGCAGTTGTACCACATAGCACCATGCTGCACTGAAAAGAAGTACTGCATGGAGTAATTTTCTTCAGTGCACACAACTGTAATGCGGTGGTGTAAACTGAGCCGATTTAACCCCTTCATGACTGAGCTAGTTTTCAGTTTCTGTTCATAAATGACTGACACACTTTTTAAATTTTTGCTGTGTGATTCTTCCACAGCAGTAATATACTTTCTTATTAAATGTACCCACTCATATTATATATTGTTTTTTAGAGGACAGATGGGGCTATATAATTATATCAAACATGTGTACCTAACGCCTAACTTAGTTTGAATAAAATATAAAAAAATGAGGAAAAACACTAGAAGAAAACACTTTTTTTTCACAAGTTTTGATTATTATTATTATTTTTTTTAGAAATTTGTTATAATAATTATAGTATAAAAAATATATTTATATATCATTTTTATTTTCCTAATTTTGTTTTACACTTTATTTAATTTTTTTACACTTTGTAAAAAAAAATACTTTTTAAAAAAAAATCAGTTTATATCAAGCAGTCACTATGACTACTTGAAAAAAATACTTTTTTTAAACATTTTTGGCTATTATTAGGCTGCTCCAAACTTAGGAGCAGCTAATAATAACCTTAGAGACTGATCCTGACAGCATATCAGATTCAGATCTCACTAAAAGGTCTTTGATCGGCCCAGACGATCAGAAGTCTGATACATTTCACTCAACGAGATACAGAGATACATTGTATCTCTTTGGTGAAATGTATCATAAACATCGGGCTATCAAGCTGTCAAAACGAATAGCAGAGAGGTGACTCACTCTGCTACCTCTCTTAACTCTTTCATTAATGAATGCCTCAATACTGAAGAATTCATTAATGACTGGTAACTGCTGAGAATCAGCGGTTACCTGCTTTACAAAGCCTGATATAACTTGTCACGTACAGTGTACATGGCCAGTCATATAGGCACTTTGTGACGGGACGTACAGTGTACGTCTCTCGTCACGAAGGGGTTAAAGCAAGACAAATTGCCTTGTTTGGGCATTGGGGCTGCACTGCAAAAAGGTAGCCAGGGCAGCCGCTGATGGTTATGTGATTAGATGAAGCACTGAGATTTTGAAGAATGCCGAATTAAGTTTTACTTGCTTAGGAGAATATCACATCAGAAGATAGCATTATACAGCATACAGAGAGAACTTCCTGTGTTTATCATAGATAAGCATGCACATACAGACTAGCATAGACTAGCATTGCACTACAGCGTCATCTAAAGCTCAAAAGACATAATATATGCTGTTGTATTTCCAACACCCCTTCTCAACAACATATGCATTACTATATGACATTTAGCTTCTCTCGAAGGAAACTGTGATCCTTTGGCATTGGCTTGGTGAGTATAGCCACAGTAATTTCTTCTGAAAAGCCTCTGTTAACCTCCCTGGCGGTATTCCATATAATCATACTGCCAGGGAGGTTAATAAGGTCTTTTATGGCTTCTGAGTTTCGGTGCCTTAGTCATCTGTGCCATAGATGTATACATTTGTTTTGTGGATTATGAGTTGCTGTCTTGACTTGTTCGTCTGCGGTAATGAGCCTGTAGAGGTGTCACCTCTGAATTGAACTGTGAGACCGTTATTAGCAAGGGTTTTCACTGATAGAAGGCTTCCTTCTAGGTCTGGAACATACAGTACATTTTTCACGAGGATACTGTGCTTGTCCCCTGACGGTCTCATGCAGTTTCAGAATTCTTGACTGTTAACTTCTGCAGTAATACTTTTCCCATTGGCTAGGAAAACTTTGTCAATGAGAGTAGCTCTGCTGCCAAATGCTATTCGCATTCGGAAGTCCCGACTAGCATTTGGCAGCAGAGCTACTCTCATTGACAAAGTGATTGATTAACAGCTATGCTGCTGAATGTCAACACAGAACAAGTCCTGTAACGTCACGACTCACTCTGCCCCTTTGTTGACATTCGGGTCAGAGCTGTCATTTTGCGGTGGCATTCGTCGGGATTGGAGGGTTCGGCGGGCATCTGGTTTTTTCTTTCAGCGAGTCACCGGCTGTCGTCCATCATGACTGACGTGGATTTACATCACTGTACAATGTGATTGACCTTTGGATTACATTGATGGACATTTTTGGGGGGAATAAAAGACTTTTTAAAAATTGTCAGAAAGCAAAAGAAACCCCCCCAAAATGTTTTACATACATAAATAGCAAGAAGGTAAAGATGGAACATATAGGCCTCCTAAAGCATGACAAGGGAAGGTCAGCTACCAGTGAGAGGGAGCTAACGTGTTAAATGCATTTTTTTCTTCTGTCTTTGCAGATGAGACGGACGTGGGCATCGATTGAGGCATCAGCTGCAGAGATAGTAGTACCAGTTTTAATTTATCTGAGTGGCTTACATACGAGGGTACTAAAATAACTTAGCCAGGTCATAGCCAGACCCTTGTGCATAATTTTTGCATCATTTTTATGGACACTCTGATGACAGGTATAGTCCCGGCTGATTGGCAGAAGAGTAATACTTCCACTTTACAAGTCACTGGTTTGGCCTCATCTTGGGTATGCGATGCACCGACCGACTCTCAGGAAGGAGAGCATCGAGCTGGAGAGACTTCAGCGAAGGGGTTCAAAATTAATTAAAGGGATGGAGGGCCTGAGTTATGAAGACCACCTTCAAAATGTAAACTTATTAACCTTAGAAAAGAGGTGATTAACAGGGGACCTTTTTGCTGTCTACAAAACCATAGATGGGGACCACAATATTCGGAGCAAAGCCATGGAGCGAGTATCGGCAAAACAGCAGAATTAGTTAAATGTTCAAGAGGGGCTCATTGTCAAAGTGTTTAAAGACTGGACTGTCAGCCGGAAATCTTGGTCTGAACGTGTGAATTGTGGCCGTCAGCGACTAGTCAATGTTAGGGCAGAACGGAGAGTGGCAAGACTGGTACAAGACAACAGAAGGGCAACAGTGCAGTGTCAGATTCCTCGCATTACCTTTCAACATCTCGTGGAGTCACGAGGCCGCCCAATGAAGTCATCTCGTGGAGTTATCTTGTGGTCCAACTAAGTACTGATGGGGTGGTCATAATAATCTGGCCACTCAGTGTATATCAGAGCCGTAACAAGCTCCTTTTGCGCCCGAGGCAAGAACAGAAAATTGTGCCCCCCAGACGTATTATGTCACCCTATGCCACGCACGCATGGTGTCATGTGGCGTCATGCGCCCCGCCTCCAGGATGGCGGCACCAAATAGCATAAAAATTTGTTTCGTTTGACGAAACTAATGAAAATATTTTTAGTTTCTGTTAATTTAGTCTTTGCACATGTCTAATAGTGTGTGTGTGTGTTAAGAGATTGAGGACACAGAGTCCTCTGCCCATGCAGCGGGGAATGCGAGGAGAAGCTGTGTTGGACTTCTGGCGTCGCTGTTGCCAATGGTGCCCTGTGCTCGCCATGGCAACAGGGGCGCAGCCAGGCTGGCCCTGGCTACGCCCCCTCTCAGCTGCGCCTAAAGCGAGTGTCTCACTCGCCCCATGGTAGCTACAGCCCTGCTGTATATATGTAGGTACCTTAATTTAAATTTATCATGCTGACCCTATACGACCGTTAAGCAACTTGGTGCTCATTGTCCCTAAGTTGTTCACCCAGGTTGACATGGCCTAGCATGATGTTTCACACAACAACTGCTCCATCCACTGGTGCAATGTAACTGTGGCGTCACAATAGCCCAAACAGGATATATGCACTTTATGGAGAGACCAGGGACTCTCTTCTGTTTTTCTGACATTTGGAAGCTAAATAACTACATACTTTGTGGGTACTTGTTATAAGTCTGGTTCATATACTGCATTCTGACAATATTTTTCTGTAACCCATTTTTTGCAAAGAACACAGAAGTTCTTTATTTGAATTTACAAGTACATTGCCAGAGGTGACACATTAAGTAACTATTATTTTTTTTTAAAAAAGAACAAACTATTCCCCAAGGTATAATACTGTATATGTACACACATTGCTGCAGTACATAATGTCCTGACATTAACCTCAGAAATAGCCTGAGGCCCTGACATGTATATATGCTTGTTTTGCAAATGGCTCTGAGTATCCTGTAAACATAGCAAGTGTTATAAAACCATTTATAGATGGAAATGTAAAATGCAAGACCAGCAATTTACAGTTTTTAATAATAACCCCTCCTTTTGAATTCAGTAAAACCTAATATTTACCATTAAAAGACACACAGAGAAACATCCAACTTGCCCAGCATATTTGTTTCTCATCCAGGCATTTCTTAAGTACATCAAGCGACCGTGCGGCTAACCATAATTGTGCTGTGGAAAAAAAAATGCTTACCTTGGAGTGCAATGCAAGTTTCTCATTTACTATCCCGGCCCTCTCCCCCTGCATAAATCCCCTGCTGATAGAAGGTCTGCTGTGAAGAAAAAGGCTAGATTTTATACTTTTCTTGCCCCTATCTTCTGCTCCCCCAGAGCCTAGACATTACGATCCTTCTGGTGAAATCCTGGGGAATACAGAGCAACCTAAATCTTGTGAGAAGGTGGTTTTACAATGTGCCTTCTTGTGGATTTTGGGCTGCTCTGCATTCCCCAAGAATTTTCCCAGAATCATGGTGATGCCATACCCAGAATGTGGAAGACGGGGCTAAAAGGAAATATGAAAATCTAACTTTATTCTTTACAGGTAAGTTTTGGACTTACTACCTGCAGACAATATATACAGAGGGAGGGAGCCCAGACAATATATGCAGATCTTGCATTACACTGCATGGAGGAAAAGCTGATGGAACAGGCCATTACATCACCTTAAAGAGGCTTTTAAATACCTTTAATTCTTTTTACAGTGTTTATGTGACTACAGTAAGTCCAGGCTGATAGCTCTTGAGGAGGGGGGTGTAGTTATGTCGGTTAATGCCAAATAAACATATATATAATTATTTTATACATAGTAAGTTAATGTATTGCTCAATACATTTACCTTTACACCAACCTAAGAAGCAATAGTACTTAAAACCCACAAAAACTGCCAACACCATACCCTCTTACCCCAAATCATGCTATCGTGGATACCATATATCGATGGCACCAATTTACATTATTGGTAGCCCGGGCTAATAATAACTAACTTTTGGTTTAGGATACAATCATTTACAGTGTATTTAACATCATCTTACATAAAACCCATGATTTTCCAACACTTACCAACTCCCACCCTCACAAAAAAAGGACAGGAGCTACTATCCCTCATCCTTGTAGACACTTAGCAGATTATTGCAAAACCTTGCAAACTGTGAATGGTCCCTTTCCACAAAGTAAACTTCAGGTTAAACAGCATCATGATTAACTCAAAACTGACTAGCATCCTTAAAGATACTTGGAGTAAGTTCCTACATGTATGGTAACCCTGGATAACATTTGCCCACCCACATCTAGGAATGAGACTAGCCTATAGCTTAGGATTTGGATTCTATACCCAGAGGAACCGAGAGTGGAGTTAAAAGGCCCTCCTGATCCCCTTTCTCCCTTCTTTCTTTTCACCAAGACAACCCCCACTTTTTCTTTCTACTTTCTCCGTTCCCTCCACCATCATACACCTTTTCCTCTCCAAACTGAGTTCCTACTTCTATTTGCTACACCTCTATGACCCGCCCTGATACCTGCCTTTAACCCCCTTTTCCCCTACGTCTCTCCTAGCTATTTCACTACACTTCAAATAAGTCCCAACTTTCTGTCCTTCTCCCTGCTCCTCCATCCAACAAGAATTATGCCCCGACAACCATGACAGTCCTTACTCCTACACATCCCACCATTTAAAAGTCTAAGATACACAGTAGCAATTTTCCTGTTCTGCACACTGTGCAATTGTTATTTCTGTTCTGATTCTGTATGTACTGTGTATATGTTGCACAGTAGCACTTTTCTTCTTACACTGGGTGTAATTCTCAGTATCTGCTCCTATTCTGGATGTATGGATGCTGCACAGTAGCACTTCTATTCTCTATGCTGGGTGTAATTCTCATTATCTGTTCTTATAATGTACGTATGGACATTGCACATTACTTTTTATTTTGTCCTGTATGCTGTGTGTAATTCTAATTACTATTCCTATTCTTTATGTATGAATTCTACACAGTAGCCATTTTCTTGCTTTGTGTGCTGCTTTGCTTTATGGGGCATGCCAGTATGCTGTGTATTAAGTAACTGTTATTAAAGTGACACTAAAGTTGGGAGTTAAATCTTAAACATGCATTTAAGTACCCTAACTATTAACAGAAATTGAATCTATTTGTGTATCACTCGGCTGTAGATCCTCAAATCATCTCTGAATTCATGTTTCTGTCCATGAATTTACTGTCCTTCCTTCTAGAGGGTGGCTACTTTTATTCCCCATGGACTCTATGTGTGTTGTAAAGTAGCTACCGCTCCAAGCTTACTCCCGTGATAGACTACAATCTCACATTTGGTTTACTAATTTATATTAAGATTGTAGTCCATCACGGGAGCGAACTTCAAGGGGTGACTACTTTACAAAACACACACAGGGACCGTGGGGAACAAAAGTAGCCACCCTCCAGAAGGAAGGAAGGATAGTGTCAGCATGAATTCAGAGATGATTTAAAGGAGAACTATGGGGTCAGTGCCTTTCCCCATAGTTCTCCTTAGGGTAACGGGAGGATACAAACTAGCGTCCTCCCGTCACCCTAAGCTTAGTATACAGCAGCTGAAGCGGATCCCGACAATTGTGTCTGGATCCGCTCAGCTGCGTGAGTGACAGCTGGCTCTGCCTATCTAGAAGCAGAGCCAGCTGTACCCGCCCCCTCCCCCATCCGTTCCGCCAGTCAGCGCTGGAGAATTGGAGCGGGGAGGGGGGAATCCAGCCCCTCCCCTGTCACGGCAGAGAGCCGTGACAGGATCGTGAAGTGAGCGAACACCGGTATGTGTTCGCTCACTTCCCGATCTACTGAGCCGAACTGTGACAGTCTCATTGTCACAGGTTGGCTAGAACTATGGGGTGAGTGAAAAGCACTCACCTCATAGTTCTCCTTTAAGGATCTACAGCCGAGTGATACACAAATAAGATACATTTTTGTCAATAATTAAGGTACTTGAATGCAAGATTTAATTACAAATATTTGTACATTTTTAATTGTGCCTTTTTGCGAAACGTTAAAAACAATTAAAGAACACAAAAAACTGTAAATAAGTGGCTTATGTTAAAAATCGTTTGTGCACCGTGTTGGTGCTGTGATAAAATGATACAGGCGTAAATTTAATCGCAATACAGTGTATCACAACACATGGCAATGCGTCACAACACTTTGCCATACGCTGCCACACAGTTAAATTATGTTGCAAAGTAGCCATCGCTCTAAGCTCACTCCCATGATAGACTAAAACCTCAGTACAAACTAGCTAACTATACATGAAATTGTAGTCTATCACGGGGGCGAGCTTGGACAACAGACCCACGGCCCATGTGGAACAAATGTAGCCACCCTCCAAAAGGAAGGGCAGTGTCACCATGAATTCAGACATAATTTGAGGATCTACAGCTCAAAGATGTAGAAATAAGAAATAAGGTACATTTTTATTAAAAGGTAAGGTACTGGGGCGTGTCCTGGCCATGGTGGAGTGAGCACGCGTCTTCTCCCTGCTCTCCCGATCCGCTCCAATACAGGGACATTACACAGTACCTAAGGACCCCAAAAATGAATAGGACGAGGCAGAAGAAGGCCCCGGACACCCCTGGACCTCAGGCACCGGGTAAACTAAAAAACTTTTTCTCCCCGAACGCTCCGGTGACCGCGGGGGTAGGCCCCGGAAAAGCCGCGGCCTCGAGTAAAGGCGCGCAGCCGCTGGTACACACACCCGAGTTCCCGTCCAGTCCCAGGCTCTCTCCTCTTCCCCAGCCCAGGGGCCCACAGAAGACTGCCCAGGGTCCTCCCTGTCAAGTGGGCAGAAGGGAGACACGAGACCCGGCACTCCAGGACCAAACAGGCCCCCTGGATATAGGGGCCATCTTGAGCCTATTGCCCACTAAGGCAGATATGGTGGCGAAAATAGAAGAAGCCCACAGCCGGGACATATAGTCACTTTAGGGCTGCATTTACACGGCGCATTACAACTTCTCTTACATCCTGGAAGTGATTCCAGGCATCCTTTCTTGTTCAGTTTTCTATGCAGGCTCAAGATTTTTTTATGGTGTGTGTTTAGCCATGCCCCCTACCAACGGAGTCACACCCAGTTCATTGCCCACATGCCAATAACCCTATAAACTCTTCTGCCAGGTTGACTTCTGACCCGTTAGTTATTTAGCTCTTGGCTTTTGAGTCATATGAAGGTGAATAGCCCATTTAAGCTTCTATTTTAGGTAGAGGCAGCTGAAGCAACAGGGCAGCTGTCAGTCCTTCCATCAAATGTGCAGACGGCTTTCAATCTACAATTACATTTCTGTCACACAAAAATCCTGGAAATGTATTTTAAACTTGACCCTATCCACTTCAAAAGCAGCGTCCAAAACCTTTCAGGGCACTGCATGTGTCTCTAGCAATCCTGGATTGCAGGCACATACTGTATGCCTGGCTGTTACCCACATCAAATGATAAAATTCTTCACAGTTGTTACAAATGTAACTATGTCATATAAACAGGGTGTCAGTCTTTGCCCTTTTTAAATAAGGCCAGAAGAATAAATAAACAAAACTGCTTCTGAGTGCTAGAAGCGTATATATTTTCCATACTGTACTTCAAGTTGTTCTCTGTTACGCAACGCTTGCCAGAGCTTTGGTAAGAGCTACAGGGATCTGGCATGAAGTGGGAGTGGGGAGATTAGCATGTGTGTCTGTGGTCAGGCCTACTAGCAAAAACGAGACACTGAGAGGCTTGTGTTACCTGTTCATTGGCAGCATCCGCGCAGCACCTGCACAGCTAAAATAATCCACTAGGAAGAAAAGAGTTCACATGGCGGCTTTGAAAATAATCTGAGCGTGTATGCCACATGTGAATACATTTAACACAATGTCATCTGCTTGAAAACCAGCTGAAAGCTGTTACTGGCAGGAAAAGGAAAAATATTTGTTTTACAAAATGAAAACAGCTTCTAGAAATTGTATGAACTGATATGATCTATGTTCCTCCTGGCTAAATAAATACAGGAAAAAACAATAAGGACAAATTATAAAGTCCCCAGAACAGCTACACAGGGTTTCCACTTTTTTGACGGAGGAAAGACCTAACATAAGGCTGTGTATGTGGGGGAATGAGGGGGAGTGGGGGGCTGTAGCACACCTCAGGAAAAAGTGAGGTTTGTTCAAAATGGGTGCGGATTGATATGAGTGATTAAAGCAGTAGTGGGTCTGGTAATATGGCCTGGACCTACTCTTGCTGAAACAATGACTGCTGGTGTTGACAGAGGAGTTGTTAAGATTGTGAAAGAGTATTGGGCGTGTGCAGTGATGTCCTTGCGCATGAGCGGTCATCTTATTGAGAGAGGAGGGACGTTCACCCAGCGGGAGGAGGTATATCGCCTGGTCCCCTCCTCTCTCCTGACACTGTTGGGCTCTCGGCCAATGACAGAGTGCCCGACTTTTCAGAGGGGGTGACACCAAAATGACTGTCACCCCTTCAATGGTGGCACCCAGGTGCGGGCCGCACCGCCCTTGTGACGCCACTGAATGTACAGCATGCAGGGGTCTAAAGTATAGAATATACAGGGTGCTGGGACCAGTTATATGTAACATACAGCTTAGGGAACAGAGAGAAGGGGTCAGGAGTACATAATGTACAGAGTCCAGGGGTCAGGAGTATGTAATGTACAGCATGCAAGGGTCAAGAATATATAATGTACACACAAAGTGCAGGGGTTAGTAGTATGTAATGCACAGAGTGTAGGGGTTGGGGCATGTACAGTGTGCAGGATTCATTATCATGTAACACACAAAGTGCAGTGGTCAGTAGTGTGTAACGTACAGACTACAGAAATCCAGAGTGTGTAACATGCAGAGTGCAGGTGTTTGTAATATGTAAAGCACAACGTGCAGGGGACACTGGTATGCAATGTACAGAGTGCAGAGATCAGGAGCATGTAGCATACAGAGTGCTGAAATCAGGAGTGTGTAATGTAATGTATAATGTACATACAGAGTCCAGGGATCAGTAGTATGTAGTGTGCAGAGTTCATGGGTCAGGAGTATGTATTGCACAGAGTATAGGGGTCAGTTCTATGTACCACACAGAGTGCAGGGGTTAGGAGTGTGTAACACACAGAGTGCAAGATATGCCTATATGTTCCTACTCTTGTAACCTTCAGTCAATTTAAAAAAAAAATCACCAAGCAAATAAATGTATTGTAGGGATATTTACTGAAAACTAACAGCTGTATCATCACAGAAGATCAGCATGTCAGTGGCATAAAAAATGACCCTTGCAGTCAACTAATGATATGAACCAATTGCAATGCACAAAGGGAACAATGACCAGGAAATCTTTTTTGGCACTGACACAAGTGGTAAAACACAAGCTATTCTGAGGAAGCATGGAATTATGTTGCAGACTACTGTAGCATACAATTAAGAACAACATTGTATTGTACAGAGAATGAACCACACTTGATGTGAAAGAAGCAAAAGTGCGCTATTTCATATGGATATGACAACAACATACTGGAGAGAGGCAATTGTGATGCCTGCTATCTCCAAAACTGTTTACCTGGCAATGCAGCAGAAAAAACTTAAGGTGACTTCTTGTCACCTTGAGAATAGGGTTCTTCATGACCCCGTAATGTTTGTCTTATGCTTGCTTTCACTATATGATTTTTTTTTAACTTTGACCTTATTTATAGTTTTTGTTTTTTTTGGCGAGTGCTGGCTTTTTCTTTATACAGATATAGGAGTTGCCATATCACTTCATTGCAGATGTGTAGGTAAATCCTGGAAAAGGGACTGTAACTAAAAGAATCATGCAATACCTAAAACAAACTCAAGACTTGAACTTGAGATTATCTACAAATGGTTACCCAAAACTCATTGGATATATAAATTCAAAATGTGTGAGTGGTCTCAGTACTCACAGATCTACAAATAAAATGCTAGAACCAGTGGCGTAACAATAGCCATAGCAACCCATGTGGCTGCTATGGGGCTTGGGATAGAAGAGGGACCCATTAGGGATGCTGATTAGGAAAACATCACTGTGAGGCTTCTGGTATAGAAGAACTGAAGTCAGATGGTCTAATTACAGATCCCCCTCCATGCATTATTCTGCTTTTCTATCTTATCAGTGTAGATTCATTGCCCCCTAAACTTCTCCTATAGACCGAAATTAACTCCCTATGTCTATTGCAGTCACAAATCCCAGAGTTTCATCTCTGTTAAAACCTCATAGGAGGCCTGAGTTTTGTGGTTCTACAAAAAAAAGTTTAATGAAGCTAGCGTTTAAAGAAGTTTGTATTAGGGTTGAAGAGTAAATGTGTTAAAGAGCTTTAATAATTTTATTACAATATAACATATCATTCTGGTTATTACTATTAGTACTACTATAACTTTTATCTCCAGTCCCTAGTAGTGTACTGACTACGCGGACAGCTCTCTTGCTGCCAGTTCTTGATACACTTCATGTTAAGAGCAAATACATGTGTTGTCACAGTTGAAACTGCCAGCCACAACAGCGAGAAATTTAGTTGGAGGGATCCAAAGTTTTGCTATGGGGCCCCATGATTTGTAGTTATGCCCCTGGCTATAGCCAAGTACATTGATGTCAGGTACCATTACCTCTGAGACCACTTGGAACAAAATGTGATTGTGCTTGAATACTGTGAAACTGATAAGATGATAGCAGATGCTATTAAAAAACCGCTACCAAGGCCAAGGTTTGAAGAACTCCGAAAGAAGAAAATAGGTGCAACCACCATTCTCATATGTTTTAGTGTGCTTAGTAATTCTGCCACTAAGTGGTAGTGTTTTTAATGTTCTTGTCAAATGTCATTTTCTTCCTAGTAGAGGTACATAATTATAACGTCATGTCCTGTCTGCGTTAATTTTTTTACATTAAAACAAGAAGGGGTCGGCCATGTTCTACAGGAACACTGACTGGTAAGAGTTATATCTGCAGCAGCTTTCCAAAAAAAATATTTCTAACTAGAGGCCTAGAAAATGAGCATAATGCACATGTTCTCCTATGCACTAGTACAGGGAATCCCATCTTGATCTTATACACTTACATTAATCCTGGGATCTTTAGCTGCTGGCCAAACTGAACACTGCTTTCTGTCCTGTTATATTACTGTGCCACAAGTGGCAGTCTCGTAGAAACACATACACATCCTCATTAAGGATCATTTTTAAAAATAGATACTCTTTCATTACATATGCCTTTCTTCATACAAAATATTGGCATACAGCCTACCTGTATGCCATGACAGCTCACTGTCCTCAAATGGCATGAAAACAAATGGGCGGCGAGAGGTGCATTGTTGGAGTCTTTTTTTTCTTTAAATAGAGGACTTTACAAAAGACTCAAAAATGTCTTTTGTTTTTTGTTTAATTGAAGGATTTTTTCAAGTAGTGGTGTGTTTATTTACTTTTTTCAGTGCCTTTTGGTGAATGAGTAGGGGTAACAACTACCCCTTAATCATTCACAAGAGGGGGTGGGAACTGGGTGCCCTCTTTACGAAAGGGGGTACCCAGATGCAGATGAGCCCCCCTGCCCGCAGACCCCCACAACCACTGGTCCAGGGTTTTGGCGAAGAGGCCCTTGTCCTCATCGGCATTGGGACAAGATGCTTTTCCAAGGGGTCCCCCCCTGGAAAAGCACCCTCCCAATGCAGAGGGCATGTGGCCCGGTATGGTGCAGGGGGGGGGGCTTGCTTGTTTTCCCCCATTTCCTGCCCTGCCAGGCCAGTGCTCCCCTAAAGGGTCTGGCATTACTTTGTAGGGGAACCCTAGGCATTTTTCTTTTTTTTTACATCGTAGTTCCTGCTAACATTCCTACCAGACCTAAAGGGTACCCCGCGCTATTTTTTTTCCCAATCTGTCACAAACTTGCAGGGGATTCGGTCTGCTTCGGTGGACCGTTCGCCTCGCTCCGGCTGTGTTTGGCAGTGCTAAGCCGAGAAATGTGTGTTTGACTCAGCAGTTTACTTCAGCTGCTGTACGGGCTATTGTGAATAGCACATGCAGCAGCCCTTCGGTTCGGCAAAACTGAAGGGTTCCTGCAGTTGACGTGAGCTGAAGGATTAGCCGAATGTTCAGCTAAAGCTTCAGCTTGGTGAATAACCCCCTTAGAGTCCTTGCCCTGCTAGTCAGCAACAGGAAAAAACACATAAAAACTAAATCATTGGTGGTTAGTGATATTAAGATTACTCCAACAAACATTATGGTCAGCAGCAATAAAATCACCCCAAAGT
>NW_017306293.1:3639990-3656502 GCF_000935625.1 Nanorana parkeri | reverse complement strand
GTCAGTGTTCTCCCCCTTTCAGAAGCCTTAGTAAATCAGTGTGTGAACACAGCCTGGATATACAGTATTACAAACTTTCTCATAACCTTCTACATACTACTGTCATGTTTACATACATTATGTAGTGATAACAAAGTGCCCAGGTTGTAACCACAGACCTTCTAACTGCCTAATATTAAACCTACTAGGGGATTAGGGAATACAGTATAATGTAATATTTATTAACACTCTTATTACATAGTGCAATATTACAATGTGTAAAATGTATAACAATATCGCTTCATTACAGATTTGTACCTGCTTCTGTATACTGAGACAGGCCATTGCTGTACCTCCCACACACTGACTGCTTAGGGGCAGTTCTACCTGTTATATTCATTTGACCAGTGCCAATATTGCAAATAAAACAACAACATTTTTATAGCATTAAACTAAAAATGTCGTAGCTATAAAACGTAGATTATAGCGTAGCTATAAAATATATGTAATTTTTGCAAGGAAAGTTGAATTTTATATACATTTACAAATATAAATATAGGTTCACTATAATGTCATCTTAATGGCACTGCACAAGTTAAACCTCCATGGACAACAATATTCCACAGTTTGATCAGAAAGCACTTCACACTATTGTTTCTAATTTTTTGCATTAAAGTAATTTCTTCAACTCCTGGAAGGGGTAATGGAACAAACACGGCCAAGTCTCAAATACTTTTTGGTGCAGAGCCGGAGTCAATATTTTCAAAATCTAAAATTCTAACGTTGTTACGTGAAAACTTCTAAAGACTTTTCCATACAGTGTAACCCTCGTAATATAGTGTGTGAGAGGATAGCATCACATGTAGGCTCTGGAATAAAGCTCAATAGTTATATCTGAGATGTACAGTATTATTCTGAGTTACGCTCAGAATAAGTTAGCTCAAAGTAATGAGAATAAGGTAGCTCAGCATCTGCCAATAGGTCTCTTGTTCTGAAAAAAATGTAAGTGATAAAGAGATGCCATAATATCCACATCTCGCGTGCCCTACCATAGACAGATCTGATGAAGCACCATGTACCCAGATGAGATTCCCCTGGGCAGATGTGCTACAGACCCAGAAAGTCCACCAGCCAGTTTTGCACTTTGGGAAAATGACTCGCTGAGAAAGATGGTACATGAAGTTCAACTCAGCAAAAAATGTGTTTTACCTCTTGTGATGTGGCCTGATTTCTCGTGCCTCCCCCCTATGTTTTATGTATGCTACTGCTTTAGCGGGGACATAATTTGAAATTACAGGGCCCTATAGCAAAATTTTGTATGTGCCTCACCTCCGCCCGGAACCTATAACCCCCACCCCGCAGCTTATAACCCTCAACAACAAAAAAGTAATGCCATTGAACAACACATTACTACACTCATGTGACACAGTGCCCAATCAACAGCTTATATTAATTTTAAACAGCAAAGCAAAAATTTAAATAACCATATAATAAATAAAGTACAAATTTCAAAGTATTGTGTGTACTACTTTTACTCTTTTATACTTTATGTAAAGAGCAAACAAGGCAAACTGTGATGGTGTAACAGGAAGATTAACATGATGATAACCTTGTAAGGGAAGGAATACATTAGGTTTTACATTCTATGCACTTTAACTTGACATTAAATTCTTCATTTTTGAGTTTATACCTACTTCAAGTAGTCCTTGATGCTTAACGTGCATATTTTCAACATGTCTTTAAAAAAAAAGCAAAGGAAAAGAACCCATGGTTTCAATATTCAACAACCAAAAACAAGTCAAATGTAAGGCAACGGAACATGAGAAAAATCAACCTAAAATACATCTACATAAAATATGTAGATAAGATGATGATAAATTACAAATTACAAATAACAAATATGCTTTTATTTGATTTTTCCATTTCTCTGCAAAGCTGTTTTCCAGCCAAACAGGCAGTGCAGAAGCCAAAAACTAATCATCCTTTAATTTAATTGACTAGAAATGGGTAATTTTCATCAGACAGGAAGATTTAGATGGGCAAGGTGTACACACACTGTACAAAAGAGTGTATGCAGAAAACTAATTTTGACTGGATTCAAATAAAAAAAAGTTATTCACCTAGGATGACATTTTGGCTGATTTGCAATCCTCAAACAGGGGACATAGGGCTGAACAGGTATGTAAAAACAAATGTATCTTTTAACCAGCCAATTCAATGACTGAGGCTAGTTAAACAGGTAAAGTGGAACTCTAGCCAAACAACAAAGTACAACACTGACATACATATAAGCATTCAGCCAAAATATTTGCCAAATACTTATAATTCTGTTCATCCAGTTTTCTGTTGCACACATCAAAACCATCTTGGAAAGCCAGTCAGGTAGCGCCATGTAACTTTGCCCCCTTCTAAGTCTGCTCACTAAAACATCCTATCCTTTTAAAGAGGTCTTCCATTTTATTAACCTGCTCCAGTAAGCTGCCAATTCTACCATGTATTTTTTCAAATATTTGCCTAAAGTTCCAAACTGTAACCAAAGGGTTCTATTTATAACATATTTCCTATGCTCCTCAGCTTCATATTCACAGGTTGAATGGTTTTGCGAATTGGTTATAAATAGACCCTATGGTTTAACACAAATAAGAAAGGCTATGACAACAAAACCAAACATGAACTTTGAAAACTCTTCCAACTTGCATACTCACAAAGCAACACATCTTAGAAAACAGGTCTGCATGCCTTCAATTCTGCAAATGTGTCCTCAATGCTGTCTTTGGTCCAGGCGTTTAGCTCTTGCATTTTCAATGCTTAGGATAGCAAGGTCAGAAAGCCTTTGCTCAGACATAGTGCTTCTGAGATAACTCTTTATTAGTTTTAGTTTTGACAAGGATCTTTCTGCTGAGGCCACAGTCCCAGGTAGTGTTAGGAATAGAAGCAATGCTATGCACACATCTGCCAAATTTGATGAAAGAGCACTATTCTCAACTAAGAGCAAATGTGCAAGATCCTTCACAGAGGACCATTTCTGAATGTCCCTGTCAGGAAGCCAGAGCCAGAGTTGGAGCCATAATTCTTTCACCGCCGTTTGCGCATGCGCATGGTGCAGCTAATAGAGTTGTATCAAGTGCAGCGTCTCTGCGTAAGCGTGCGCCGATGTGTTTTGAGTTTTTGGCGCCCTCTGGGCTATATAAGGCTGTGACTAACAAACCTCCTTTGCTGTCAGATCGTCAGCTTCCCTGTGTTCCTGTATCCTGCTCCTGAAGTGTTCCTGTTATCTTGACCCGGCTTGGCTTTGACCTTTCTGTTTCTCTCCAGTGATTGACCCTCGGCTTGCTCCAGACCATCCTCCTGCCTCATCCCCTGTACCACGTTGTCTGCACGTTGATGACATCGGCCTGTCCTGACTACCCTGCTATCCTTGTGAACTAGTATGTTGCGCTTGTTTGAAATCTCTTACGTGCGATTTTGTTTCAATATTTCATTGTGATAATGTAATCTTTAAAACACATAAGTGATTTATATCATAGAGTGAAATAAAGAATTAAATATATATTACATAAACATGCAAGTGAATAATACAAATTAATAAACCTTATCTCATCTTATAATTATTTGATCTCTACTACATGATGGTATTAGTGAAAACAGCACATATATAATCTGAATGTCACCCGTGTAAATATATGTGATAATTATGTGAATCACTATAAACAATATAAATATAACAAGGTTATATAACAGAGGAAGAAATTATTAGATGAACGGCAGAGTCTAACAAAAAATATATATAACGGCCAAGTGGAAAGCCCGCAAGTGGATCCGTCGACGGAAGATAAAGTAACAGATACTTGGTTATTTTCAACGTACCATCATTAATTTTCGCAGTTTGATTCCAAGAACTTGATTCCTCCCATAAGCACACTCCAAACTAAGACATTGTATAAATAGGACAAACTGACCTAAGGAAATTGTATGCCTAAAATAATCCCACTCTATTAGGGTGGATGGATAGCGGGCTTCCCACTTTTTGTTGGACTCTGCCGTTCATCTAATAATTTATTCCTCTGTTATATAACCTTGTTATATTTATATCGTTTATAGTGATTCACATAATTATCACATATATTTACACGGGTGACATTCAGATTATATATGTGCTGTTTTCACTAATACCACCATGTAGTAGAAATCAATTCCACTTTTTGTTGGACTCTGCCGTTCATCTAATAATTTATTATATATGTGCTGTTTTCACTAATACCACCATGTAGTAGAAATCAAATAATTATAAGATGAGATAAGGTTTATTAATTTGTATTATTCACTTGCATGTTTATTTAATATATATTGAATTCTTTATTTCACTCTATGATATAAATCACTTATGTGTTTTAAAGATTACATTATCACAATGAAATATTGAAACAAAATCGCACGTAAGAGATTTCAACCAAGCGCAACATACTAGTTCACATTTGATCACACTGATACACATTGTTGCAGCTGGTACTTTAATTTAATTTAATTCACCTTCCTAGCGCAGTCAATTTTGGATACCCTGCTATCCTTGTCTGCTGCTCCTGCTCACCGGATTCAGCTACTACTGGCACTCCTGCCCCTCTGTGCCCCGGTGCTCCTGTACCCATTCAGGTGCCTCAAGACCAGAGAAGTGAGAAAGGCCGCCCTCGACATCTCAGACTCCCCTAAGGTACGTGACAGTCCCCTTTAAGTGCTGATCTAAAACTTAGAAGCTGACCAGGGAAAGTTGATGAGAGGTCTTTTATGTACTTTTGCTGCAGATATGATGTAGCTTGAAACAAATCTTCATCCGATGCTGATGCAAGAACTACAGGTTGAATTATAGCAAACCGCTGGACAGCCTGATTCAGTCCCTTGAACCTGTTTGACAGCTGGCTTACTATTATGTCTAAGCACCTATAGAAAACGTTGATTTTGAAACGTTCAAGGTTCTCTAATCTCTCATCAACACATAATTCATCAAAATGCTTTTTGACAGTGCAAATTTATTTTGCTTCAAATCTGGGGGTAATATTCCATTTTTGTGCAAGCAATACAGCATTACTCTGGCTACCTCAAAATTGCTACTGAAATTGGAAAGCTCATCCACCGCTGTCCTAATTAAATGAGTAGCTTTGGACAAGTCCATGCTCTCTGACTGGAGTAGTTTAGACAGAGGATTTAAGCGTGTGAATATTTTAGTTCGTAGAATAATTAGAAATATAGATTAAAAAGGAGTCAAATTTTTCTTTCAGCCCCATTGCCTCTTCTTTTTCACTTTTTTTGTTAGCTACAAGGCTTATTTTTGATAGCACTTTAAGTACATCTGCAAAACGAAAATGCAAGGCAAGCAGTGACTCATAGCGAGATGACCAGCATGTTGGACACAATTTCTTCAGTGTAACAGAAGATTCACTGGTAAATGAAGACAGGATTTCCCACCGGTTTCCATCGTCCCCAAAAAATGTGTGTACATGTTGAACCACTCCCATGAAGTTTGAGACCTCTGTAATCTCTGCCACAGCATCTTGGAGGACCAAATTATGATTGTGTGCTGCACAGAGAACATAAAGAGCATTTTCCTCTCTATGCAAAATTCAAGCCTGCACACCAGAATAGATTCCATCATAGTCCTGACCATGGCACTTATATAGAGAAATTCCTTTATCATCAATAAATGCAAGTATTTCTTTTTCCATACTTGCAGCACTTTGGTCATGAATAGAGTTAAATCCAAGAAATGCTTCATGTACCGTATATACTCGAGTATAAGCCGAGATTTTCAGCCCATTTTTTTGGGTGAAAAGTGCCCCCCTCTTTTTTTACTCTCATATTTCGATCGCTTTCAATAGAAACATATTGGAGCACCTGGCTCATTTGATCACATTTAGAGATATCATGAGTAGTATCGATAATCAACAAGTAAAACTGTGCGTTTTGCACTTCAGACAAAATGTAATTTAGAACTTGCTTTGACAAAATATCTATAACTTAATGTTGAATTGAACTAAGGTATTTTACTGTGCCCTGTGGTAACTGTAGCGATTGCTTTAGTATAGGATGATACTCAGCTAGCAGCTCAATTATTGTGTCACGATTAGGGCACTCGAGCACCAGGAATCGTAAACTCTGGGTCTTGGGGAGCAGTATATAGGGATTGAATTAGGAGTGGGCAGGCATACGGGTCTCTGAAGATGCAGGGATAGTGTGACCGCACAACAAACGCAGGGGTGCCAGAGTGGCAGGATCTAAGGAGCCACATGGTCTTCCCCAGAGCCACTGATGGTGTGGATGTTGAGCTGCAAGGCAGCTCCCAGGTTACGGCTCTCTGACACACCGGTGCAGGCACAGTGCAAGCGAGTACTCAGGGGCCACAGCACAGGGAACAAGACACAGGGTGCACACAGGATACAAGATACAGAAAACAGACACTAGAGGGAATACGCAGGGAACATGCGTGGCACAGGGAGCAGGTAACCGAAGGGAATACACCACAGGTGTACCCACAGGGACAAGAGATACACAGGAACAGCACAGGGGAACGCACAAGAGAAAAGAGGGAGGTCCACAATAGTGCAGAGCACTTTAACCACAGGAAGCAGGAGGCAACCACAAACAGAGCAGGGGGCAATGCTGTGGAGGGAACACACAGCCACAGCAAACAGAGATACATGGACAGACAACAGAGGGAATGAAAGAGCGCAGCAAGAAGGGAGCACTGAAACCAACAAGAGCAAACAAAGACACAAAATGCAAGGTATACTCAAGCGGCAATACCACAAAAACAGAGAGGTCCGGCTACTAGTGTGGAGACTCATTGCTCGAACGCTAAAGCACAGGTGCACGAGCCTTGTAACACCTAGGCTTAGGGCGGACTGACAGGAAACTGAGCAGCTCGGACAGGATGCAAAACCCGGCGCCGGATCAAAGTACAAGGAACTGTGACATATTGCCAGGAAATTTCCACTGTTGACTTCTCCTATTTTTTCTCTGTGGCCATGAAAGGCCATGTTATTCATAGTCAAGGTGACATTCACTATTCTATTTAAAACCTCTCTCCAAAAGTTTTTTATTTTCTTAATTGTTTTTAGTTTTCCTCATCAATTGTTCCCTTTTTACGCCACTGATCATATATTATGCAAGAATCTATATAAGTTTGAGATGTTTGTACTTGGTTCATTAAGGGGAAACTGGCTAAGTGGCAATGGCTCCTGTTCTGGTATGTCAGTAATTGTGAGGGAAAGGCATTATGGTCTGCTGTAGAGCTCTGAGCAACATTGGGCACATTAACCACTTCAAGACCAGGTGTTTGGACCCCCTTCCTGGCCAGGCCATTTTTCAGTGTTCAGCGCTGCAGTCCTTTGACTGACGTCATGCAACGCTGTACTGAAATGAATTTTATACCATTTTTTGGGGACAGATAGGGCTTTATTTTGGGGGTATTTAATCACCACTGGGGTTTTTATTTTTTATTATAATTAGGAAAAATTACAGAAAATTTTGAAAAAAAAAAGTTTTTTTTACATTATGTTAGGAAACATTTATTATTAACCAGTTTTTTGGTAAAATATAAAAGATCGGGTCACGTCGGGTAAATAGACACCAAACATGTCAAGCTTTAAAATTGTGCGCACCCGCGAAATTGCAGAAAACTACCATACCCAAAATTGGCCATAGGCGACACTTTAAAAGCTTTTACCGCTCATCAGTTTAGTGTTATCAGTGATTGATGGCCCTAGACTTATTGCTCTCACTCCGACGTTCGCGGCGATATGCAACATGTGCGGCGCAATGGGCGCAATCGTCTTTTTCGCACGTATGCGCCCCCGACGCATGTTTGCATGCGTGTATGTATGGGTGGGGACTTTAAAACATTTTTTTGTTTTTTTATTCTTTTTTTATGTGTAACTTTAAATTTGGGGGGGTATGTTACATATCGCCGCGAACGTCGCAGTGAGAGCAATCATTTTAGGGCCATCAATCACTGATAACACTAAACTGATGAGCGGTAACAGCTTTTAAAGCGTCGCCTATGGCCAATTTTGGGTATTATCGTTTTTTGAGGTTTCGCGCGCGCACGCAATTTTAAGGCTTGACATGTTTAGTGTCTTTTTACCCGACGTGACCCCATCTTTTATATTTTACCAAAAAATTGGGTAATAATAAATGTTTTATCATTTAATATAGGGGAAACTGTTTTTTTTTTAAATTTCTGTAATTTTTCCTTAATATAGTAAAAAAATTAAACCCCCAGTGGTGAATAAATACAACCAAAAGAAAGCTCTATCTGTCCCCAAAAAAGGGTATAAAATTAATTTCAGTACAGCGCTGCATGACGGAATAAATTTTTGAGCAGTTCGAAAAGTGCTTTTAAATGCCCAACACAAAAAAAATCCCATGATTTTTAATAGGGATTCACCGATACCGATACTAGTGAGATGAGGAGGGAGCATGAAGCCAGCTTCCCGGCCAATCAGAAAGCAGGGCATTCCTTTATTACACGGCACCCGGCTTCCTGATTGGCCGGCCAGACGGCTCCGGCTGGGTACCGGAGGAAGGCCGCGTTCTCGCTGGAGAGGCCCCGGGGGTAACAGGCTGAACATACTAAGGTAAGAGGGGACTTTCTTGTTAATCGGGAAGCCGTGTGGCGAGTCTTTACACGCTGCCCGGCTTCCCAGCTAATCGCCCTTGGAAAAGCACATTGTCCCCATGCGATGGGAGATTCTCTGAGATTCTCTATGCTGGGCTCTGCAGGGGTCTCAGCTGGGCTGGTTGGGGCTGCATCTCCCTCCCAGCTCCTCTTACCTGCTCCTGCTGCTGGTGCCTGGCCTCCCCTCCCGCCGGACTGGCCGGAAGTAACGTGATTTCACTTCCGGCCGGTTCAACATCAGAACACTGGCGGTGCTCCTGGGGCCCCAGCCTCCTCTGAAGCCCCTGGATCAGCACTGCTGGTATCGGCCGTAGCCCCCCTGTTGGCGACCCTGAGTATGTATTTTAACAGTGTATTTAGTCACTTGCTTGGAGTTAAGCATTAAGTAGCCACATGTGTGCAAAAAAAATAGGACATTCAATATTTTTTTTAATTTGCTGTTATTTCTTGTAGTTTATGTTAGTTCCATTTTTAGTTTTCATTTTGAGGTTAAAAGTTCAGCTTTATTTAAAATAATTGCCCAGCACCCCCATCCTTAGCTCTCTCAATACATTTAGTTGTGCAACGAACCAACACCCCCCCTCCCCCCCAAACACACACTTCCTTTGCAGGTCCATAGTTAGCTCCTCCAATGTGTGCAAACCTACTAGTAAGAATCAAGTGTCAGCGCTGGCACACTAACTTCCCATAGACTTGAATGGGATGTCACTTCTGCAATATGATTATGTCCTATTCAAGTCTATGGGGCATTAGTGCGCCGACAGCCCTGCACTACATTTTTCTTGACTGGCCCATGGATGCATTCGCTGGAGGAAGCAAGTATGGGCCTGCAACATTTATTAAGAGGGCTAGGGAGGGACTGAAGAAACTTTTAACGAAGCTAAACTAAATGGAGATCTTTAAGACATTTCAAAATATGGCTCTGTGTTGCATTAATGCAATGTTTCCAGTTTCAGCTACAGGTGATAGAAGTAAGGCGACACTTTAATAAACATTTATTTTTTCTCCGTGTGGAACTCAGTAAGATCAAAGACATGAGGAATAAAGTGAATACTATATATAGTTATAGCTTTGAATGAAGTAGCACTCTCAAGCAGTATGTTGGTGTTTAATCATGTTTCCAAACACTGTTTAATGGTTACATTTTCTTAAGCTTCTGGATTGTGAGGAAGGAAGCTGGAAGAAAAACATATAACAGCATGCACTGGGTGGAATCTGAAAAACTAGGAATGTTTCAGTTGTAAAAACTGGGTCAGTTGGCAGCATTTCCTTTCCTGTACGAGCGACACTTGGCAAGCTCCACTTGGCTAAATGGTACGCTGTAGGGCATGTATGAAAGCACAAACCAGTGAGTCTCATAGGGGATTTGTTGTGGGATTGCTCTCTCTGGTGGTCACATTGAGCAGTGACATTTATTGTATTCTTTTAAATATAATAAAAAGGATGTTACTGCCATTTACTAAGTAAAAAAGAATGCTAATTGATTGGCTGTCATGCTGATCTAATGGCTTTAATACTTTTTGAGTCAATGTCCCAATGCAAGAAATCATTTCGGGAATTCTGACTTCAGCCACATGGTTCATGTTTGTTCTGGGCCAGTGCCTCAGAAATCACTGAATCCAAAGACTGCCTGGAAGCAGTAATTTCAGAAGGGCGTCAATAGCAACCTACATTCAGGTTCTCTTTCATTATTTTACTGCCATGGCATGGACTACGGCATAGCAGATTTAAGCTGTAAAAAAATGTGTGGCTGTAAGACATTTAACCCCACAAAAAATGTGTTTCGTTTCGGATCGATTCGGATTCTTATTTCTTTTGTTTTTTGGATTTCGTAGCCAAAATTCTATTCGGTTTGTTATTCAGATTTCGTATCCTTCCGAATGTTCGTTTCAGAAAGGTCCACAACAGGAAGTCATATGACTGTGCCCCCCAACAGCCAAAAAAAAACATCTGATCGGCATGAGAACAGTCTCCTTACGGAGCAGCATACAGTAATACAGTAATGGGTCTTCCTGTGTTTCCTCTGTGATGCACCTCAATAATAAATACACAGCACACTTGCACACCTTGAGATGGCTCGAATACCTTGATATTAGGGTTGGTTGCTATGGGTTACCACAACTCAATAATCTTCTTGTCTCGGGATAACAGAAAATTTAATCATACTCACCGTAAATTTTCTTTTCCTGGTTATACTCCATGGCAGCGCTGACAATTGGGAATTACACAAGCAGAAGTCAGGGAGGGAAACAAGACCAAGAGCCACAGTAATGCATGCTGAAAACTTTTAATGAGAGACTCCATGGTGAGAAAGTAACACACTCCTGCCAAACTGGTCATTAACCGCAGCTCTAACATACAATCTGTAATGCTTTATAAAAGTAGATTTTGGAAGGCCATGTGGCCGCTCTGCAGATGTGGTCTGAAGAAACCCCTGCTGCCGCTGCCCAGGAGGACGACATAGCCCGTGTGGAGTGAGCCCTGATGCCTTCTGGCGGAGATAACCCTGCTGCCCGATAGGCGTTAATGATCGTGAAAACAATCCACCAGCTCAGGGTAGCCTTAGTTGCGGCCTGCCCTTTCCTTGCTCCTGCTGGGACAAAAAACAAACCTTTCAGACTTTCTCCATTCCCTGCAGCGTTCCACGTAGATCCTGAGACAGCGAACCAAGTCCAGGCAACCGTCTCTGTCCTGTGAACTGAGAGCCGGCAAAACGATATCCTGATTCATATGAAAGCTGGAGTGTACCTTCGGTAGAAACTCCGGAACAGTCCTTAGAATCACTCTATCTTCCTGAAAGATAAGAAAAGGTTGTAAACAACTGCAGGCTTGGAGCTCCGACACTCTCCTACCGGAAGCCAAGGCCACCAAGGAGACGGTTTTGTAAGACAGAAACTGCATCGAAATCTCCTCCAATGGTTCAAAAGGAGGACCTGGAAGTTTCTCCAGGACAAGAGGAAGGTACAATGATGGGTAGAGAGGCCTCTTGGGGGGGGTTAACCTTCCCCACCACCTTCAGAAATCTTGTAATATGCAAATCCTGGGACCAACGGACCCCGGTGATAGCTGAAATGGCCGACACTTGCACTTTGAGGGTGTTGAGACTCAGCTTCCGTTCCAGGCCTCTCTGAAGAAATTCCAGCATAGCCTTAGGAGGAGGGTGAGCAGAGTCGACCCCGTTATCCCTAGACCATGTCGAGAACACATTCCACAAACGATAATAAGATGCAGAAGTGGACATCTTCCTGGACTTCAAAAGTGTGTCAACGACTGCTTGAGAGAACCCAGACTCCTTTAGCCTCTCCCTCTCAATAGCCAAGCCGTCAGGTGAAGGTCCTGAGGATTCGGGTGCCGAATCGGCCCTTGACAAAGGAGATCCTCCGACACAGGGAGCATCCAATGATCCTGGAGACTCAAGGATAAGAGGAGGGGAAACCACGGTCGCCGGGGCCAATAAGGGATCACTGCAATGACCGTCACCTGCTCCCTCTCTACCCTCTGGAGCACTGACATGATCATAGAAAATGGGGGAAACACATAAGCGTGAGTGCAGTTCCATGGGTGTGATAGGACATCCTGTCCCTCCGCTCGTTGGTTGAAAGCTCTCGACAAAAACCTGCTGACTTGACAATTCGCAGAAGAGGCCATCAGGTCCACCTGTGGCCTGCCCCATTTGTGCATCAGCTCGTTGAATATCCGCTTCGAGAGAGACCACTCCGTAGGATCCACGTGATGCCTGCTGAGGTAGTCTGCCACTAGATTCTGCGTTCCTGGCAGATATACTGCTCTGATGCCTTCCAGATTCTGTGCAGCCCATAACATCAGAAGTGACAGCATCCGCATCATGTTGGGGCTCCTCGTGCCCCCTTGATGATTGACATATGCCACCACAGTGGCATTGTCCACTAACACCTTGACCCATCTGCACTGGAGCTGGTCCTGAAAAAACCTTTCAGTTCCAGCAGATTGGAAGATCTGTTCCTCCATTCCAGTGGCCACATCCCTTGTGCATATTGGCCATCCAGATGAGCTCCCCAGCCCATTCCGCTGGCGTCCGTGGTGATGGTAACCCATGGAATCTCCCCCAATGGGAAACCCTGGGGCAGATTCTCGTCCCGGGACAACCACACTAGTGAGCGTCTGACTTTGTGCGATATCCTGATCTGCTGCTTCTTGTCCTGATACCTGTACTGGTGGAGAAAAGAACTTTGAGCTTCTCTCATATGCCATTGGGCCCATCGAGTCAGGCCTATGGTTGAGAACATGGATCCCAACAGACTCATAAAAGCTTTGGTTGTGACTTGGGTGCATGACCGGACGAATTCTACCTTCTGTTTGATCTTGCAAACTCGGTCTCTGGATAGCTGAACCACGCCCATGCTGGTTCTGAACTTCGCTCCTAAGTACACCATAGTCTGGGCCGGGGTCAGATTGCTCTTTTCCATATTCAGCACCCATCCGAAGTCTCTCAGGAATTGTATGCTGACATCCCTGCAGAAGACTGCCTCCTCTCTTGTAGTTGCCAGGATCAAAATATCGTCGAGGTAATGGAAAATGTTGACACCTTGTTTCCGAATCTCTTACGACAGTAACCAGAACGTTGGTTCTCTTGGCAACTTGGTGTTTATAAACCTGCCTCTTGGGGGAAGGAATCTGAATTCGAGCCTGTAACCTTCCCTGATGATCTTCAGTACCCAGACATCTGATACTGATCTCGCCCAGAGACCCGAAAACAGTTGCAACCGTGCACCCACTCTCGTGTCTCTGGGATAGACACCTTCATAATAAGGTACCTCCTGATTTGGTGGATCCAGCACCTCTGCCTCTTCCACCTCTGGGAGCACCAGATCCACCCCTCCACGTCTGAGAGCGAGAGGACTCTCTCCCGGGTTTGTAGGACCTGGAGTCCCGAAAGGATGAGTGGCTCTGGCGAGGCCTCCAATCCCGATAATTCCGCCTAGTTCTTCTCTCCTGTGGAAGCATGGCCTTTTTGTTTTAGATAGATTTCTTAATATAAGAATCTAATTCCTGGCCAAATAACATCTCCCACTGGAAAGATAGGGAACACAGACTATTCTCGGAGGAAGAATCAGTGCCCCATGACCTGAGCCAAAGCGCCCTATGCGCCACCACCGAGGACACCATGCCTCTGGCCAAACATTGTATAAGGTCGTCAGAAGCTTCTGTGGAGAACTCCGCTGCCAGCCTGATGTCCTGTAGCTTATCAAGGAGCCTTTGTCTGCTTGCTCCTCTCTTCATACTTTCTTCCAGCTCTTCCAACCATATTTTGGACGTGCGAGATACCGAGGACAAGGCTACTGCCGGATGAAGGCCCATCCCTAAGGAAGTATAGGTCTTCACCAAGCTGTGCTCAATTTTCCGATCCATCGAATCTTTCAGAGAGCCTGCGTTGTCGACTGGTGTGGCGGTGCGTTTCTCCACTCTGACCACCGCTGCGTCAATTTTAGGGGCCGTTTCCCAAGTGTTGGAATCCGCATTATTGATGGGGTAGAGGCGAGCAAACCTCCCTTCAGACCCCATTCTTTTCTCCGATTTATCCCATTCTTCTTTAATGAGGCTTTTGGTGACTTTACTCACTGGGAAGCAGGGTCTATGCCTTCTCTGACCCGTAAAGTGTCTGCTGGAGGGGGACAAGACCTCTTCCTGCTGTCAGGATCCAGAGCACCCCCAGGTGGCGCTGGAGCCGGGTCCTGCAGTTCCTGTGCTCGCCTGTGTCTCCAGCTGTGACTGATCATCCCATCACCTGGTGCTTCCTGGGAGGGTATTTAGGCCCTCCCTGCAGTCAGGAAGCTGGGTCAGTATTGTGTTGCTAAACCTGACTGATTCCCATGTCCTGAACCTTGCTTCCTGAACCTTGCTTCCTATCTGAAAACCTGTCACCGACCCGGCTTGTTACCCGACCACTCTTCATCAATCCTGTTCCTGTACCGTGCTGCCCTCCTGTTAACGACTCGGCTTGTACCTGACCACTCTTCTTGTATCCCGAGGCCTGCTGTACATCTGCAGGCCTGTTACCCCTCTTTGTTGGGTTTGTAGTTTTGTTGATGTGGAACCAATAAACTGTGCATATAACCCTATCCTGTGTGGGCATATTAATTTGGTCATCCTGCGTGGGTACCTGCATGTGGTGTGAGAACGCCTGTGCAGGGTACCCTGACACATTTTATTTTTTTCAGTTTGAAAAACTCCTTCTCCCCTCAACTCCTTAGATGTGGACCTGTGGGGCGAGAGACCTCTTCCACCGACGTCCATAGTAGTTCCAACGACTACGAGGGCACAGAGGGCAATGAAAAAGGCTAAACACAGAAAGAAAACAAACCCTTTTTAAATTCAGCGCCAAAAACCGGCCCAACACTGCCCACACTATCCTTGCACTCATACCGCCGCCGAGCCGACACACAAACAGCCAGAGGGAGAAGGTGACGACCGGAGGATCCCCCCAATGTAGGTCCTATGTCCCGCAGTGCCTCGTCCAGTAGGGAAGTGGAATAGGGAGGGCTGTAGTGCTCATCCAGCGGCCCCCCCATCCATCCGATGTCGCTCCCAAGGGGACACCCTTGCTCGGCCTGATCTTGAGGACTTCCCAGGGGAGAGAGGCTGAACTCCCCTGGGGCAGTAACAGTATCCCAAAGAACACTCCAACTAGCAACATAATACCCTGTCCTAGGGGGACAGGAACAAAAAGACTTGGGAACTCTGAAGTAGGAGGGGCTTTTATAGGAGAGGGTAGTACTGTTTAACCCTTTCTGTTCCTGTCAACTAGGGGTATGAGGACTAAAACCCAATTGTCAGCGCTGCCATGGATATGACCAGGACATTTTTGTTCACTTTGCCCATTAGCACTTACCGCCCTGTATGGTGATCGATAAAAGCGCTGGCCAGACTGTAGATAAGATGCTGAGAAACGTTTATTGATAAACTTCAGGGAGAGGGTTAGGTTCATCCAGGCAGATGTAGACTCCTTTAAGTGGCAGGGTGTGGTAGCTGTCTCCATTCACAGCATGAAGAACACCTGGCACAGCAGCACTTGAGGTAGAAGTCACCAGTCATGTTCAGGGCAGCCATCAGAAAGTTTGGGGCCCCTTACACAGCTTTAGGCCTGCCCCCCTCCGATTGCCGCATGGTCACGGGTCGCCCACTCCGCTCACACACACACAATGCCCCGTGCACGTGTTTATTCGAATGCAGATGGTGGGGGCAGGGGTTTGGTTTACATTTTTATTATTTATTTACTTTGTTTTTACTTAATTTTTTTACTTATCGCCTTTAAATTTTTTACATTTTGATGTATTTACATTTTTAATTATTTATTTTCACTTGACTTCACTGATATTACACAGGAGCCCAGCAACACATTATACAGCAATGCCGAATAACAACCAGCTATAGAGGACTAAAAGTCCAGCAATACATTATACAGGAATGCAGAATAATAGTATTATCCTGCATTGATGTACGATGTATTGCTGGGATCTGTAGTCCTCTATAGCTGGTTGCCATTCGGCATTGCTTTATAATGTATTGCTGGGATTTGTAGTCCTCTATAGCTGTAGCTATTATTATAATAACATCAGATGTAGAGGACTACAAATCCAAGCAATAAACCATACACCAATGAAGAATAATAGGAAGCTACATACTCTGTGCTGATCCGGGGTGACGGTGTCTGATGTCTCCAGCAGAGGGTCTGTGCAGAAGGCTGTGCAGGGTCTCAGGAGGGCTGCGCTGGGTCTCAGGAGGAGGGCTGCGAAGAGTCTCAGGAGTAGGAGTGTGGAAGGTTTTAGAAGGGCTTTGTAGAGTCTAATGAGGGCTGTGTGGGGTCTCAGGAGAGCTGTGTGTTGGTG
>NW_017306293.1:3633471-3639753 GCF_000935625.1 Nanorana parkeri | reverse complement strand
CCCACTCCGCTCACACACACACAATGCCCCGTGCACGTGTTTATTCGAATGCAGATGGTGGGGCCAGGGGTTTGGTTTACATTTTTATTATTTATTTACTTTGTTTTTACTTAATTTTTTTACTTATCACCTTTTAATTTTTTACATTTTGATGTATTTACATTTTTAATTATTTATTTTCACTTGACTTCACTGATATTACACAGGAGCCCAGCAACACATTATACAGCAATGCCGAATGACAACCAGCTATAGAGGACTAAAAGTCCAGCAATACATTATACAGGAATGCAGAATAATAGTATTATCCTGCATTGATGTACGATGTATTGCTGGGATCTGTAGTCCTCTATAGCTGGTTGCCATTCGGCATTGCTTTATAATGTATTGCTGGGATTTGTAGTCCTCTATAGCTGTAGCTATTATTATAATAACATCAGATGTAGAGGACTACAAATCCAAGCAATAAACCATACACCAATGAAAAATAATAGGAAGCTACATACTCTGTGCTGATCCGGGGTGACGGTGTCTGATGTCTCCAGCAGAGGGTCTGTGCAGAAGGCTGTGCAGGGTCTCAGGAGGGCTGCGCTGGGTCTCAGGAGGAGGGCTGCAAAGAGTCTCAGGAGTAGGAGTGTGGAAGGTTTTAGAAGGGCTTTGTAGAGTCTAAGGAGGGCTGTGTGGGGTCTCAGGAGAGCTGTGTGTTGGTGTGGTGCAATTGGCAAAAACAGTGCATGCAATTGCACCTCGGTGGACCTCAGTGGCATTGCGGTAGCATGAATTACAATGTGTGGGGAAGGTCAATTAAGTGGTAAAGTGTGTTCATGTCATGGGACCGTGAGATGAAGGTAGGTGGATGGTGTGAAGGTTGAAAATTTATTTTCTTTAACTACCCCCCGGCTGGCCGGGAACTCTCTAGATCTGAGCGGGCGTCTCTAGATATCTGCTCAGCCACAACCACTCGCGCAAGTGGGAAAATGCCTAAATTTAAAAACACGCAGTGATGCCTGTCAACATACAAGCAATCGCTGGCTATAGAGCTGGCGGATCGCTTGAATGGGGTGCCGATCATGTGTGTCCCCTCCCTCCCACTGTCACGCTGGTCCCGGGGGCCATGCTGTCCCTGGTGTGAGGCTGGGGCCAGCATAGTTGCTCTGTGACAGGGGATTAGAAGGAGATCTCCCCCCGCTGTCAGAATGCAGAACTGATGTATATTTCATCACTTCCGCTTGTTTGTGTCACTCTCCAGCATCAAAAGCTGGAGAGAACCCGATGAAGCAGATCTCCGTTTCATCAGCTTCTCTGGGGGTCCTAGGTGACATTAGGGGTCTTGGAGACCCCTGATGTCTCCATAAAGAGGACCTGTCACATATCTTTGCTATCACATAGGGGGTTTTCTTAGCCCCCTATGTGATAGCAATAAAGTTAATATAGGATTGGAAGTTAAACGTGAAGATTTTTTTTTATTCCTGAATAAAATGTTGTAATATAGTTGTGTAAAATGAAATGTCTGTGGGCAGGATAATGCAGCATAAATGCAGCACGTGTGAGCGCTGTGACATATGGAAGTAGTGGTTGATGGTGTAGAAACCTTTTAGGCCTCATTCACATTGCATTAGGTTGGGCCATCCACATCAGTACGGTGTGCACGGCCGCATCGGTCGTTCCTGGGACAGGTGCTGCGTGCGATTGCACTCAGCAGCCTGTTGTTCCCTGTGGGAGCATGCGGCCGTACGCTGTCATATGCACACCCGTGCTCAGACGCAGATGGGATGGATCCCGGACACCCAGACCTGCACGGACGTGCAGTTTGGCTGTGCACATTACAGCGTATGGCCGCGTCCTCCCATAGAAAACAACGGGCTGCTACACACAGCACTTGTCCCTCCCAGGAACGGCCCGATACAGGCATGCACGCCGCATGGACGTACGCCCCGAGTTAGCGCAGTGTGAATGAGGCCTTACAGGAGTGCTATGTGAGTTTTCTGTATAGTGCTGGTGTACATATGACTGAGAAATGACAGTGCAGAGTATAGAGCATATGAGGTAGGCACAGTGTGTAGAATGAGCTGACATCCCCCCATCCTGCTCTGTTATATTGAGGCACTGTGGAGTGCTGAAGGTGTTAAGACACACACACACTATCTCTCTCCTCGCCCCCCTCTCACCTTCCCCAGCTTGGGCGCAGGAGGCAGATCAAAGACACATGACAAGCGATCCTGTATACAGGACACACAGCAGTAAGGTTGGCTTACTATGAGGAGATCTGGAGATGGGACATTGCAGAGCTGACAGCCACGAACACAGCACAACCTCATCAGCTTGAAAGTCGGCACTCAGAGAATAGGGGAGGAGCCTGAGAATTACACAGGACGGAGCTCCTTCACTCTGATCTATCAGGAAGTTTGTATGCTGCGTCTGTGCTCCACCCTGCTCACCAGTGCCCGTGGGCTGCTTGTGTTGCCTGTATACTGGCCCTGGGCATGCACCTAACTCCATCATTTCTGCCCGTTGCACACTCCCCCCCCCTCTCAGTGTCCGTCGGTCTCTCTCACCCCCCCTTCTCTGAGGGGAGGGGGGAAAGAGTGAGACACAGGCCGACCATGCTGAGAGGAGAGAGGGAAGCATGAGAGAGACACACATGCTAAGAAGCTCTCAGCATCGGTTGATCTGTCTCTCTCTCCCCCCAGTCTATATCACAACCCCCACCACCCCGGGGCCTCTGTCTGCTGGGTCTGTCACTTACTTTTCCCCTCCAGGCAGGTGGCAGCAGACATGCTCCTCTTCCACCACGATCTCCGCGCTTCTGCCTAGTGAAAGTTAGCTCCGCCCCCCTGTAAGCAGTTCGTAGGAAGGTACTAACAGCGCAGGGGGGCCCAGGACCAGGCAAATGGTACTATTCTTATAAGTCTATGGGGAAAAGTATAGCTTGAAGTCTGGGCCCCCCCGGTCGCCGGGGCCCCTTACAATGGTACTGGCCGTACCCCCCTGACGGCGGCCCTGGTCATGTTCATCCTTGTCATCAGTAGTCTACTGAGTCTCCAGATTCAGGCCTAGTCCCCAGGGTTAGCCATCACAGACAGTCCATAGCAGCCTCCCCACAGGAAGGGCCCGGGGGCGGAAGAGAGAGCTCACATGGTCCACCCCAAGTATTTATCTCCTCCCCCAGCATGCACCACTGGCCAGCAACCTCACAGTGATTGGCTGGGAAGAGATACCTACTCATAGCAATCCCTCATTAGTTGCTCTGCGACCAGGGCATACCCAGCAGCAGGCAGATGCAAACGATGATAGATTAATTAGAGGAAGCCAAATGAACATTGACTACAAATCAGCATACAATCTGAAAATACTACAGTTAATAGCACTCTTGCCTACAGGGTGCTACAGGAACATTCATATTTGTTCACATTCAGACACTTTTGAATTTAGAAATTTGGATGAATCTGAATGTTGGAATTTGTACGAATATTCGGAATGAAACAAAACTTGCATGTCTAGTGGCTGGTTTGTTTACATTTTGTTCAGCAGGCTCTAGGAGTTGTTAATAGAAGGCCTGAACCTAGGTCGAAGTATATAGTGATGTTGCAAGAGTTCCGACCGGTACTCAGATCCCCTCAGGACTTAAACTATTATCTCTGGTCGTGAATGTCACTACAGAACCGCAGTATGAATATAGCATGGGGCAGTGGAAGGTGAGAGCAAGAGGAATCCAGGAAGATGCAGCAAAAGGTCAGGGCTGGTAACAGACAAAGGAGTATCCAATAACCATAGCAAAAGGTCAGGGCAGGTAGCAGACAAGTGGGAATCTGAAAACAAAGCCAAATGTCAATTCAGAATCAACCCACAGGCGTGCTTTTGACCAGCCAGGAAACGCTATCATAAGAACTGAGGCACTGGCGAATGATGTTTAAATACAGCACCTCTGGAGATACAGGCTAATCCCAGCTGGGTGCGTGGGGCAGATGCATTACTCCACAGATGAGAAACAAGGCTTGATTCATTAGTTCACCACTGAAGGCCAGAGCTGCAGTCAGTGACACAGACTGAAAATATTACATAGGCTGCCTGACAAGGAACCCTCCTAACCCCCTCATGTTTCACAGGCACATCTTAATCGCCTGTAAACCCAGGATGTCCAAAAAGAGTGCCAAGATGGAGAGTGGTTGGAGAGCAAGAAGCTTCATTTCCCTGATCCCCACTGTAATACCGGTAATACCTCTCAAATCCCCAAAATGCGCAAAAAAAATCATAAATAAAAATTGGGACAATGACGGTACCTGGGATTCTTGGACATCTTACCGCAGCTGGGAATCTGTTATTTAGTGGCTGGAGTGCAGCATGTACAGATAGGTGGGTGACATCTCATCGTGACTGATGTGGATTACCTCGCTGCAGTGGTGTCACAAGTTGTGCGGCCTGCACTGGTTGATACCATCAGATGGGTGACATCAAAATGACTTACAGTTATTTTGGTGTCACCCCATCTTAACAGGTGGGCACTCAGTCTTGGCCCAAAAGCCTAACAGCGGCAGAGGATGGGATGGACCATGGCAGCATACCTGATCCCGCAATATCAAATGTTAATATGTCTTTCTGTATTTGCTGGTGTCCATCATCAAGATAAAGTGAAGTACGCAACATAATCCCAATGACAGGTTGCTCTATAGATGACCAATATGGCACATACAATATAACAACAGGAAGGGAGTTCTCAGCCCCTGTCCTGGTACACTGGACCCCCATTTTTGTTTAGCTAAATTCTAATCCTGAGCCTAGCTACCAGGTTTAGAGTTTAAACTAAACCAGTCCTCTTCCAGCCACTATTTTGGCAGCTGCAATAATGGAGCCCTTGGGTTCTTTCTATACACTTCTAACTCTAGGGGTGGGCCTTCATTGTAAACAAAGCCTCTGACTGCCTGTCTAGTTCACAGCAATGTCACTGATTGGCCATGTCATCCTAGCCAGTCAGTGACTTTGCTGTTCATGCCGCAGCCCATAAGAGGCTTTGTTTTCCTCTGAAGGTTACCCATAGGGTTAGAAACATTATAAAATCACAAGAAGCACCATTATGGCCTCATCAAAATGGCAACTGAATTGCTGCCATCCTTCAGATTGCTACAGACCCAATAGAAGTCAGTGCTGTGACTTTTGCTGATTTTCAGCGTGCTTGGACAAACTGTCAACGAATCACACATGGACAAGCAACACTAGTACTGGCCTGTCATGCTACAAGAGTCTTATCAGTAAAGGTTTTCAATGCAATTGGAGGGGTGGAGACCAGCAGACTCATCAGCCTGTTCAACAGTCAATTGAACATATTGCCGTACTCACGTCAGTAGGAATGGAGATGATTGGCAAGCATACACAGCCACAGAAATATCCCAAATTGTTGAGAACCAAATTAATGTGAATGAGGACTATCCAGATTCACTTTCTCAATGAAAAATGCAACCCAGCAGACACAAAACATAACCCAAGACTTTGGCTTAAGATACTTCAGGTCAACCCATCATTTTGACCAGAAATCCAGCAGTACAAGCCATTGACTGTGGAAATGTTTTACCTGTTTACCCTGAATGGTACTTGAGTCCAGACTGTTTTGCTGAAGAGTTCAACGGTAGAATCTGTCAAGTTTACTGTTACTAAGTTTATTGTTTATGACCGTGGTTCTCAACCTGTGTAACCTCAGGACCCACATTTGTCCTTGGTCATGAAGTCGCGACCCAAGTCGCACCGCATTGGAACGCACGGCATTGAGGTATTGACATGGTGCCATAGTTACAGTATTTATCTATGCAGAAAAGGTTACCTGTTGCCCCGTTCCATATAATAATGTACTTGTGTACTTATTTTGCAGATGGTAAAGCAAATCCAGTTATTTAGGTGATGGAACTAGATAAGGACGACACATTGCCCAGAACACTTGTTGCAGTGGATGGGGGAACTTGTTTATTGTAGAAAAATCCAGTCAGTTACACCCTTGTTCCCTCAGAATGATAAGTGTCCTCCATTTCATTAGAGGTAAGATAGATCATTCTCTGAGCTATAATTTGAATGTGTTCAATTTAAATCATCTAGTGCATATTCCTGTGACAAGTAAAAGCAATTACAGTGTGATCAAAGAACAAGCTGCATGATTTTCACTGTAGTTTTGTAGGAAGATGTTCCTAGCACATAGAGCACATGGATTGTCCACTCTGACATTTGGGTGTTATTTAGAAGCATTCTGTACTGTACCTGCACACAGGGCCGTCTTTAATATTGATTGGACCCCGGGCA
>NW_017306293.1:3620482-3633306 GCF_000935625.1 Nanorana parkeri | reverse complement strand
GATATATTTCGCTATCACAACGATCGGAGTCAGAATAACTGATATACCGTTAATCTACATCCATCAACTATACAAATGCTTTATAGATTGGTTAGATTTTAGAATGTTTTATAAGGTCACACAGGGGCGTCCCAAGGCCAGGTGTCACCCGGTCTTCAGGCATTCTCTCTGCCCCGTGCCCCCCAACCATCACCCATCTAACTAGTTGCTAAGTTAGTTTAAAAAAATACTATTCCAAATGCCCAAAATACACACCTAAATCTGTGGTCATGTGATATAAATACAAATGTGCCGCACTCCACAGATCTTCACCAAAGATCAATATTTATTTATAAAGCAGATACATACTGTTTGCTCCTCCCTATATAAGCCTTAACCCCCCTAACGCGTTTCACCATGCCAGCTTACTCTATGAGCATAAGTATAGAGTTTAGTTAACACATGGTTTACAGCAGTGGTTCTCAACCTGTGTAACCTCAGGACCCACATTTGTCCTTGGTCATGAAGTCGCGACCCAAGTCGCACCGCATTGGAACGCACGGCATTGAGGTACCGCACGTTCTGATGCGGGCAATCAAACTGTGTACAGGAGATGCGTTTGGGGTGCCGTTCAAATGAATGGCAATGCAACACAACTCCCACACCAGAATTTGCGGTAGGTGCGATTTTTGCGTGGTTAAATGCAGTGTGAAAGCCTGCCGTAATTGGCTCAGCGCTGAGCCAATCACGGCAGGCTTTCTATCCATTAATACAAGCCTGCCGTGATTGCGCCGCGACCCGTGATGCTGCCGTGATGGCGACCCGTGATGCTGCCGTGATGGCGACCCGTGATTGCCGTGATGGCGCCGCGACCCACTGCAGAAGGGCTCGCGACCCACTTTTGGGTCGCGACCCATGAGTTGAGAACCACTGGTTTACAGTATAGATATATGAAATGAGCTGCCAAAAAAATACTGCGGTACTACGCCAACTAGGCATGCAGCAAAACACCACACCTAAATAAAAAATCAGGTGGTATGGCAATTTTTGGGCAGTCCTCAGTTTGGGCAAAGGATTCTTCTCTGCACAGTTTTATAGATAATAGTTAACCATTGCCAGTACTTGGGTTTTGATGAAGATGTAGGCAAAGGTTTTAACAAAGATATACAAATAAACAACAGAATACTAATGCTAACTATGCAATCTATAGAGATAAAAGTCCACTCTGAACTATGTTAAAAAGAGTTACAGATGCTTGTCACAGCAGAAAAGGTTGCTCACACTTCCACCTCAAAACGAACTAGCATCCATCAACTGAGAGAAATTCCTTTCAAAGGTTCCACCACAGCATGCTTTACAAGGCTTACCTGGTTCAGGGTCCAGGAGATTTTGTTTTCCTAAGGCTGACCGTACACCTTACAATTTTCCCTGCCTGCATTGAACCATCATTCGATTTCCGATCGAATACCCCATCATGCACAGGCCAATGTGGATTTCGATTATCGTTTGTTAGCAATACTAACTCAACGAATTTCATCGATCGACAGAACTGGTTTTTGTTTGTGCTTTTCATTCGGTACGAAAAAAATTGTACAGCCTGCCTGATCGAGGACATTCTAATCGTTTACATCCCAACAACTGGCCGATTATCGCCTTGATCTCTTTCGGAAAGTGTATGGACACTTTTAGCTTGTGTGGGCTTTGTAAACCCTAAACCCTCATTTACACAACTAACAGCTGGCCCGTACAGATGCGTGCACGGCTGTATCGGACCGCTCCCGGGAAGGAGGGGTGCTGCGTGTAATTTGTACACAGCAGTCTGTTCTTCTCTATGGGAGTACGCGGCCGTACGATAACCCGAATTGCCCATCCGTGCCGGTGTGGGTGTCTTTTCTCAGACGCAGACAGGATCCATCCTGTCTGTGTACGAGTACGGACACCCGCACCCGCACGGATGGGCAGTTCAAGTGATCGTACGGCCACGTACTGCCATAGAGAAGAACAGGCCGCTGTGTACAAATCACACGCAGCACCTGTCCTTCCCGGGAGTGGCCCGATATGGCCGTGCAGGCACCACGGATCTGACGGGCCGGCTGTTAGTCGTGTAAATGAGGGCTAAAGAGAACCTTGACAGCAAGACAATGCTGAAAGCCTGCAAAGGTGATTGGTTATATTTTTGACCACTAGACACCATAGATTATTAGTTAGTGGCGCAAGAACCCCATGATTATGCTGCTCTGCAGTAGAAAAATATTTGATTGCCCACATTCTGGGCAATTATTGTAAAGTGTACAAAAAAATTAGCTTTCAGAATCATTTTCGGTTTTTATTTGCTGGCTGATTAATATTTTATTGATTGTATTTTATATACAAATTTGTAGATACTACCCATAGAGGCTTTATGTATGTCATTTTAGAATAAAAACATGTGTGTGTGGGGGGGAGGTGCAGGGTACAGTTCCAGTGGTTGTTTATATAATTGGGGGGGCCAAAAAAAAATTCTGCCCTGGGCGCCCAGAACTCTGGTTACGCCACTGGTCATATGCTATAGCCAACTTTACTGGAGGCTGATGAGAAAGTATTGCTGACAACCATGCAGCTATGCGTGATGCTGTAAGAATGGTCAAGAGGGCAACTTGTATAAGGGGCCCGCTTCCATGGGAGTGCGGCGACCCATAGTACTTTTTCTGGTATGTCTTTTTGTCTCTTTGTTAATTTCAATTACAGGTTTGCTGCCCCTTTGAGAAAACCCTGCAGCCTCGTGAGGAACTTTGGGCAGGAAAATCCTCTCTTCTGGAACTTTCTCCAGTGCCAGTCTCTCCCTATAAAAGGCAGGATTTCTTCTGGATCAGTGTCCAGTTGGCTGACCACAGCACAAGAAAGCTCCCCTCCCTTCCCCCTAAGTCGCTGTAGTTATGTGTTTCTTGTCACCTCTATTTGGTTGAGGGGGACTTTGATGAATTGATGCTTTGGTCTTGCTTGAGTTTTTTATGACTGAGCAATAGTTGGTGGTATTTAATTGATGGTAATTTGATTTTAAAAATGTTTTATTTATTAATACCAATAAAGTGCCACGGCCATAAATTGCCCAAGAAATGTTGGTGTGTGTGGAGATTTATTTATTTTATTATAGGTTTATTGAGTGTCGTCTACATTCCCACGGCTCTTGATTCCATTCTACTTCTAGCTTTGTATGCATGTTCCCTACCTGTTGTGTTATGCTTTCTGTGAAGCACAAAAACTCTGGCTTTACCGCTACCTGTTTTTCTGTGTTTGTATATCTCAGTAATCCTCCAGTCTGCTCTGCCCCACTCTCACCTGTCTCTCTTATCAGCAGTGCTCGAGGCTAACAACATTTGTACTTTATGAAAAGCCTTGATATGGTCCAGCCTCTCAAATCGCTCTCTTTCTAAAACTGTTTGCAACTTTCTAACCCAGTGTACACTGTTTTGTGTCAGACCATGCAAAGAGACCGTTTTAATCTAATTACAGCTTGCTTATCACATAAGTGAATGTTAAAAAGTAAAAATTAAAAAAGCAAAATATAACCTTTAGTGCCCACCCAAGCCTTTCCTACCAAAACTGTAGAAATAAATTTTAATGTCTCTGTTTGTACAGACTTCAATGATTTTACACAATTCAACACAATTGAACCTTCAGTTTAAATCAGCTAAATGCATCCAGGTGCACTTTGAAAACAAAAGATGTGGAAAAGTCTTGAGGTTCATTTTCTTTAGGGCCCATTCACACATTCGTGCTGTCAATGGCTATAGCTTTAAGCACCTACCAAGATATAGGAGACCTGTTGGTAGGCAGCATTAAGAAAGGGCTGGCACTTTAAACAGGTGACTTAATCCCATGCTAATATAATATTATCAACCTGCAAGCACTATGTTAAACTTAACGTTGCTTCCTGAAAACAAGTGATACCCCTGACACAGTCAATTATGATGTAAGGTACGTAGGGCGGAGCCCGGTGACACAGTAGAGGGGGACTTTTGACGCAACGCAGTGAGAGCTGGATGCTGATGCTAATTCTCACATTCAAGTGGATTTTATTATACTCTTTTGCATACATTTAGTGAACATTTTATGTGGGTTATTATTTTGTTTTGATAAAAGTTTTTTAGTAAAGAGGTGAGCACTATGGTTTTTTTTTTGTTTTACCAATGATTAATCCTGACACGGAGAAGAATACTTGCAGAAAATGTCATTATTTTTTATTGGCAAGGTAAACCTAAAAATGAAAATCCTGCTGCTGTTTTTAGACTTCCTGAGAAATGCCCCCAAGTCATAATTTATGAAAATCAACCAACTGTTCAGCTCATTTTTATGGGCCTCTGACCCCCACCCCAGAATTAACATGTGCATTCTGAAAGAGCCCTGGCTACATAGGGGACAGGCTCTCCCTGACCTGCATAAATACTCTTTGGCAGGGCAGATGGTGTTTACCCATAGATGGTTGTTGCAGGATAATAGTGATGCTGCAACAGCACCTTTAAGCATTAAGGGTTTATTATTATTTTTATTATTATACAAATGTATATAGCGCCAACAGTTTGTGCAGCGCTTTACAATATAAGAAAGACATTACAATTACAATACAATTCAAGACAAGATGGTAAGGAGGACCCCCATGATTTTCATTTCCTTTTTGTTTTGTGTTTGTTTTTATACCTTTTTTTTTTAAAAACTTCAAATAAAACAATTGTATAAAATTATTAACAAATGTGCCAACTTTGTTGTATGTGAGCTTCAACAATGCTCATTATAAAATCACTCTCTTTTTATTTAGCTTCTCAACACCTTCAAATATACTACCCCACTGGCATTATACCAAGCATTGGTTTTCTGTCACTTGCAAATAAACATCAACACTAGGCACTCTATAAAATAGTGCATACATGCTATGATTAAGAGACCTGGAATACCTATAAAGAAGAAAAGTCTAACACTCTAATCCCAATTTTTTATACTTTGTGCCAGTACTTGACACTTGTGTGGTACATAGCAATGTGTAAATGTGCAAAACACCAGAATTATCTGCTATTTCTCTCACCTAAATAAACAGACATTTTACTAAAAGTGCCTCCAGCTTTATCCATTCTACTATTGATAATTTCAGCAGCACCTCACTCTTTACTTACAAATGCTGCCCAAGTAGCAAACAACTGCACATTTGTATGCGGTTTAAGACCGTTGGTTCATTGCCCCTTTTGTTTTCTTGCATGTCCTTGACTTTGTCCTGTAGATGAGAAGTTGGATGATCATGCCTAGAATGTATAATTATTTGAAGTCAGTGACACAGTTTGCATCTCAGACACATGGGTTACTGACCTGGAACAAGTATATTTAAAGGGAGTTTAAACTTTTTAGACTTCATGAGCTCCATACTTGATCCAGGTCCGTGGCTAAATAGGCAGAGAAGCCAGGTTAAGAACATTAGCTCCAGAGGCAACACCTTTAGACATAGTATAGCACCTTCCTTAATGCTATCCTCACATGTTAACTTTCAAGTGTAATTTTGCATTTCTGTCAATATGATTAATCAAGGCAGAACAATGAAACCTTTAAATGTATATATAGTTTTCATTGCCTATCTAGCTCCTTTGTAACCTCACACAAAAAACAACCTTTATCCCAATAAGAAATTTACATAAATCTTTATTCTGATAAGAAATATATTACACAGTAGCACCCTAAAGGTCATATACAAATACCAACTTTTGCTCAGCCACATAGTGCTAGATTATGGGATGCAAAGGGATTCTGTACCTATGCCTGGAGAATGGGCATTTCTCGAGGCTACAGCAGAAGGTGAGTAGGTTAGATAAATCGTGTCTTAACTTAGAACCTACATTTTCATATATTGCAGCTTCCCAGTCCTTAAATGTAATTTCTGCATTTGTTGTCTTTTTTGGGGCTTTTATTCGCTCTTATTTTCACCTGGTAATCCTGTGAATAACACTCTTCCTGCCCCTGGGTGGCTACACTCACGCACTCCACTGTATCTATGGAGGGAGCCATGGTAGTCATCCTAGGTTGCTCTCCTCATTTGGACTACAAAAATATATTTCTCTCGACATCCCTATTAGTTGAGAGTGGGGGAGTTTTAATAAATTAAGATAGCTTGGAAGAAAGATAACATTGTTTGTTATAGTGATTTTTAGTTTAGCTTACAGGTAGTGACAAGTAACATCTCTGGCAAGATCAACAGGTATTTTCTTCACTTACTGAAAATGTTCTTAGCCTGAAAAATGAAAACTACTGCAGCCGCCACATCTAAGGACTGGTAAGCTGCTATTTGTTTTCTTGGGTTTAAATATCCTTTAAGTGCAGAGAACAGCGGTGCCTGTTACATTATGCTGTATGGGGTGATTTTGGTATCAGTGCCATGGGTACATAACGCTTTTAACACATCACACATATTGTTAATCTGTATTATTAGGAGAAATTTGTTTGTTTTGAATAATAATAATATTATTATACAAAATAAACAAACTTCTAATTATACAGAAAACGTGTTATTATTATTGTTGTTGTTGTTGTTGTTGTTGTTATCATTATTATTATTAGTAAGAAAAAAAGGAGGAGAAGAAGTAGATACTCTGATCATTCATCCTTCTGTGCAATGACTGCAATAGGAAAAACTGAAATGAGGTTCATTAAATTGGGTGTAATTTGTCAAACCTTATATTATTATATATGGAAGTATTTCTGGACCACATAGAATCAATAGTAAAAATATAAACAAGTTATCTGTCTGGATCTATGTACACACCAGATTTATTATAGACACCCTTTAAAATGATACCAGGAGATTTACTATGTTAAAATGAAGAATGTTAAGAAGTCAGGAGACTGCCATTCTGCCAAAGACACTGCCAAGTTGCCACAATGAGCAGAGGTTTTGATAGAATTATGTAGTTATGCTAACAATGTTTGCTGTAAAGATCCATGGCCATATTGACAGCAGATAGTTATATCACCAATTTAGCAATGTAATTCTGAACTCGCAGATCTGCAGGTAGGTAGGGTTTCACCTATTACTCAATGGCTTTCATCTTTCACAGAGGCTCTGACATGGTCTATGTGATGCCAATTTCAGAACTGCAAGGAGCCTCGCTGGACAGGTCTGCTAAGTTTAGAATTACTCTATTGGGCAGCAGTAGCCGTTGGTTTTACAGTCACCAACACCACCATCTTAGACCCCACAAAGATTTCCAAGGTTAGCTGAAACTATGTTAGGTACCCCAATTCATTGTCCAACTGCCTTTGTATGCCTAAGCTTATAAACATGAGTCTTTTAAGATCCTATAAGGTTTGATACAATGTTAACAGAACACAGAAAACATACAAAATTGTGACTGTGAGTTTTATCCTGACATATAGGACTTCTCGTAATTTGAAGGTCCTCAAAATACATAGCTGCCTGTAGTATGTCTTGTTTGTTTATATACTCCAGGCGTGGACTATGTGTCACATTTTGTGGTGGTATGCAGTCTTTGAAAGTGTTCATAGAAATGCTCAGTAGAAAAACCAAAGGGCTCAATCTGTCACTATTAGTTTCTACAAGAAATTCTTATACAAACAGTTTCTTACATGTTTCCCTAGTAGCAAGGCTTCTGGTGTGCTGTTTTTACACATATAAAATATCAGTAAGTCTGTTAGGTTTGACAACAGTTCACCCTGGGGTAGAAGACTGTTCCTGCCCCAATTCCTCTCTTGATTTAAGTTTAACTTACTTCTCCAAAATTTTACTCCAAACATCCATGGTCACATAGCTAGAGATAATGTATGCTTTAAGATTGGCATTTTGTTTTCAAACACAAAGCCACAATTGTGGACATTGGGTTTGGGTTGCTTGTAACTCCAGATTGTGAATCACATGACATTTCACAAGATTCTATATAAAAAAAAAATTGTCGTAAAAGATGAAACATCACTGTACTTAAACATAGTATTTTAGCAATAGGCGGAGCCTAGTAGGTCAAGTCATTCCATAACTTGTCTTGAATACATCAATAGCAAGTTTTTATTGACAAAATTCCCTACTCTGTTTCCATCCATAGAGTTGTCAGTGTTCATACCTACCTTTACATGTTCCAGAACCCCCTGCTGTATTCCCTATAATGTAAAATAAATGAAAGAAAACTAACAGGGAGAGCTAGATCGCCTCATATTGGCCATAGCAGGTATGCAGACGCAGGAACTCAAGTGGAAATGTCTCACCAATAGAGTCCCTGAGAGAAATAAAAAAAGTGTAGTACATTTTCTCTCCAGTGTCTGCCAACAATGGAAATATCTGTTTTGTGAGGACAGTATGAAAATGATCTACAGTATATGCACCATGGTGAATGGGCAGTAAATAAGTAATCAAGGAATGCAACATTAGGACTAGGGGATCCATCACTGCTATGTGAAGTGGGATTAGTTTCATATGGTAAGGCTAATTTATTGATATATCCCCTTTGACGAGTCAATTGTTACCTGTAATTTACTCTTTCAATAACCAATATTAGTGTCAGTATGCCAGTCCAATCCCACAAGCTATGACAATAACTATTTATCCTGTCCTTCCCTTCACACTATACCAATGGCAGCATCATCATAAGGTGTTTGAGTTTAAGACATTTATGTGACAATACAGTACACAAACATGACAACAGTTCTCATGTAATTTAAAGTTTAAGACTATTGAATATATAGTTTCATTACTATTGTCTTTTTTTCCTGCAGTAAAACACATGAATTTCCATGTGTTATACTGCATTTAAATGCATTTCAAGTGGAATTATGATTCTTTCCTACATGTCTTGTCAATATTAATGTCCAGCAGTTTTGTGGGAAACTATATGGGCCCTTTCACATCTCTGCGTGTGCATTACCATAAGAGCTGCATTGCACACTCATAAGTGTGAATGGACTCTAAAATTAACCAATAACAAATGGGCATTAGTGGTAAAATTAATCTACACAGTTGAATTATCAGTCTTAAAGGCCACGTATTAGCTTCAATTTGAGCTCAGTGTTGATAACAAGCCCTTAGAGTGCACCTTTACCTCGTTTTACAAAAAGTCACATCAGCATGCAGTTCTGTATGCTGATATGAAGTCATCTTAAATTCATGAAACAAACATTTTTCTTACACTTACAGATTTTCATCTTCCTGGTTCTCTTAGGCATTAGTGAAGTAGCCCATGCCTAAGATATGCATCCTAGGAATGTTACATCACAGTGCACTGCTGGGAAATCTCATCTGTGAACTGCAAAATCTCATGAGATCTCAGGGGCAAATACATTTTTTCCCCTGAGATGATGTGCACTGTCTCATGTTCTAGGCACATGTGCCAGAGTTTACATGGCCACTGTGAGAAAAAATGAGGAAAAATAAAGAATAAAAAGCCTGCAATTATCCAGAAGTATCAATAGATTGTCATTTAACATTTGCAAAGGTGTCTTTGTTGTTATTTTAAAGATAAGCCTAGGGTCCCTTAAAAACACCTCAAACCATATAAAAGAAACATGTTTTCAGGATGACATAAAATAAATCAAGTTTTTTTTTTAATTTAACAGTTTTACCCTTTTCCAACAGTCTGATTAAAAGATCAAATACGGGAGACGGGGACACGTCATCCTTCATGGGACCCTTCCAGTGTAAAACTGATTTCTGCTCTGCCAGGGAGAGAATACAGGAGATGTGGAAGCAGTAAAGCTTTACAAGGTTAAAACCATAGGGGCCCAATCACACCAAAATCGGAAGGAAATTGCAAGTCAATGGAGGGTCTGTTGAATTGCAGTTTCAACTTCTGTTGATTTGCGTTCCATTGCGGTTTGTTTCTCATTTTTTGCCAATCTTTATTTTAATTAGCATGTCCTGAGTGGACAAACATCTAAAAAATGTTTTTTACTTCCATTCTGTTGCGATTACATCCTTTTTTTACATTACATTGCACTAAAAAAAGTAGAGCATGCTGAACTGTTTTTTCATTGCACTGCAACAGAAGGGATCACAGCGGTGTGAACTGGCCACATTCATTTTTCTGTGCCCATGTGTTAGCATACATTAAAAACGGATTGCAATGCAACGGATCACAACTCAACGGATCTGGTGTAAATGGGGCCTAAAAGTGATATTTACATTTTCATCAGTTTCAGCTGGGCAAAAATACGGCTGTTTAGGTCTTTGATAGGTGCCCATAGCTAGTGAACCTGATCATCCAAAGCACTGCCTATGGGACAGTGGGATTTTCTACCTTCTGGGAAGAATGGCAGTATTAGGAAACAACAGAATTAGCATAGTTGAGCTACTGGCATACATCTGATTATTATTATACAGGATTTATATAGCGCCAACAATTTACTCATTGCTTTACAAAAGAGTGGAGACAGTACAGTTACAATACAATTTACAATACAATACAGTTTCAGAACAATAGGGTTGGGAGGGCCCTGCTTGTGAGAGCTTATAATCTAATAGGAGGGGCAAGTAATACCAAAGGTAATAATTGTTTGGTGAGCTTTGGTGTTCTGTTGACAAGCCTGAAGATGGACAGATGGCCTACCACCTGCTTTTCTCCATGACACATCCACTTGTCCATGGAAAGCCTCATTTCTCAGAGTTGTAAAGAGATCTAGGAGCTGAATTATGGGATTCTCATCTCTGCTGAAGAGGTTCAGCCAGTGCAGAATGATTGTTTATCTTATCTTGTGTCTCATCTTTACATTGCTTTGAAAATGCAATACAGTATGTTCTTTTAGAAGTCATTCACATTGACATTCATGAATAGGTAGTTTCATGCACGAAAATGAATCCCTCACTAGTTATTTAGATAACGACAACAAAAATCAAAGACAAAGGGAAATCTGTCACATATGTTCTATACAGTATGTACATATTTAGAGATAATATAAAGATTCTGTGAAAGATTTTGAAACAATTTTTATAGGCATGCTTTCTTTCAAGCTTTACCTAGAAGAGTTAAGAGTTAGATATGTTTTTGTCTGGTTTTATTGGCTTTTTTCAGCTCGTCGTGGAGGTTTCCTTTAATTTCCTATATGGCTACCACTACAGGAAGCGAGTGTAAATAGCCTCTATGGGGACTCAGCCAGCAATGGATTATCTACAGAGATTTAATTCCTTACTACATCTCCCCGTGTCCCTGTGCGAATCATGGATGTGGGCGGGCGGTGAGTGTGAGGCGGGAAGGAGGTGCAGCGTGTAGAGCGCGGATGCGGGCGGGTCTGGCAGCGGTGGGCCCGAGTTGGGGAGGAGGCGCGGCGCGCAGCGTTTGTGGACCCGTGAACAGGGCCAACTGATCGGAAGCCGATTAATCGATTATTGAAAAAGTTGACAATTTTTTCAATAATCGATTATAATCGATTATGTTGATTAGTTGTTGCAGCCCTAGTCCCCACCAAATATTAAACAAATTTGGCTGGAGTTGGGCTTTGTTAGATAAGATGTCTAGAGAAAAACAGTCATTGTCATAACTCCATTTTGTACTGAGATAAAGGATATAAGAGAAGAGGAACAGAAAATCTAATTTACTGTGTTCTGGTAAGTAAAAACAAACGCAAACTGTTACATACCAAACATTTTTGCAAATAGCACCACCATAAAAAAAACCTATTGTATCTATGGTTGATGCTCTTAGCCATTCCTCCTTGAAACACTCACAGTCCAATAACACTTGAGAGGGACTGAGATGGAAAAGGAGATATGCCCATTCTGTTAAAACATATTGTGCGGTGGACAATGAAATCTGATCACTCCGCTCTCTCCTTCTGTCATCATGTTCAGCTTATGTGACTGCAGTAGAACATAATTGGCTCCTAGTGCTGTTGCTTTATCTCCCAGTCTCTGTGCTGCTGTGCAGGAGTTACAGGAGGATGATACCAAGACAGAGTAAGGTACTTATGCTGACAGAACTTTAAAAAAAAAAATGTATTTTATAACTAATTTGTATTTCTGCCTGGAGTTCTTTACCAGTACACATTCATTGCAAAATCTTAGGGTTTCCCAGCCAAATCCTCCAGATAAAATTGATTCCAGTGGAAATGATGTTCTGTTTACCCCACACAATGACAAATGCAGTAACTATAGTGCTGCAGTCATTATACAATTCCACTATCTGTTCTTGTCATCACTATGTTACATAGTTACATAGTTAGTCAGGTTAAAAAAAGACACATGTCCATCGAGTTCAACCTGTAGAGATATGGGGGGAAAAAAAAGAAGAGAAGCATAAACAGAACGCTAAGCCCACAGCTACCCCCTGTTGCTCCAGAGGAAGGCAAAAAAAACCTATAAAGCATGGTTTAATTTGCAGGGTACAAAAATTCCTCCCTGATCCCATAAGGCAAGGGTGCCCACAAGGTCGATCGCGATCTACCAGTGATCACGTAGCGATCACTGGTAGATCGCCATGTCCTCTCCTCCCGCCGCTTCTCTGGATCCCCGCTGCTCTCCCCAGCGGGGATCCGAGAAGAAGTGAAGGAACCGGCGGCGGGGGAGGGCGGAGGACGGAGCCGCTGTCAAAGAACTAATCCAGAGCGGTGAGGAGAGAGAGAGAGAGACCCTCGGCCAGGATCTGACAGCCGGCGCCTCTCTCTCCCCTCACTGCTCGTCCGTTCTGTCACAGCGGCTCCGACCCCCCCCGCGGCTGAAGTGCTTTCACTTCTCGTCGCATCCCCCGCTGCCTCTGCCCGGGAGAGCAGGGGGGATGCAGAGGAGAAGCTGAGCCCATTTGTGCGTGGCCGAGCGGCAGAGGATCGGTACATGTCAGTAGTATGTACCAATCCTCTGTGCAGGACAAACACTGGAGCGATCGTCTGATCACTCC
>NW_017306293.1:3593016-3618651 GCF_000935625.1 Nanorana parkeri | reverse complement strand
TGAAAATTAAATAAAAAAATAAATTTAAAAAAACGTTGTTTTTTTTCTTGCCTCAGACGCAAAAGGAGCTTGCTACGGCTATGCTCCCGTGGTGCTCATGCGGCTGCCGGCTGAATGTGTCAGATGCTGCAGATGGAAAGGTGCAGGACACCCAATGTGCAACTTCGGCCACATGAGCACCATGGGAGGACAGGACGTCGGGACATGTAGGGCGCACTGGAATGTAAGCCGGCCGACTCCCTGCGTTCAGGTGTGGGAGGGGGTGTGGAGCTGTACTGAAGTCAATGGCATCGCCCACATTGCGATCGCCCGCACTCAGAATGCAGGCACATTAGTGCCTGCATTCCGGTCCAGTGCGATCTGCAAAAATAGTGCTCGCAGCATTTTTGCGGATCGCACTGGACTGGAACGCAGGTGATCGCACTGTGGGCGAGGGGCCTGCCTGCGGAGCCTGGCTGCGGTGCCATTGACTTCAATGCACCGCCACGCCCCCTCCCGCCCCTGAATGCAGGTGTTTTTTCGTTGGTAGATCTCTATGAGCTCGTCATTTGAAAAGTAGATCTCCAGACGAAAAATAGTGGGCGCCCCTGCCATAAGGCAATCGGATATTCCCTGGATAAACAATCTCTGATGCTTAATATACCTATAAGAACTCAATATCCAGTAATATTCTGTGCACTTAAGAATACATCCAGACTTTTTTTTTAAACAATGAACTGAGCTAGCTAGAACTAGCTCTTGGGGGAGTCTACTACACATTTTCACAGCTCTAACTGTGAAGAATCCTTTTCGTATGCAAAGGTTAAACCTCTTTTCCTCCAGACGCAGAGTGGCCACTGGTCCTTTGCAGTGACCTTAAAGTGAATAATTTGGCACCAAGCTCACTATATGGACCATTTATTTATTTATACATGGTGATCATGTTCCCCTTAATCGCCTCAGGTGAGCTAATCTTTCCTCATAGCTGAGCTCCTCCATGCCTGTTATGAGTTTAGTTGACCTTCTCTGCACTTTCTCCAGTTCCACAACATCCTTTTTGTGAACTGGTGCCCAAAACTGAACTGCATATTCCAGATGAGGTTTTCCTAATGCTTTGTACAGTGCAGGATTATGTCTCTATCTCTGGAGTCTAGACCCTGTATAATACAAGAAATTATTTTGCTGGCTTTAGAACCTGCTGCTTGACATGGCATGCTATTATTGAGTCTATAATCTACCAGAACACCCAGATCTTTCTCCATCATTGACTCCCCCAAACATACTCCCCCTAGAGTGTATGACGCATGGATGTTTTTAGTCCCCAAGTGCAGAACTTTACATTTATCAACATTAAACCTCATATGCCAAATAGATGCCCAATAACACAGTGCATTCAGATATGCTTGTAAGTTGGAGACATCCTGTAAGAACTGTATTCCACTACATAACTTGGTGTCATCTGCAAACACAGGAATAGTACTTTTAATCCCCAATTATATGTCATCAGTAAATAGGTTAAACAGTAAGTGGCCCAACAGTGAACCTTGGGGGACACCACTTACAACCTCAGACCATTCAGAGTACGAATCATTGATCACCACTCTCTGAATACGGTCTTTAAGCCAGTTTTCTATACAATTACATATTGAATGCTCTATCCCTGCAGACAGGCCCGGATTTCCCACAAGGCCACCGAGGCCCGGCCTTTATTTTCAAGCAAAAACAATTGCATGTGATCTTTGATCAAACTTTCAAGTATCTTCCCAACTATTGAAGTTAAACTTACAGGTCTGTAATTACTTGGTAAAGACTTTGATTCCTTTTTAAATATATGCACCACATTGGTTTTGCGCCAATCCATCAGTACCAAGCCAGTCGTTAGAGAGTCTCTAAAAATTAGATACAATGGCTTTGAAATTACACAGCTCAATTATTTGAGGACACGTGGGTGTAAGCTTGGACTATGTGATCAGGTATTGGAGATGTAAGTTACTTTTGCCTCACTCTCAAGGCTAATATCATTACAGTAAGTTTGAAAAAGCCAAACATGCACCATACCTGGTATATTTGGTAGTTATTTCTCTCAAAAGTTGGTAATTGACAAGATCAAACATGTCAGTCATAAACACACACCCTGTTTTCAAGCAGGCCAGATGCTAATTTGGAATGTCTGGAAGAACCTTTTAGGGTGATGTGTGTGACGGTAATCAGGTTTATGCCTATTAATATTAAATATGAAATTCTCTTGTCCCCCAGCTTAAAACAAATGCAGCCTTTCATTTAGTTGTAGTGACCTAACGATGCCCTCAGTTGGCCAGGTCTCTTTAAATTCTAGGGAACAAGGGTCTGCTAATCTGGGCCTGTGATCCTTATAGTTCTTAAGTGAAGCACTAAAACTGATTGTTATCTAGAGTTTCCTTTGCACCTGGCGTTAATCAGTTTAGGTGATACCTTTATGATCGTGATCCCCCTGACAACTGTACACAGAATGCCAAACAAATACCACATAGATGTTATAAGAATGGAACAAAACTAATTTGTTCATTTAAATCAGGGGGGTTAGTGGCTCTAAGAAAGAAATAATAGACCACCTGATAATTGTGATACCATTGAAAATGTCTCCCAATTGATTCTGAAGTTTTACATTGAGGGTGGCATAAGTGTGATCATCTATCCATTTCCAAAGGGGAGGTTTTGTTTTACCTACATAGAAGACTCCATACTTGCACATTAGTAAGTAAAGAATCCTTCTGGTTTGACAGTTAGCAACATGTTGGGGATTATATAAATTCCCAATGGGTAGTCTAAATCCTATTTCAGTACATGTAAATTTGCAATAGGTACATGAACAACATATACAGGTCCCACAAGGTAGACACCTACATGGATACCCTCTACTATATGCTGAGGCAATGGCATATATGCACGGGCTGTTAACAGCTATGTGAATTTGCATGGAGAGATTGAATTTTGCTAATAATTATTCCTTCCACAATAAGCATGTTTGCTAGCACTGCCTAATAACAACTGTAATGTTAATCTGTTAAGCTCTTTTATGTAATATTGTTTTGGAGCATAAACTATATATTCTCCTTATCAGCAAAGTAAACTAGTATTTTAATAAGCACACAATGGCAAATAGAGAACTGTTCTGAAACCGAATGATGATTTTTGTGATGTGTCATGATCCTTGTCATATCCCAAAGTCAGATATTTAGCATTTCATTTGTATGTTTTTATAATCCTGCATTCACAAATGCATTGTGAATCTGAGCCAAAGAAAATCAGTCCCATTCTCATTCTGTGGCTGTCATTGTTAGAATAATCCATCTATAGCACAAGAGAGCACGGTACATGCTCATTTATTGGTTCCTTTTATACCACTATAAACAGCTTTTAATATGCTCAGTTTCAAAAATATTGAAGCCAAACTTCAGCCAAAACTTTTTTTTAGCTTCGAATGGAGTCAGGAAAGGTTATAACTTCTGTCAGGTTTTTATTGCTGTTTGTGGCCTTGTTGAGAATGTTTCTATTTATTCTCTTAGTGAGTACACAAGAAGCAAGAAATGTCTCGCCAAAAGGGATGCATACAGCAATAAAAACTTAAGTTGTTATTTCTCCCCACTCGGCTAAAGAAAAATCCTTTTATTGCTGACCACACCACTTTTGGAGAGGTTTGCTTAATTTGTCATCCCAGTGATTACACATGATTTGTTATGGGAAATAGGGTCAAAGACAGATAGAGGTCCTAACCCTTCCCTAATCTGTCAAAATCTATCAAAATAATTTGATTTAACACAGGCTTTAAGCAAACCTGTCTCATTTGATGCAAAAGAGCAGAGCTGATGGTGCTAGGTCTTAAGTGAAGGTTCATATAGAGTTGAATGTCTTAAAATGCATTAGATATTAGGCAGGTAGCTAATGTATAGTGAACATTCTACAGGAACACTTCAGATAAGAGGCAAAAATGACACGCTAAACCCAAGGTTGAAATTTAAATGTAAGCTCAGATCTGTTCCAAAGAAATATCAAATAGGGGTTAAGTAGCAGTCAAAGGACACCCCCTGCATCAGAGCTTGAAATTTATTATGAGAGTGGGAGATGGACCCTAAAAATAGGTAGTGCAGTGAAAAATATTACAATGTAAATAAGCAAGCTCAAGAGCAGCTGTTTGTAGCACCCAAAGGCCATCTGACCCCCAAAACTCTTTGGCTACTTGTCTGTAAGGAATCTGCTTCAATAAAACCTACATTTGGCCTCCTGCCTTGGGTATGGTGCTCTATTCTTGATTCTGCACACTGAAACACTGCAGAAATAATTATTATATTGTACATTCATGCTGCCATTGTCAACTAATGCTTTAATTTCAGTACTCTGCAATCAGCAACATGGTAACAGCATAGAAGCTGCATGAAGTCTATACACTGTGTGTCTGGATCCTACAGGGTATTATTTAGCATAGCATTAGCATGGCAGAGTTCAGATAGTACAATTACTACATTGAAATCTCGGCAGTGACAGCTAAAATAGTTCCTATTCCTTTGCCAACCTTTGCAGAAACCACTGCCAAATATTAACTATTCAGCTATAAACATCCCACTGATGCGATATCAGTGAACACACACCCTAGTCCACTCACTTCCACAGGAACCAATTATTCCTCCACTGGGCTCTACCATGTTGACTTTTTCACAGCATAGAGAACGGGAATCCAGACTGTCAATCACAGACACAACTAAGCCTAAAGTGTTGAATTTCAAAATTAGACTGGAAAATTACTTACTCGTGTTAATTAAGTTTTGGGAATATGTGCTATACCCCTTTAAAGATATATGGATATTAATGCCTGTCTGTCAGTTTGTCATATGTTACATACCATTGATCCAACCACTGAGTTCTTTTGATAAAACAATATTATACCATAATACATCCTTTTTTACACATTTTATAAAAAAAGTATTTTTATTAACCTTTTGAAACTTGTTTATTAAAAACAAGTATACACACCACAGGGTGTGGTGTGTGTCATTGAGTAGTAATTTGGTAGCAATTGGCAGTGATGCATAAGAGCTATCTAACATTGACAGGTGTTATATGACTATGAATATTCTTCCTCAAGTTTTAGATGGAGTAGTTATTTAAAAGTTCTAAGTGTTGATTGCGTGGTTTACAAGGTCATTTTAAAACGAGCTGTATGATTACGATATAATGATAATATGCACCAGAGCATGTGGAGTGTGAAATAGTTTTTAGTAAAATATTTTAAAAGGTTGATTAGTAATAATATAGCGTAGCCCAGGTACATCCATTATACTGTTGTAGTCCAGGGATCCATACAGTGGAGGTTTGTGGGAATTGCAGTACGCAGCAAGGGAAAAATTATATTGAACGGAGTTAACTGGACTAAAATTCCCAGAAGGCCGTGGAGTCGGCAGGGGAGTGGACTGGGAGTGCGTGGAAAGAGTCCGCTCAGTCCGAAACTGAGTGAGCAAGTGTGTTTCCTCCATCTACACTTAACTGTGTGAATGGAGTAATCTCCACCTGGGCCAAGCTTCCGTAATCTTGCTAGTCGGCCCTGCTGGCTCTCAAAACACTTGAACAATGCCTGCATCCAATCAGATTGTTCCGGTATTTTGACAGCCAGCGGGGCCGACTAGCAAGATACTTGAGCTTGGCCCAGTGGGAGATTCTCCATCCACACAGCTTAGCATAGATGGAGGAATCTGTTGCACTTTTCCCATGTGACCATAGAAAATCTGCAGATAATTGTAAGGTGTATGGCCAGCTTTAGACACTGAGAAGGACAGGATTCCAGCAGTGCTGTATAGTGATTCCTGCTGTGTGAATACTGTTTGGCAGGAAATAATTCTGTATATTGCAAGAGCTGGGGTACGTTGCTTCAGATTGAGGGAAAGCACCACTCAAAAAAGCTGAACAGAGAGTTGTGGCCTGGATGAGTGGCCGGAGGCAGAGACTTGCATTTCAACTGACATAGGGACCCAGATCCTGCAAACTTGAACCTGGAGAACTGCATCGCTATCACCTGACGTTCACATCTGCTGTATCCTGTATCCAGAGAGCTGTGAGATTCAAGCAAAGTCCGCTGGAGGAGATGGGACGCCCTTCAAGACCCTACTGAACAAGAAACCGCAGTGGTGTACCTCGATCCAATTTAAACTACTTCAACATATCTTTGCAGTGGCCAAAAAAATATTGTATGCTCCTTGAGGAACCCAATACTTTCCTTCACCCAATTCATGAACATTTGTGTCACCCCTTTTAAGCTGTTCTTTTTCCTTTTTCTAGCAAGTGATGAGATATTGTGTACAAAGTGCATTTTTAAAACATTCAGAAGGCTAAGGGAAAATTCTCTTTTAAAGTGAAAATTAACGTTGCAAAGTAAACATGCTTTAATCCTTCATTAAATCAACCCCATTTCCTCTGGATAGGATGTGGAGAGACAGGTAACAGAATAAGGAAGATTGAGGGGATGGAGAATCTTCTTTGTTGCTGTGCAGATGGGTGACACTAAGCCAATTGAGATGCACCTTACCTCTGCCATGGCTTTTCCGGAATTACCTCAGTCTACTGTAAAGGTCAATTTGAAGGGAAAGTCTGCAAGCCCTTGCTTTGATTCACCTCTGTGGACTGCTACTTATGTTGTGGCCCAGAGACAGGCCCCCAGTGCTGTTTATGAAAAAGTCACCCAACTCTTGCTGCTGAGATGTAGAAATTCTAAAGAGTACCCCAGGGATCCCAACCTGAAAGAAGCACTTTCAGGGAGGTGTCCCTCTCATTTCAGGGAGGTGCCCTCTCCCCACCCCCATCCTCAGGAGGGGGATGGGAGGGGCTGGGAGAGAGCACCCCCCTGAAATGATGGCAGATTGCACAGGAAGCAATACCTTATTTGCTATCTGCAGGCTTTTTTTTTTTTTTTTAGTATTCTGACAGTTGTAGTCATCAGAATAAATAAAATAAAAAAGGCATACGAATGCATAGCTAGATTCCTATTGGCTATTGCACTTTGCAATAGCCAATAGCAAACTAGCTATGGCACCCGCCCTCTGCTGCTTTCAATCACCAGAAGAGGACCTGATAGAAAAATCCAGGTCACCCTCTGCTGATTGACCCCCCCTCCGCTCTGCTAGCTATGCATTTGTATGCCATTTTTTTCTTTTCTGACTGACGGTCGGGCCGCGGCTCCCGATATCAGAAAAGAAAAAAAAACGATCGCAGGGAAAGGTTTAATCTGCTCGATCGAGCAGATTAAACCTTTCTGGGAGGAAGTGTTTCTCTCCCGGGCGGCCGGGAGCCGCCATCTAATAGCGGGAGACTCCGGAGCGTCCGGGGGAGTGGGGATGTCTGAGTACCCTAAGGGGGCTTGTCTGCAGTGGGTTGTGAGCAAACAGTGGCCAAGAAATAGGTTACAAGATCATTATCATATGAGCTCTTAGCAACCTGTGGAGCTCTGCCTGGCTTCCTGCCCAGTTCACTGACGACATTGATTGTCAGGAGCTCGGTGGGACGCCATCTAGAGAGTCCTGCTCAGCTTCCTGGCAACTCATGATGTCAGTCACCTAGGCAGGAAGCCAGACAGAGCACCACAGGTTGCTAAAAGCCCGATGTACGGCTGATTTCAGCCGATATATACGGCTGAAATCAGCCGTAACAGCCTGAAGTGAATAGCCGAACAGCGTCCGGCTCACTTCGCTTTAGGTCAGTCATTCACTCGGCTGCCTACGGCAGCTTAGTGAATAGACCCCATAGAGTCTGTAACACGTTATTTGCTTTCCCATTAACCCTTTCACTGGCCCTTTGTAAAACAGGACCATCAACTCTCAGAAATTAAAGTTTTTTTTGGTCTCAGACTTCTAGAATGCGTTTTTCCAAGTGGGGGAGAGTGTAGGGACCCTGCCTCAAGCTGGAGTATCCCTAGTCTAATTTTAGCAGGCAGCTAGGCTGTAGTCAGCCTAAGCTCTAAGTGCTATTGTCTCTGTATTTGTTGGGTTTCCTTCTTTCCAGAGAGTTCCCAGCAGATAGAGCAAGAAGAAACAATATTACTGAGTTCTAAATATTACTTTCTTTCTGACAAATCACTATTTTATTTTATTGTCAGTGACGCATGCTGAGAAGAACATACATATTTGGGATGACCTTGCAGAATAGTCTTTGCCTCCTGCCTGAGGCCTAGAGAGGATGATCTTGCAGAATAGTCTTTGCCTCCTGCCTGAGGCCTAGAGAGGATGATCTTGCAGAATAGTCTTTGCCTCCTGCCTGAGGCCTAGAGAGGAGATTGTGCTGTAAGTCTGTGCCTCCCAGTCCTAGTGCCTGGAGTGTGTCTTTGCTGAAAGAGGTCCACAATTACAGATTGCCGGTCTAGGCTTAAAGGTCCACAACCTGCACTGGATACTAGTAGAAGATCTGTGATATTTTTGCTGCCATTTTTGGGTATCCTGAGCCCCAAACCTCTCTCCTGGAGTTTATTGTGCCAAATAAACTCTTTATGCATTGTGAAGTGACAGGCATCCTTCATTCTGATAGTTTATATGCTAGCCCATGAACCATCTGGGGGATCTCCTCAGGGGTAGAGGGATGGGGGGAACACATACATTGTTTTTTGAGAAGCTTACAGCACACCATAATAACTCTATGAGCAAGTTTCAGAATATCTGCAACCAGTGGATATACCATTATTACCTACCTGCTTTCAACAGAGACTCCTTAAAGCTTTGAATTTTCCTTTACCCCATGCTCCTCAAATACATTGGAGGGGGAGCTTAGTTAAGTGTTTATCCCTGAATAACCGCCCCCCACCACGAGGCTAGGTCTTATATCATCTCCACCCGCCCTTTCCTTCCCTCTTTTTCTTAACTCTCTCCAAACAATATTTCCAATACTGTATAGATCTCGTTGCCACCCTCGCCACATAATACCAGTACCCACTTGGGCTTGAGCCGCCTTACGAAATAACCTCTAGGCTGTCTGCTCTTCCAAATAGAATGTGATTTTTTGTTTCAGTTTATCTTGAAATGGTGCTTCCTTAGGATATTGTTTCCCCTACTAAATGTATACACCTTTTTTTGTATTATTATTAATTATTATTTTGTATTTTTTTTGTATTATTCCCATCAGTGCTTGTTCTGATTGGAAACTTGATAAAACTAACAAAAATCTAACAAAAATAAATCCAAATTGATACATAGTTTTTTTTTGTTTTGTTTTTTTTAATAAAGAGGCCAGTTTATTTCACTTACAGTATAAACTCATTGCAAATCCTTGTAACAGGGTAACACATTTATGACTGAGCTTTGTGCTTATTTATAAATGCTTCTAAGAGCAAGGACTGTTTGCAGCTCATGGGGCAATCTAAGCTCCTATACACATACATCCTTAATAAATAAAAGTTTAAAATCTTAGGAGCACTAACATGTCCATCTTGTACTGGTCTGACTTCAAAGGAGTCTTTTCTGATAGGTTTCTTGGGTTTACTGCACTTAAGAATAGGAATTTTTAACTGAATAAGACTGTTGCATTTGGACATAGTATAAGTTACTCCTCTAATGAAACAATAGATCTCTCTGGAAAAGGCAAAGGACAACACTCATCCACACCTTGTAGTGCTGAATTTACCTCAGATGTTACTTTGAGACTCCAAGGTAAGCGTAGAGCAATCAGTGTGTTAGTAAGCAATAAAAGTTGCTCAGTAATGTATGTTGTCTATTTTCAGAACATGTATGTACTTTGCACCTAGGAATAGTTAAAGTGAGGCTAAGATGGCCTTCAGTTATGCAAAAAATGCCCATGTGTACAATCTTGAACGGGGTAAATTTCAAAAGGATCTACACAAAGAAAATTGTTATTGTGCAGTGTATTACACAATCAGACATACTGTACAAACAACATTGAAGTTGAAATATTGCATTGATACTTCACACTGTATTGCTGAACAGTAACTGAAAGTTAATGTTATTGTATTTGGTGCACTGATCCATACTATTTACAGGTAATTCAGGCTTTTGGAAATACAGAAATACTGTCTTTCTACTTTCATGTTTAAAACCTGACCACTGGTGAGAAAGTAATTAATAATAATAGACATTTAGTAGGTTTTTAACCAGAAGTACTATGGGACAGTCCTATGTATCGCTTTCATGCTTGAATATTAAATGATGATCATGTTTATTTAAAAAAAAAGATACAAGGATTTTTTAATGCACACGAAAGGAAGCCGGATAAAGAGCTGACAAAGGAAACCGGTTGTTGGAACATCATTATCTACTGCCTGTTTTCACTACCCTTCAGAAAGTTCCATCTGCATAAGAGCAGTGATGTGTGCAATCCATGGATTATATTCCATACATATTCTCACACAGTTTTGGATTACCAGTACACCTTATATTTTCTTCTCTTTATGCTCCTTGAAAAACCTATGACGTTGCTGTGTACATTAATAGAACCAACTAGTGGATTTAATGCAGCTGCTCCAAGCACCAAGCTTGTTCGTGGACTCAGATGCATGCCCTTGGGCCATCAAGCAGGATCTGTGAGCCTCTTTACATTCTTCCTGAGCCTGCAAATGCTTCTAACAATCATTACAGTAATAAGAGCGTATGAATAACATGAAGAGGATTTCAGAAAAGTCAAGTAATGGCAAGCTGCTAAGCATTGCTCAGTAGCGGTGATAACATAATTACTACAACAAGCATTACAGAGTTCATGTAAGTGTTGGTTTGATGAAAGGCTCAGAGTGACCTGGTTGGGGTACCGAGATCTTTCCAAAGTGCAGTAATGACATTGTACGTCCAGTAGAGAAGAATTGCCTGTAGAGACATATGACATAGTGGCCTGCTACTTCACATAGCCATATCTTCTTACAGTGTTTTTCACTGACAACATGTCATGAACCCACCTAAGAATTGGGGTAGGTAAATCAAGATGTTCCTGGAGGCTGTCAGTGTTTGATTCCATTTCTGATGTCATACCACCTCACGCACAGGGTTGGCTTTCATTGTTTGTAGAGGCACAATCTCTTTTTTCTCCTCTTTCACTGGGGATTCTTTCCTGTATTAACATAAACATGTTCTTTTAAATAATAAGACGCTATCACATCAGGAGGTGTGTCAGCACACACGCAACCAACCCCAATACAGTTCTAAGTATTTTGCCTTTCCTTTTAAATTTGGTAACATATAATAATTGGAAGAATTTGTATCAGATGCCACATAAATCTCATAGACATTTAAAGTTTTTAAAGACATTTAAATGTAAACCCAATCACTAAAGTCTCAAAATCTCATACAAGCTATGCTAAATGTAACACTTTCATTTTAAAAGTAATTTTCAATATTTTTAAATCAGCTTTAATTAAAATAATACCAGGTTATCTTGCCATGAAGGTCCTTTTTTGGAAACTTCCTGTTTTCCAATTGTACTCCTTCATTGCCACCCTGTCACATGGGCGTCTGATGGAGACTACAAGTGGCCAGTTCAACAAACATTATGCAGACATGGTCCACTGTTGTCACCATTGGGAAACCTGCCCTGACAAATGCTGTGCAGACATCACTGTTGTAGCGCCTCTGTCAGAACAGGAGTGCTTATTTAAATATAGTTGCATCAGTCAGATTGTATTCTGATACTGATCTAATGGTCTATGCTCATTTGGTTTCCCCTAAGCAATCTGTTATTGTTTGCATCTGCCTGCTGCCAGGTATATCCTTGCCATAGAGCAGAGCAACCAATAATAGAGTATTATGAGTATCTATGTCTCACTAGCCAATCACTAGGAGGTTCATGGCCAGTGGTGCATGCTGGGAGAAGACATAAATATTCAGGGCGGACCATGTGAGGTGTTCTTTCTCCCCCAGGCTAACTATAGCTATGGAAGGAATAATGACTATACCCCTTAAGTGCTCCTTAAAGGAGAACTATGAGTTCTAGCCGACCTGTGACAATGTCACTGACGGCTCCCTGCAGGGATTCCCCTCCTCCCCTGTCCGATCCTCCAGCGCTGACTGGCGCAACGGACGGGGGAGGGGGCGGGTACAGCTGGCTCTGCCTCTAGATAGGCAGAGTCAGCTATCAATCCTGCAGCTGGGTGGATCTCGACAGTAACGTCGGGATCCGTCCCGGCTGCGGCGTCTCAGTATACCGCGAGCTTTAGCTAGTTTGTGTCCTCCCGTTACCCTTAGGAGAACTATGGGGAAAAGCCCTGACCCCATAGTTCTCCTTTAAATTAATTATATGTAAAAGCATAGATACTTTACTTACCCTTCTTCTACCTCTTCAATGGTGTCTGGCAGTGGTTTGTTAACTGTCTCAGGTAAGAAATATACTAGTAATCCAGATATAATTGGTGCACTTCCATATATGACCAGTGGTAAGAAAGGATAGAATTCACCAAGCATCTTCACTAGAGGAGCCACAATGCCGCCTATACGTGCCATGGTACTGCCCAAGCCAAGACCACTCTGTCTGAAATGGATGCTTTCATTAATATTTTGTACAGTGACATTGTAATACATTGGTTAAGCAAAATAGTTCAGCCTAGGCATAAGATGGACTATATTTCTGTATAGAATAATAATATATATACTGTAAAAATTAGGGAATGTTGTACAAGATACAACATGGTGTAGAATTTTATAGTTAAAAAAAAAGTATGTAAAACCTGGTAAATATATGCAGTACACTGGTTTCTGTATTTTTGCTGCTTCATTACTTTTATATTTATTTGGAGTTAAAGAGTTGCAAATATCTTCCATGCTCCTGTGCTCTACATACGTATGGTCTACAGATGGAATGGGATTTTTTTCCCCAAAACAACTAGAAAAATATTACAAATAACTGCATAAAATAACCATTATTTATTAATAAGAGATATTACTAATATTGAGTCACCATATCTACATCTTCAAACTTTCATCTTCTTTCTATTCTTTTCTGTAGCTAACTCACTCCCTGACCATCAGTGTCCTAAACTTCCCATTCACTTGTCTAATTCTTTCTTAATACATGGTTTGAGGGATGTGGACCACTTGCTCAGTAATAAATTCTAATAGAAAATCATATTCTATTGCGATTTATAGGAAATTTTGTGCAGAACTGTGAGTATTAGGATAAAGCATGCCTGCTCCAAGCATATCTGCAGGATAAGGAAATTAAATTAAATAATGAGTTAGTTTAGTGCTGAGGCTTTGTTTAGGGGGTTACACTATGTTAGGGTCAGGCATTATGGGGATTACTTAAGGTTTTAGTTTTAAGGTTTGAGTTTGAGGGGTAAGTGTTAAGGCTTTACTTGACAGGTTAGGTAAGAGTTGAGGTAGAGGGGGTACAGTTACATGCTAGGGGTTCAGAATTAAGTAAAAGGTGAAGACTTAGGTGTTGGGAGGGGGGTTATTAAGCTTTAGGTTTGTGGTTTAAAGGTTAGCGTCAGCGTTAAATGGTCAGATACAGGAAGGGTTGAATGCTAGGAGGTGCTTTAAGTTGAACTTCAGCTAAAGAAGTTGCTATATTCTCACATTGTGTGAGCTTGGCACAATGCATGTCTGTATAACATTTTCCCTGTGTCAGGCTACCGTGCACTGGTGTCCCCACACCGCATGCAGGTATCTATTCGGGAGGACCAAATACGTGACCACAGCCGACAATGCTTAGAAACTTACAGTTTATTAAACACACCAAACTCATAAAAACACAAGCAACCCCACCAACACCCACAAGTAACATAAACGTAACCAAACTAGAAGCAAACAGCAGAATACACACACAGGGTATAACAGGGCAAGTTAACATGGGGAGCAGGGCAACAAAAGGGGAGCCACAGATCAGGTCAGGGTGCAAGGAGGCAACAGGACGCAGGCGACAGGATACAGGACTGGGACAGGACTCAGGACTCGGGTATTGGCGACAATACTGAGGCAAAATCCACACTGCAGGGAGGGATTAAATACCTTTCCAGGTAGCACCAGGTGGTGATTAATTTCTAACAGCTGGGAGACACCCGTAGATGAGCACTGGACTTGCAGGTTCCAGCACCACCCAGTGGTGGTCTGGTACCTGACAACTCTTGGCTGCCTGGACACACCTGCAGGTAAGTACAGGAACTGCAGGACCTGGTTCCAGCGCCACCTGGAGGTGCTCTGGTCCCTGACACCCTGCTAGGGCCATGGGGATTCTGTAAAACACTGTCATAGCTGCAGAAACTACAGTGCTTTACAGTGATCTTCCAGGTCCCATTCTGCAGCTGTCCTGAGCCACTTCCCCTCTGCTGTTAAAACACAGCAGGTCACTTGCTCAGCACATCGGACATTCAGCAAACACCTAGTACTTCTCTCAGTGAATACAAAGCATTCTCTGATTGGATGAGGGGCAGTGCCGTAATGTCACCACCCCTCGTGGCAGTGCACCACCCATACTAGGAGGAAAATGGCTAGTATTCATTAGGAAAAATACTAGGGTTTTGCTGAGCAACCCCCGTGTAGTCACAAAAACCTCCAGGAAATGGGCAGAAGCTGGGTCCAAGGTATTTACTAACTATTGTCCATTTAAGCAGAAAAGATATGATAATTAAGGCGTCCGATATGATAATTAAGGCGTTTGAAGAGCAGAAATGTTTGGTTATTTACTGACACTGTCTAATACAGAAGGGTCAAGTAAAAAAAGAAATCTTAGATAATGTGGCAGATTTTTTTTAGACACAGAGGTTGATTTACGCAACTTAGTTATTTATTTTCCACTTAGCTCAATTAAACTGGATTCACTTTCTGAAATCTGATCATGTAAAAAAAATTCTATTTTTATATTATTAATTTTGTTAAGACAAGTTGCATCCTGCACTTTTTTTTATTGGTATTGCTTTGTGGCGCTACCTGTGAGCACACTTTAAAGCCATTCACATTACACTGTTTTTTATACCTTTACAAATTATTGGGTGCTTACAGTGAGAACAGGTTCAAATGAAGAACATGAAGTAAATCAGTCCCGCCATGCAGAAGTCTGAGATAAATATATAATTTTAGAATTTGAGGCTGATAGGTTGTAATCATTTTTTTTGTGTGAATTTTCACTTCAATTATTAAAAGATTATGTGCAAACGCAATAAGTAAATAGGGATTTTATTTTCGAATTACTGAATATTTGGCATATCCACTCATTTTATTCTGTGGACATTCTTAAATCCTTTAGTAAATCAGACTCATCATCTCAGATTTCTGACAAAATGAGGCTGATTTGCTAAATAATTTAGGAATATTCACACAAAAGATTGTGTGAATATTTTCTTCAACTATCCAATAATAGGCAGATGAAATGAAAAAAAAGCCTCATACCTAAGAGCACGCTAAAATAATATCTCAGATTGTTTTTATATCTTATGTCAGAATTCTGAAATAATGTGTCAGAATTCTGACATACTATATACTATACATCTCATACAGCTGTGAAATATTATCTCTAGGGATGTTGAGATACCAGTGCAGATACCAGTGCCGATACTTGGCATTTTCACGAGAACTACCAGGGTTGCATCGGTTGCAGCTGTAACTGGGCCCTGGTGCACCACCACTGTCCTGAAATCATTACTCTGTATTGTTTTAAAAAAACTGTCACATGACACTAAACAAGAAATGTATCAGTAATTGTATTTGTGAGTACTTGGACAAGTACTTGGTCTGAAAGAAAATGGTATCGGTGCATCCCTAATATATTTATATACTTTGAGTTTTTCTCTAATCTAGTCTTGGAGCTGGAAAAGTATTTGTACTTGTACTTGTATGTGTACCAAGTAAAGTACTTGGTATCAGAACATCCCTAATTATCTCTGTTATACTCTTAGAACATCCCCTTTTAAACAGCAGGAGGTACCTTTACAGTTCAGTGGTTTACAGGTGAGCTATCTGTTACTTTCTGTAGGCAATACGGTGTTGCATTGGCTTACATCTGCCACGTCATCAAAGATCTATATCATACTGGTTGAAAATTCCAACCCACTAATCCCCAGCATCAGCAACAAAGGCCTACCAAATTCCAATTGCATTTATTGATTGTATGATATTTTCTCTCCATAGCCAGCAGTTTCTACAAACATTTAACCATTCTCATTATATGTTTGTAAATTAAAAACACATGAACCAGAATGGTATTGTATAGAACTAAGCAATTCTGACTAATATCAAGAACTTCTCAGACCTTGTTCTATCTGTTTTGAGATGAACTATTGCCTGAGGAAGGACATATTGATGGCTAAGAACAGACAGAATTATCTGTGAGCCTCAGAAAAATGGGGAATAGTGGAATATGTGCATTCTGTTGTAAAGTAGAGCAATCTCTTGATTGTTGAAGATGAAGCCTGCCAGAAGAGAGATATGTTTATTTAATGTATTTTAAATGTATAACTTGTATATATCAAGACGTTACTACACTCAAAGGTCTTGAATAAGTTATTATATGCTGTTAATAAATTATCACTTGTTCATTTATTCAGAACCCACAATTGCAATAATTCCTTTGTATATTCACAAGTAAATTTCTGCCATCAGAGCTATTTTTACATTCATGATGTAATCTACCATTAGGTTTAGCCACATCTTCTATGAGTTACATATAATGGTTGTCATCACATGAATACAAGACCACTGAAGGGAATGTATTGGTCACATACGGCACTCTTACAACAGGCCTCTCAAGTACAGAAACCATTAACATGAACAAAGAAAATCATAACTATAACATAACTCGTTGTCTACATCAAGGACAACAGTACAAAGATAGTAAGTTGTACAAGTTGTGACGCAACAGTGCCAGACATAAAAGCAGTTGAATTGCTCATAGACGTTAAATGACAGTCTCCTGGCACAACTGTTTTCAGCTGGATCAGGTTATGATTAAATATCTAAGAGGCTCCTGCAGATACAAGATATAAATTATGTTAATGTTTGCATTATCAATAATAAATTTTTGACATCACAAAACAGGACTCACAGTATTATGGGCTTTCTTAAAAGAGGGCTCAGTAGAGGTATTTTCATTCGGACTCTCTCCATCCAATTGTAACTTCATACTGCCCCGTATGAACAGAGCAGGCAAGTAGGATGAGAGAGAGACATTGAGTCACTTCTGTGGTTCATTGGGGTTGATTTACTAAGGGAGAACAAAATGTTCACTTATCTTAGTGAATAAAGTATGAGAGCAATCACTTTGAATGCCTTCACATTTAATGTCCAACCATCAAAAACAACAGGATATCAGCTTGTACATGATTGTATGATGGAAACACTACCTCACCTTATTCCTTTAAATAGTAATAAACTCTCAACTTGTTTTCAATAATGGATCCAGATCAAACAAACATTGTCCAGCAAAGTATTTCCTTACATTTTTTTATACTGTAATTGTGGCAGACACAGTGCCAACTTCTGCCTGGTATGGCCTATGTGAACTGTGAGGATTTTTTGTACACAAACTTGACAGCTTGCATGTGATCAATATGAGAGCTGTCATGTGGCACCACATATCTGGGTATTAAAAGCAGAGATGGACAAACTAAATAGAAAAGAAGGGCTTAAGGTGAATTTGTGGAGGGCAATGGATAAACGTGGAATGGAAAATTAGGGCAATTAAAGAAATACACAACAGCTATTAAGATTCAGTTTATAGTCATGGAAATAAGAAGCCAGCATCTTAGATGACTAGGCAGTATGATTAGGATTGGAGGAACCTGAAGGTTCCTTGAGGGATATCGGGAAGGAAAACTATAGAAGAGATGGATTAGCTATATGGAGGAAAACCCAAAAGGCCGAGAAGTCTTTATGTATAAGGGTACATGTTGATGTACAGTATATATAAATATAGCTATATACACACACAATATATATATTTTTTATATATACGTGTGTGTTTTCTTGTGCTTTGGATCACTTTATTTTATTAAAGTGCTGTGCATACTGTTGGGGCTATGAACAGTACATCCTGTACTATAATAATAACAGGTACACTGACACTTAGGACATCACTGTGTTCATTTCTGGCCTAGATATTACATGAACCTTTAAATGTTTATTGTACTTTAAAAAAAAAGGGGGTAGAGTTGTTTTAGTTTGTTTTTGTATATTAATTCTAGAAATGTAATGTTCCCTGTAAAATACTAATAATTAGAGGTGTACCGAAATAGAAATTTAAAAACCGAAACAAAACCGAAATAGAAAAAATTGTCAGGCCGAAACCGATACCGAAAATGTTTTTATTTTATGTTTTTTTAATATTTTATTTTTATCTCTCTTTTATAAACTTTTAATTTTTTTATATTTATTTTTATTTATTTATTCATTTTTTATTAAATATTTTTATTTTTTACTTTACTTTTAGTGGCTTCGGGGGAAATATTAGGGGTCTAAACAGACCCATGATATTTCCCTTTTAAAATAAAAAAAGAGATTTAGGACAGAGTCCTCAATCTCTTTTTCTGTATGCCCTGTTATCAATGAACAGGAATCCTCTATGAGTGTTCCTGTTCATTGATAACTTGAGAATATAGTACGATTACTATAACCACAATTATGAATGAACAGGAGTGGATATAGATCACTTCCCATTCATTCATAATTGAGGATATATTAACCATACCATGTCCTCAATTATCTACAAACACTCAGCGATCACAACAATGTATGTAGCCTGCTCTCCTCTCTGACACGCTGTCACAGGAGGCTGATTGAGCCGTGCGAGAGCCCAGCCTCCTGTGACAGCGCTGCCTCCGCCCCCACACCGCTCTGCCGCACTGTGATAGGCAGCCGAGCGGTGTGGGAGGAGAGACACCGGCCATGCACAGCGCTCTTGTCCCGCAGTGCTCGGCCTGCTGTCACTTTCTCTCCTCCCCGCTGCGACACAGCGCAGCGCCCAGCAGAGGAAAGATATCACGGATGCACCGATGTATCGGCAGGAAAATGTCACTTTCACCATTTAGCCAAAAGTGCCATTTTCGGCCGATATGTTTCGGCGGCCGATATATCGTTTCATCCCTAATGATAATGCAAATCAATTTCAGTTTTAATTTATGTATGTCTTTCTTACCTCCATTGACTTCCACCACTTACTTTCTCTACTATCTTCAAGAAAAAATATTGAAAAAAGTAGAATACAAGTTCAGCAGCAGCAAAACAGTGGCACTGCCTGTTAATATTTAACACATTGCTGTGATATTAAAAAATCAAACTGCTTTTTCAATAAACATTTATAGTGGATATGGTATCAGATGAAATCTCCAAAGCACAAGCACAAATCCTGGAGAATGAGTAAGTCTGGAACTCTGTCTGTTAGAGCTACACAGATGTCTGGAGTGACTCTCTAGGGAAGAGATCATTGTCAGTTGGGATACAGTAAATGGAGAGATGCAAAGCTACAAACACATGGGGCAACACAGCAAAGCAGGAGAATATGGGCCATGAAGATAGTACAGCTGAGCAGAGTGATACAGGACATGTGAAAATAGAAGCTCGGCTAAATATGCAGCAGAACATAATGCATTCTCTTAATAAAACTGTGCTATTTCCCATCTGAATTGTGCTGCTATGAAAACCTTTTACACCATAACTCTTGGCTGCCTTACATTTGGCTGATACCGGTCTATCTCATTGAATCTATGGAGGATTACTGCACCCCTTCATTCCTTTTATGTTTCAGTAATATGAATGAAATTGAAGGAATGGGTAAAAAGATGCAAATACAAAAGCATAATTATTATGTAACTGCAATAATCTTATTTCATGAGGAAAGTCAGTATAACAGGTTGAAAAACAACTCTGGTTGTCAGTCAGCATTGTAAGGAAGTGTTTACAGCTACAGGAATGTAGTTTTCATAAGGAGTTTCCAGAGAAGCACTTATGTCTGTGGGGAAAATGGTGCTTGCAACCACCTTTACTTCTTACATAAAGTTTTTATTTTTTCAAGGATTCATATACAAAGATATACATGTCATGCTTTTAATGAACGGAACACTTTGTTCAATATTCTTCCTCTATTATAATAACCCAGATCATGGTGCAGTAAATATCTAGCAAGGCATACAGAGATTATGTTGAATGCAATTGAAAAATGATATACCGCCATGAGTACCACAGTACTAACATGCTATGACGCATGCCACATCCAACAATGGATGCTGATAAATAATGTGCTATACAGACTGCGAATAAATAAAATGCCAGGATGACTAATATGCATCAATGTACAACTGATGAAAGCTTAGTACTTGTAAAGCAGTATCAACTACTGTCCAAGGCTGAACCACTATTAGGAAAATAGGATCGTCTCCAGATACTCTCAGAAGAAAAAGTTATTTTCCACACTAAAGTGCTGAATGTACTCCTGATAGAGTCATTGTAGAGCTTCATGTGACATAATAATATTCTGTCTGTAGCGGTAAATGTGGCCAATGCCACTGTCCAACAGATATAATAGCAAGGTATGGTTGTATTTCTCAATCACCATGTATGACAAGTCCCGGAGTCAGGTTTATTACAATTGGGCCTCTTCTTTTGGACCAGTATTTCTATTTTACTACTCATTTCAGACCAGGGTCTTGTTTAAGGCTCTTTTCACACCTAGGCATTATGCCAGTATTTCTATTTTACTACTCCTTTTAGACAAGGGTCTTGTTTAAGGCTCTGTTCACACCTAGGCATTTGCCGCTCAAAGCTCAGTGCAACAAAATGCTCAAGACCAGAAATCCCATTCGTCTTGAGCGTGACAAAATGCTCAATGCAAGAAATCCCATTCAAGTCTATGGGACCAAAAAGTGATGTAATCTGTCAAAAAGTAGCTCATGTTCTTTTTCCAGTGACAGGCATTTTCCTGCTTGAGACAAAACACTCAGGTGTGAACAGGGGCCATACAAATAAATGGGATTCCTTGTCTTGAGCGTTTTGTAGTGCTTACCATTAAGCAGAAAAAAAAAACATCTAGGTGTGAAAGGGGACTTCACACCTAGGTACCTGAGAAAAAATCTTGCACCAGGGCCCTTTGTGCCTTAGGTCTGTCACTGAGCAGAAGGGTTAAAAGATTTGCTTGTTAACTGGGTTGAAGGGAGAGGGGGTGGGTTTTAGTGCTGAGCATCAGGATAGGTTGGTTAGGTGGAAGGGAGAAGTTCCACGGCAGGGGTAGACAAACTCTAGACCTCTAAGTGTGATGCAACTAAAAATCCCATTAGGCATTGCAAGACTCTGACAGCTACAGACATGACTCCCAGAGGCAGATGCATGGTGGGAATTGTAATTTCACTACAGTCGGAGCATCGTAGTTTGCCTACCTCTGCTCTAGGGGTTAAGAGTGGCAGCAATTGTTAAGGAGCAGCCATTTTTCCTGTGGTAGAGTAGCTAAAATCAGTGCTGTCCATCCTCCCTTAGGTTGGTTTGGGAATTTTTGTTTGTATTTATATTTTAGGAGGTTTTTTTTAATGGTTTTGTAAGCATGGTGTTTGGGGAGATGGAAACATCTTTAGTCTTTTTAGCGGTTATGGAGGCTGGTGGTGGGTGTCTGCTGTGTGGAGGTATTGTGTCCTTCCGTTGAGGCATAGGCGAACTCCTGATAATGGCAAGTTTCCCACCATGATGAAGATTGGGCAAGGAGGTGATGGTGGAGCATGGTTTTAAAAGGTCCCCTCACAGCCATATGGTTTGTAAGGACATACCCACCAAGACTAGATGAATATCAAGGGTCTATTGGCAGGTACAGTTTATTGAATTGCTCGGTTATACATTAACGTAGGAGTCTGGAAGGCATTGTCAGGGGCCTGGCAAGTGGGTATTATTTGCTGTTGGGTATATTTCCAGGTTATGTTGTTTACAGCTATTTAAACTGTTTTTCTGTGTACAATTTTGAAAGTTATGTTAATTTATTCTGGTATTTAACTATTTATAAATATGTTCTTTTGTTTATAAAATGGATCCTGTGGCCTTTTCATTCTGATTAGGAAAAAAATGATTTCAAGCTAGCTACAAGTTGTCAAGTGTTAAGTACTGAAAACAGGAAAGGCCTATCTGGCATAGCCCTGCCTTCAATGTTATGTAAGGACAGGGAGCCGGGGAAGTATGATAAAGTGGGAAGATTCAGTGAAGGAGGGAAACATAATAAAGGGAAATCATGGCCCACTACATGTATGAAATCAGAGATTAAAGAGAAAGGTAAACACTTATGTGGTTTCACTATTGTCACAGCAAGTAAGTATTTTCTGGGACAATACACAATTAAGACAAGGAAAGTGTTGTGGGGCCCCATGAATGAAGTATCAAATCATACTGACAATTTTAAATAAGTGGTTTGCCAGAGGACCTTATCCTGGCACTGGCCATCATCTGTCAGAGGAAGTAGTGGATAGGATAGAAATGCTTATCCAATCACAGTCCTGTTCTCTAAGAGGCAAGAAGTGCCTGAGTGTATTCCCCTCTCCTCTGCACATAGCATAACTGTGAATACTGAGCTAAACACTGGAGTTATTATGGGCACACTGACCTATACAGGTGACTCTGAGTGGCTGCATTGTACCAATTCTTCCAGCATTCTAGTGTCTATGGACCCTAATATCTACTTCTATCTACATTAATATGTCTACTTTCAGTACTTGAAATTGGAACTGAGTGGCTGGAGTTCCAGTAATCATTCTGATTAGCACCTCCTGGCTAAATCCAGCAGGTTCCAAACTACAGTGACATGGTGACAATGCAGGAGAGCAATTGAAATAAAGGGACAGATTGTTGTCACCCTAAAAAAAAAAGTATAAACTATTACCTTTTTGGCAGGATCATTATGTATTATTTTATAGTGAAAACTGCAAATGTAAAAACATTGAAAACGACTCTTAAAATGGCTGTAATATATTAAAGCTTATGTGAAATTATATTATTTGGGTTTTGTACTTTGCTTTAAGGTAAACTGAATGAACCTTCTGACTTTTACAGAGAAAGTGTTAGTAGGTCACTAAATGTTTTTATGGGTAGCCCGTAATTGCTTTTTATTTGCGTAGGTTTACAATCATGAGAGTCTTTTAATGATTTCCTGTGATACTTGCCTAGGAGCACAGCTAGAGTGCAGGCAAGTACGGTGGTGTAGATAATATAGATCAGATTCTCACAATGCCAATCTGCAAAGGTTTTGTAAACTATAAAAGTTTTTGGTCTGATGTGCAGATATTTACGAAAAGGTTCCATTTAACTACCAAAAGTGTTATTATGTACTAAAACTTTTACCTCAACTCTGCATTATCGCGTATATTATTTGAAAAACCAGTGTAAAGGACACACCCCTAACATGGTCCCATAAGAGGGACGGTCCCTCCAAATGAGTTAGAGTAGGGAGTTATGGACTTATTTCCCCTCTGCTACAATTTTTGCTCCATCTTCCATAAATCAGCATAACTCAGGTTTCCTTTTCAACTTTTCTCAATACTGAAAGCATTAAGAACACAATAAATAAATCTTCATTTATTACACCTGTCCACCCTTGTCCTTTATGATGGTCAGCCTCTTTGTTATCACTAATTTTAATAACTTCCTTCACCTTTAATAGGTGAATACAGAAGGATGGATGGAAATGTATTTATCTCATCTGGATGTATTTACATGCAGCATAACACAGCATAAACTTTTGAAACAGACACATTTATTTAGACTTAGGCCCCATTCACACTGAGCGACATGAAAATCGCGAGATTTGTCACGCGATTTTATATGAGCAATATTGAGCGACATGGCATGACTTTTTCCTATTGGGCTGTATGCAATCAGGAGCACAATCGCTCAAAAAGGGTCATGTAGGAGCGACAAGTTACAGCGACGAGCTACAAGCGATATTGAGCAATATTGAGCGACGAGATGTGAACAGCTCCATTGAAATGGATTGGAGAAGCTACATAGAGCGATATCGTGTGGAAATATGAGCGATATCGCTGAAAAAATCGCGCGATAAATCGCTCAGTGTGAATGGGGCCTTAAAGGGTTTCTAAATTCTCAGTTATTTTGCATATATCTACTGCTGGCAAGCAGTAGATATATGCAAAAACATAAAAATAAAAACGCTTTAAAAGTGGTTTAAACTTACTTGTGTCTTTCCCGCGCGCTACCTTCCGAAAATCTGAAAATTCTCGGGCGGCCACAAAGCTTCTTGGGGCGGGCAAATGCGCAGTTCAGATTTTCGGCCGGGAGACGAGGAGAGACGCAAGGTAAGTCTATGGAGACACCGTGGGACAGGAAGTGCCAGCAAGCCCAGAGGAGTCAGCGCTGTATCGGAGACCCGCAGCAGCGCTGGAGAGAAGGCTGAAAAGGACAGGAAAGAAGAAGATCGGATTAAGAGACATAATTTAAGGTAAGTGTTTTACTTAACATTGGGGGGGAGAGAAAAAAACATTTGACTTTAATGTCACTTTAATGATATTTGTATGCATATTTATTCAGATTACTTTTGTAATGTGTATTTAATGCACATTTGAGGAGCTTTTAAAAAAATGAAACACATTATTATTAAGATTATTCTCTATAGCAAATGTATTTCTATAGTAAAATGCTTTAAGCTGTGCTTTTCTACCCATAGGAGGTGATTGGGGGCAGTATAGTTAATATTAGAGCTGCACCGAAATGAGAATTTCAAAACCGAAATGAAAACAAATGTCAGGCCAAAACTGAAATCGAAACCGAAAATGTTTTTTTTTTCCAACCTTTTCGCATTTTTTATAATAGTTGTTCATTTGTATTTATTTTTTATAAACGTTTTAATTTTTGATATTTTATTTACGTATTTTTTATTAAATATTTTAATGTTTTTACTTTGCTGTTGGGGGCTTCGAGGGAAATATTAGGGGTCTAAACAAACTCCTGATATTTCCCTTTTAATATATCAAAAGAGATTGCGAACACAGAGTCCTAAATCTCTTTTTCTGCAGCCCTTGTGCATCAGAGGTGTCCTGCTTGCTCTGCCCACTGATCTCACAGTTTGGCATGGAGCAAGTGCAAGAATGTTTCGTGACCGTGGTATATAAAGGAGAAAATGAAATATTGGGGGAAAAGTATTTTAATGTGTTCTAAATTCTGTTGCTTCTATTCCTCTATTGCCCTATCATACATATGAACTGGTGGCAGTGAGTTTAAAAACACTTTAATTATGTTTGTATTACAAAAGGTTGCAGTATAGTGTTACAATTGCTGTTTTCTTGCAACCATGACTTTGACCAGAAATGGGGTTAATTCCTTTGCTATATCTATAGCATCCTACGGCTCATATATTCACCGCATAATGAACCCCATAGATTTGGGTCTGGTCGCACAAACCAGCTCAGGTTGCAATAGTGTGCAAATACAACAATATACAGTCAATGTTTATAGCACCTACATAACTGTTCTGTTTTCGTCAATAGCCCATATTAAATATAATTTTACAGATTTCACTACAGGTCTTCCGGAACAATTACACTCATGACTATGTTGCAGAAAACTGGTGAACCTATTTATGGTTCATTTGGTCCTCATGTTAATGGTACATGGTTGGTGGGACCACAGCAGGCATTCCCAACACATGTTGTAGACACATACCATGTAATTGTGCACGTACCCTTAACACAACACAGCATCTACAGAGATAGAATATAGAAGCACTTTTTCCCAGCATGCAAAGCAT
>NW_017306293.1:3587810-3593006 GCF_000935625.1 Nanorana parkeri | reverse complement strand
AGCAGTCATTTTTTTAGAGAAAGGGTTAGGTTATCTTCATTTTAACTTGCTTTTAAATACATAATGAAATTTATCACAGTGGACATATCAGGTCAGTAAAGTAATTAAAAACATAAGTAAATATTTACTGAAATGCCTTCCTGCATGACATTTAAATAAACCTGTGCAAAATAGAAGATAAATAATAGATTTAATAGAAGTGTTAAAACTATAAAATTATGTTTTCAGACTGCAGGGCTTCTTACTAATTGCAGATGCAACAGCAGCAACACCTAGTGGTGCAAAAGACCAAGTGGTTATTGCTTTTGCAAGTAGTGGATTCCCTTTGGGAAATAAGTATCCAAGTTATTTATTCAATGTGACTCATGTCCAAACTACAAACCTACAAAGTAGCCCTGGCATTTGAAGCAATCCAGATGTTTATGTAAAGTATGTTTTGTTAAGTTTAATGAAGCACCGAGACACACACACTGTTGTCAGCACCAAGTACAGTTAGGGGATCTAAGCAGTAATGTCCATAGTCCATAGCAATGATGGCAGTTGATATGCCAACAGGGGTTTATGTCAACAACCAAGATTAGTAGTAGAAACACAAGAAGATATCTGCCCACCATTACACAAAAGCTAGGGCCTGCCATTATCATTATCCCTTCAACAAAAGTTTATCTATAGATTGACTTTTGTTGAGTAGATAAGGTCACCCATGGAAGGAATTTCGGACAATTTCTGGCAACAATTGTATCCGTGTGTACCTAGCTTAGGGTTGCCTCCTGTCCAGGATTCACCCGGACAGTTCGGGTTTTAGATGCTGTGTCCGGGTTTCATGGCAGCAGAAACCCGGACACAAGATGTCAGGCAGACAGGGGCCACCAAAATGAAGATAGGGGCTACTGGCCCCCCCACTAAAAAATAGTCTCAACTGTGATATTTACATATGAATGGGTGGCACTATTTACATATGAATAAGCCACGACTCATTCTCCCAAGAAAAAATGTCAGCGCGTCGCTAGAGTGTTCGGGTTTCACTTGAAGAAAAGGTGGCAACCCTAACCTAGCTTAACACATACATGATAGATCTAAGACTTTACTTTTCTGCATACATACAAACTGCAAAATTTCCCACTGCAATGGTCACCTAAGCACTTGTTATTGATCTATTTTGCTCTGAAAAGACTCAAAATCACAAGCTTCTTTCTTAAAGCTGAACTCCAGGAAAACAGCTTAATACACTGATAAAGTATACATATTGGAACTGTCTTAGCTGCCAAAGAATTTGTATTTTCAGTGCTGAGAAGGAGATTCCTCGCACTTTCAGAGATTTGCACTCACAAACTGTTGCCTTTCTGGAACAGGAAGTGTAGGGATGTTTCCTCAATGGTAAACAGATAGGAAAAAATAATCTGGCATGGTAGCCCCACTGCAAGAGTTAAGTTTTATTCTGCATGGAGTTCTTCTTTAACCCTTTCCTACTCTACTCAAAACAGAAAAAAGGTTTGGCTATACATACATTATCAAATACAATGGTGTCCTCTCTCCACCCCCAGCTTTTGACTTGTTAGTGAAAGAGCAGAAATAGATGAGCTCAGCCCTCTTCTCACTCTGTTTTCTTCTATCAGCATGTTCCTTGTCAGCACATTTGCTGCTGTATAGGGGATTGCAGGAGACTGATATCAAATCAAATTCAGGTACTTACACTAGTTGCATTCAAGAAATACACTTACAGATTTATTAAAGGAGAACTATGAGGTGAGTGAAAATCACTCAGCCTCATAGTTCGAGCCGACGTGTGACAATGAAGCTGTCACACATCGGCTCAATAGATCGGGAAGTGAGCAAACACATACCGTCACTCGCTCACTTCTCGATCCTGTCCCTGCAGAGAGCCGTGATGGTCTCAGTATACCACGATACTGAGCTTTGGGTCACGGGAGGACGCTAGTTTGTGTCCTCCCGTGACCCTGGGGAGAAATATGGGGAAAAGCACTGACCCCATAGTTCTCCTTTAATTACTACCTGGCTGTATTTATGTATAACATTTTATTTTCCTGGACTTCAGCTTTAATTATAAAACCATGTATGGCTAGCATCAAGAACACCAATCCTTCAAACAAATCCTATAGTTAAAGTATTGTTCACATTAATCTTTTTTTTTCAGGACAGATCATGCCTGGTTGTACCTACCTGATGACTGTAGGATAAAGTTCTGTGGTATAAAGAAAAACACAGCTAAAAGAAGCAGCCAAACAGCCCTTTCCAAACACTGCAAAGCTGGTCCTCAGTGTCTGCAGCTCTAAAAAGACAAAAGATTGTTAATTTCTTCAATGCAGTTATTTTAATGATGTGCCAATAACATGCTTACCAGCTGGTACGAAGATGTTAGCCAGGATTGCCAGCCCTCCAAGGAAGAGGGAAAAGAACTGTGTGACCCTTCGGCCAATGTAGATCATGCATGTGGTAGAAACTAGCTTGGCTGGAAAATCGACAGCCCCAAAGATAACCTGGATAAGGTAGATGCTGACTCCAAATTTTTGTAGGTCCATTGCTAATCCATAATAGGCGAAACTAGTAGAGAACCTGTTAAAGCACAGAAAGGCACACTATAGTACAGAAAAGTACAGACCATTAAAGCACAACTCCAACCTTTGTTTTTAGTTTTAGCTAGAGCAGGGAGGGGTTAGAACTGCAGAATTCAGAGGATGAAACCATGGTGGGAAGTGGGGACAAACCAACACTCCTAGAAGTGAGTGGCAAGGATACCGGTGGAGGCTGCAGCACTGGAATAAAGCAAAAGTAGAGGTGAGTATAAAGCTATTCTAGTGCAGGGAGCTTTTATCTTTTATTCACTATATTGCCAAAAGTATTGGGACGCCTGCCTTTACACGCAAATTAACTTTAATGGCATCCCAGTCTTAGTCCGTAGGGTTCAATATTGAGTTGGCCCACCCTTTGCTGCTATAACAGCTTCAACTCTTTTGAGAAGGCTGTCCACAAGGTTTAGGAGTGTGTCTATGGGAATGTTTGACCATTCTTCCAGAAGCGCATTTGTGAGGACAGGTACTGATGTTGAAGGAGAAGGCCTGGCTCGCAGTCTCCGCTCTTATTCATCCCAAAGGTGTTCTTTATGGACCTTGCTTTGTGCACTGGTGCGCAGTCATGTTGGAACAGGAAGGGGCCATCCCCAAACTGTTCCCACAAAGTTGGGAGCATGAAATTGTCCAAAATGTCTTGGTATGCTGATGCCTTAAGATTTCCCTTCACTGGAACTAAGGGGCCAAGCCCAACCCCTGAAAAACAACCCCACACCATAATCCCCCCTCCATCAAACTTTACACTTGGCACAATGCAGTCAGGCAAGTACCGTTCTCCTGGCATCTGCCAAACCCAGATATGTCCATCAGAGTGCCAGGCAGAGAAGCGTGATTCGTTACTCCAAAGAACACGTCTCCACTTCTCTAGAGTCCAGTGGCGGCGTGCTTTACCCCACTTCATCCGACGCTTTGCATTGCACTTGGTGATGTAAGCCTTGGATGCAGCTGATCGGCCATGGAAACCCATTTCATGCAGCTCTCTGGGCACTGTTGTTGTGCCAATCTGAAGGCCACGCGAAGTTTGGAGGTCTTTAGCTATTTACTCTGCAGTTGGCCACTTCTGCGCACTGTGCACTTCAGCATGCGCTGACCCCGCTCTGTCAATTTACGTGGCCTACCACTTCCTGGCTGAGTTGCTGTTGTTCACAGTTGCTTCCACTTTGTTATAATACCACTAACAGTTGACCGTGGAATATTTAGTAGCAAGGAAATTTCACGGAACTCCTGAATCCAATAATTTGGAGGGGTGTCCCAATACTTTTTGCAATATAGTGTAGTCACCTGATAGGGTCATTTTATCCAGTACCCAGGGAAGTTTACAAGGATTTTTCATACAGGCCATTTTAAAAAACAGAATTGCCTTGTGGACCTATATGTCAAAAACTGAAATTCTAGCTTTAAATTAAAATAAACCAGTTCACGTCTACTTTTTGATAACTATGAGTATATGTACTAGGGGTGTGCCAATGTTGACGGTTGTCTTACCACACAAAGCTCACAGCAAAGGATATTCTGCGCACAGTTCTGGTTCGGACCAAATCAAACACAGTATAAGTTGAATTCCCACAAGCCATCTCTTTCATCATATCAGCTTTCAGGGTCTACGGTTGAAGAAAATGAGAGCATGAGGGCATATTTATATAATAAAGGGGCTACATTTATAATATATTTTAGGTGACTATGGTTATTGTGACACAGATCTGCTCTGTGGAGTTTATATAGTCACTGCGCAGATATCAGTCATATTCAGGCTTCGTTCACACCTAGGTGTTTTGTCACTCAAAGATAAGTCCAACAAAATTCTCAAGACAAGGAATCCCATTTGCTCGTCTTATGCGAGACAAAACACCCAAAACAAGGAATCCCATTAATTTCTATGGCCCCTGTTCACATCTGAGCATTTTGTCGCAAGCAGAAAAACGCCTGTAGCTGGAAGAAATACATGAGTTACTTTTTGAAAGATTACAGTGCTTTTTGGTCCTATAGACCTCAATAGGAAACTTCATGTGACAAAAGCGCAACAAGTGGGAAATCCGTGGTGGTCAGCAAGGTCACCCATTGGAAGATTTCCCCATCAATTCCTGTTCTGATCAATACCCAAAATTTGGGATTTTCTTTCACTTTTCAGAGATAGGGGTCACCAGGACAAATAGAGAGGGTGAATCTCCTTAACAGGGACACAGACAGTAATAAAAACCTGACAGATGTTCTAATCCCATTCCATTCCTTCCAATAAAAAAAAAGTTTTGGCTTCAGTTGCACTTCAACTTCAACATCACAATTCATTCATATCTGTGCAGAGCTGTGCAGACGGACAGAGATTTCAGATAAGCTTTGGTGCAGTCCAGAATAATGCAGACTTTGCATTTTCCCTCACTTCTCTGCTCTGCACCTTTCTGCTCTGTTGAGGTGCGGACAGGGCACATAAAAACATAATTGTTTTCTAGGTGCTCTTGTGCAGACCTGCGTTGCTCAGGTGTATACAAATACAGATTTCCTGACATAGTGTGAATGAGCCCTCAAGGAAAGGAAACCGAACTTTAGACTGTAAACATATACCACTGCATACCACTGAAATAAACAGACAAAAATAACATAATACAGTTGG
>NW_017306293.1:3576510-3587390 GCF_000935625.1 Nanorana parkeri | reverse complement strand
ACGGAAACGCATTGGGTGGGGGGGGATTTATTAAAACTGGAGCAGACAAAATCTCTGACCCATTTTCAAATCTTACCTGAGCAAACTGAAGAGAGAAGCTGATTAGTTGCCATGGGCAACTGCTTCAGTTACTGTTCGGTTTGGTTCGGTGTGCTCCAGTTTTGATAAATTCCCCCCAGTATGTTTCATGATTCCCCTCACTTCTTGTCCCCTTGTCATTGGGGGGTACACTTTCATTACAGTGGGGAAGCAAAACATTTTTAGATGCAGTTCAAGTTTAATCTTTAACACACCTCTGCTACTTAAAGTAGGCAAAACTTTTTTTTTTAAGCTTTTGGATAGAGTAAGGGAGGGTTATAACTAGGGATGGGCCGAGTGTTCGATTCGAACATGAGTTCGAATCGAACATCGGCAGTTCGAGCGCTTGTCGAACGCCGAACTTTATGGGATGTTCGCGGTTTGTTCGACCGCGGACATTCCATAATACAAAATGCCCACTGAAGCTCTGATTTGTTAAAGTCTTTTTAAAGTAGGCAAAACTTTTTTTTTTAAGCTTTTGGATAGAGTAAGGGAGGGTTATAACTAGGGATGGGCCGAGTGTTCGATTCGAACATGAGTTCGAATCGAACATCGGCAGTTCGAGCGCTTGTCGAACGCCGAACTTTATGGGATGTTCGCGGTTTGTTCGACCGCGGACATTCCATAATACAAAATGCCCACTGAAGCTCTGATTTGTTAAAGTCTTGCACCTGACCATAGGTCAGGTGCAAGACTTTGCCCAATTAGAGCTCAGCGGAGGAGGGGCCTGAAGGAGAAAGTTATCTACCAGGTCCCCCCATGCTGATTGACAGCAGGCAGGTGCAATAGCCAACTTGCTATTGGCCAATAGCAGGCTGGGTATGGCTCAAAGCCTGCAGATGAAGAGGGGGCGGGGCAGAGGAGAAGCGGCCGGACTGGGGGGGCAGAGGAGAAGCGGCCGGACCGTGGGAGCGGAGGAGCTGACGGACCGGAGGAAGAGGAGGCGGCGTACCGGAGGAAGAGGAGCGGGCGAACCGGGAGAAGAGGAGCGTACGGACCCAGGAAGAGGAGTCGGCAGAAAAGGAGGTGCAGACGGACCGGAAGAAAATGGGGTGCCGCGGCCGGACGGGGGACAGAAAAGCCGCCGGACAAGTGGAAGACAGCAGCAGAGGTACAGGGGCAGCGGGGCAGCAGGGGCCGCTGCAGCCACATGTACCGGCAGCTGTATGGGGGTCGACCCCTATACACTTGCATTGAGTTCGAGTTCGTACGCGAACATTTCGGCGGTTCGAATACGAACCGAACACTGGGGTGCTTGGCTCATCCCTCCTCCACTGCCGCTGCTGGCTCTCACTGACTCAGCAGTGGCTGTGGAGAGGAACTCGCCGCTGCATAGATCACAGCCAGTGATCTGAACAGCGGTGCGTTCCTCTTCACAGCCGCCAGTGGCAGCCAGCAGCATGAGATGCCATAGCAACCCAGGCGGCCCGCATGGCATCAGGGATCTGGGTATAACTTCTCTCACCCTTTTAGATTGTAAGCCATCAGGGGCAGGGCCCTCCTTACCATCTTGTCTTAAATTGTATTTTGATTGTAATGTCTTCCCTATATTGTAAAGCACTGCACAAACTGTTGGCACTGTATAAATCCTGTGTAATAATAATAATCCAAGTGTGTGCACCTGCACCTGCACATATGTTCAAGTTCGGGTCGTTGCGTAGCCACATGCAGCCGGGTCCTGTCATAAGGATGTGCGCGCAATTACAGGCAACACCTGTCCCTCCGGAGAGCAGGTCTTTGCATGGGTATGCACGCAGTATGGATATGCATGCCCATGTGAATAAGGCCCTAAGAAGTGGAGCGGGTAAGCTAGATGGATAGAAGCTGGTTTTGAAGTATCAGCTGATATATATCAAAGTTTATTAAGGTGTTTTAATAATGTGCATGTGTGTCTATTTAATGGTTTTAGGTTATCAAAGGTAATTTAACATTTAGTAAAATTAAGATAGTATAGTGAAAGCAGAAAAGATTTTTCCTAACATAACAGTTAATCTATATTCCAGTATAGGAATGTTACATACTGTACATGGATACACACATTAATAGTATCATAGAGTGGGATGTTGTTTGATTTTATTTCTTAGGTTCCTCTGAAACCCAGTCATGTACCTCTAAAGTAATTTTCTCGGCTTCTTCTTTCCTTCCGTTAAACATGCCCACTCTCTTCATCTGACTGACTGCCTTGGCAGGTTTGCCAGAGAGGACGAGCCAGCGGGCAGATTCAGGGAACCACCTGTGAGGAGAGCAGAAGAGGTTTGTTTCTGTGTAAAACAGTATATAATTATAGGAATGTAGTTTTATACAGCTTCCAGTGTCTGGGACCCTGACATGAACATGCAGTGGCATAGCAATAGCCACAGCAATGGGCCTAGGATAGAAGGGTGCCCTAAAAGGCCACGGCGCATTTCTCCTCATAGCCGCTGCGAAGCTGTGTCAGTGACAGCCAAATGAGGCTGCGGCAGATGAGGGCGGTGTACGGAATGGAGGAGGTGGCGCCCGCATCCTCTTACATCACTGGCCAGCGACCTAAGAGCAGGTGGGGCCATTGATGTAAGAGAAGGCCGGGTCCGTCGATAGCAGAGGAGGCGGGGCCCGGGAACGGAACAGGAGTCGGGGCCCGGGGACGGAACAGGAGGTGGGGCCCGGCTACCACAGAGGCGCTGACAGGTAAGAGATCTCAGACCCTGCAGAGCCCACTATAGAGAGTCTATGGTGGGCTCTGCAGGGTCACTCTCCGCTGGGGCTCTGCAAGTGGCATAACTAGCAATCACGGGGCCCCATACAAAATTTTGCTATGGGGCCCTGTGATTTCTAGTTACGCCCCTGAGTGCTACTATAACTTTTACCCACAGCATTGCTCCCTAGTAGTGTACTGACTATGCTGATAGCTCTCCTGTTGCCTGTCCTTGATAAATACTTCATGTTTGGATCACTCCCAGCCACTACAATTACCTGGGGGACCCCATGATTTGTAGTTACACTCCTGTGAGCATGCCAAATCAATGTGGGCTGGTATTAGCCCCTTTCAGTCTCCAAACTGAAAATTGTAAAAGTTTCCAGGGGCTTCAATACTTCCCCATGACCTGGGGAAAAGTATTCAGATTAGGGATTCTAATTTCAAGCTGACTTAATTTTCTGCATGCTTGTTCCAGGTCAATAAAGCCAGAGACTGATCGTCAACTAGTACTCTAAAGCTCGCCATACGCTGCTCGATTTTACCCAAATCCTGCTGACTCAACTGAAGTTTGAGCTGTGGGTGGTCCTGCCAGCACCACCTGGCTCAATAAAAGTCAATTATTCAACAGACTTTTGTCAACAGAGCTGAGTGGAAAACTGTCAGCCTAAAGGTGCCCATACACTGCTCGATTCTCGTACGAGAATCGGGCGAAATCCCGCGATCATACGAGAATCGAGCAGTGTGAACGAAGACGTGCGACCGTTTCTACTGTGCGGTCGCACGTCTTTTGTCGAACCAACATGCTCGAAAACCCGCCGAGAATCGTACGATTCTCGGCGGGTTTCTAGCCTGCTCGTCCGATAGCTGCGGAACGGGCCTGCACACTGCCCGTTCTGCATTGCGGTCATAGGAAGCCCGCCCCTCAGCGGGGCGGGCTTTCGATGATCGCAAGTACGATCTGCCCGTCCAAGGTGGGCAGATCGTACGAGCTTTCAATAAGCATACGACCATCGCAAGACAAAAGTCTTGCGATGGTCGTAAGGTGTATGGGCACCTTAACAGTGACGGCAGACAATCAGCCACTGTTCAGGTATTCTGACAACTGTGGGCACAGGCTGTCAGAATACGATAGCCTGTTAGGGAAGATCGTCCATTCATGCAGTTTAGCATGGATGGAGGAATTGTTAGTTTCCCATAGGCTGAACAAAAAAAACATCTGTAAGTGTATGACTAGCATTTAAAAAATGTCATCAGTAGTAAATGAGGAGGCGATTCTTTGAAGGGTCAGTTGTGAACTTCTTTACTCAGCAACTGGTTTTGGGGGAAGGTTTATATATCTGTTCTGTATACTGCAGTTGCGTATTCATTTTATTATAGACCTTTCCCTGATTCTTTTAAGAAGGAGGAAATCAGTAGCCTATTGGACTTGTGCATAATATATCATTTACACAGTATTTACTATGATCTGTGACTCTTAAGGTGGCCATACACATAGTAATTAGTGATGTGTGACCGATTTGAGTACAAGCGTTCTCAAACATGCAACTCATCATCGATTAAAATATCAAACAATGCAAACCCAATTCCTCACTTAGTGAACAACTGAAGATATTGCTCTATGTACTGTATATATCTATCTATCTCAGCATTTCTCAACCTCTTTTCAGTCACAGTACCTTTTAAAAGTATGCAAAATCCCTGACTAAAATGTAAAAAAAAACAACATCTGGTCCTTCTAAAATCCATACCAGACCCTTATCCCAGATTGAGGTCTGCTACAGAAGTTATTTGGGGGCCCTATTCAAAAACACAATAAAAAATGGGATTTTCCTTCACATCAGAGTCGCCCCCTTTAAATCAACTTTCAAATCAGGAACACCCCTTCACATCAGAGCTCCCCCTTTACACTAGGGCACCCCCTTTACATTAGGAGCCCCTTTCACATCAGATTACCCCTCTCTCATATTGGAAGCCCTTTTCACATCAGTGCCCTCTCCTTTCACATCAGAGCCTCTCCCTTCAAATCAGGAGCCACCTTCACATCAGAGTCCCCCTTTACATTAGGAGTCCTCTTCACATCAAGAGCCCCCTTCCCTTCAGACGCCCCCCTTTCATATCAGAGTTCCCCCTTCACATCAGAAGCCTGCCTGCACCATTGAAAGGCATGATGCTGAGGCACCACTGAGGAGGACAGTGGGCACCCCATGGTGCCATGGAACCCTGGTTGAGAAAGGCTGACCTATCTATCTATCTATCTATCTATCTATCTATCTATCTATCTATCTATCAACAAAATTCCACCACAGCCAATCAACTTTGCAGAGTCTACATTTATCAAAAGCTCACTAAATGAATTGACTAAGGGTCTTTTGTGATTTGGAGTTCTTTCATTAAAGTGACGCAAATAAAAGAACGAGTGGTATTTTGTGAAGAGTAATATCTCAGCATGTAGTTCTTGGACACTTTAAATATTTATATATATATATTTATTTGAATGTGTTATCTTGCTGTTTATGCTTGTAGAGCAAATCTGAAATCATATCTAAATTATATACTGACATTTTTGCTATTGTAAACATGAAACAACTATTATTATTGACCTATAAATTATCAGTATTACTTTGATAGCACAAATATAGTATTAAAGGAGATAACATTTCCCATCACCTGATTTTTATTGTACAGGAAAACAGTATTCTATTTGTTTATCAGTAAAAATGTATTTTGTAGGTATTGTAGCTACCAGTGCAGTGACTTAATGTCATGAAAAGTACATATTGTACAGAACAGCAGAACATTCTATGCAGTACAGCAGAATCTTCTGTGCTGAACAGGAGAACCTTCTGTGCCATAAAGCAGAGCCTTTTGTGCAGAATAGGAGAACCTTCTGTGCAGTACAGCAGAACCTTCTGTGTAGAGCAAGAGAACCTTCTGTGCGGAACAGGAGAACCTTCTGTGCAGTAAAGTATAACAGTCTATGCAGTACAGCAGAGCCTTCTGTGTAGAATAGGGGAACCTTCTGTGCAGTACAGCAGAACCTTCTCTTGTACTGTAAAAAAGGTTCAGCTGTACTGCACAGATAGTTCTGCCACACTACATTGAAGGTCTTGCTGTACTGCAGCATGGATAGAAGGGACACCCTTCTATCCATCTCAAGCCCCTTAGCAGCCATGCCACTTACATGTGAATGTATATTATCAGCTTAGTAGTTGAAAAATATCATGTTGATCATATACTGCTGAATCAATGAAATTTGAGTCGAGGTGGCCCTGTTGGCTGAACAGTGACTACAACTAGTCGGATGCAGTCAATGTTCAGGTATTCAGACAGCTCTGGGTACCGGCTGTCTCAATACTATAGCCGACCAAGGAGAGTCCTCTATCCTTGCTACAGTATTTGTTCAGACACACACAAAAATCTAGGCGTGTATAGCCAGCTTTATTTCTATGCAAACAAAATAATCCACACTCCTACTTTCCACCTATAGCACCCCCAAAATGTTATATCACGAAGTGTACTTCGTGCACACAAAAAAACAACTAAATAACACATAAACAACTGAATGAGTAAATAATTAAAACAGTAGATGAATAAACACCTGTCCATTAAAATTGAGGTAACAGTCTAGTTTTTCACCTAAGATTCATACAACTTTCATCCACTTGGGTGAAAAAATTCAGAAACAGACCCCTAAGCAGGAAGAACAGCCTGCACATGTATTGAGCAAATATGGCTGCTCCCACGTGCATTTACAAGCTAAACATAGAAATAAGACTTTTAAACCATGTAGATGATAATATACGTTCACATGTAAGTATTAAAAAGAAAGTGGGGGGTTTCTTTCCCAATGATCCAACAGTGCTATAGATAAAACTGTAACATGAACTCATTTTACTTACCAGGAGTATAAGAAGTACAGGAAAAATGGTAGAGAAACAGAAAGCTGCAACCATCGCCAGTCTCTAATGCCATATGCTAAACCTGCAAGAAGGAGTTGTCCAACAGTATAGGAATATCCCGCCAGAGTGCCTGTTATTGTGCGAACGTTGGTTGGAACCCATTCCACAACTGCAATGATAAAGCAGCATGCATACAATACCCATCACTGGAAAATCATTGCTTGCTCATATTGATATGCACACATTATAAAGTCACCATACCTTATTTTTCACAGAAAATATAGTTTTATTGCTTTGGATTATTTAACGTATATCTAAACCCATAAACAAAATAGTAATACAGAATATTGCATATTATTATTGTTATTATATAATATTGTATTGTTAGTAACACACTTCCTGTTCTAAAGTGACAACATCAATTTACTACACAGGACCTATGTAAGAGCAACTTTGTCACCCTAGGCTGCTCTCCTGATTTGCAAAAACGTACCCGTTCTTCTCATCCCCATTAAAAGAGAAGCAAAGCTAAAACTTTTTGGGGGCTATAGTCCTCTTTTGGGTCAAAGGAATACATTTACTAATATACTTCTGTGGCTCAAAGTCAGCAGCTAGTGGGCTACCACCAGTTATTTGCTGACAGAGCAGAGTTGCACTGCAGCCAGGAAAGATCCACCCCCCTGCTTGACTGACAGCTGGCTCTGCTTCTCTAGAGACATAGCCAGCTATACACACCTCTCCCCTGGCTGTCCCTCCAATGAGCGCTAAAGGAACAGAGAGGGAAGGGGGGAATCCTTGCGAGGAGCTGTGATTGGCAGTCACCACTTTCTACAGGCTTGCATGCAGCAAGTTTTGTTTTTTTTAAGAACGGACTGCAGGTCCGTTGGGGGTGCAGGGGGTGCGCCCCGCACCGGGTGACACCATCGGAACCGGTGACACCAAAATCACTGACAGTGATTTTGGTGTCAGTATCTTTGAAAAGTTGGGGATTCAGACATGGACTGGGAGCCGGACAGTTTCACAAGGGAGGAGGGGCCGACGGCATACCTTAGCCCGCTTGGTGAACATCCCCCCTCTTTTTGACGGCGTCCATCACCAACATGAGTGCACACAAAGTCACTACGCACATGCGTGATGTCACACGCATGCGCTCCGGGTGACATAACACCTGGAGACACCCCTGCCTAGAGGTTTATGCTCCCAGTTGTGAATTCAGCTGTACAGAGCATGCTCCACCTCAGAACAGAATGTGTTTACTCTTCAATATTTACACCACCTCCAAAGAAACTCTAAAGCTCATATCCCCAGCTTTGTCCATGTCCTCCCCACAGATAATGCACACTAACCAGTGATCACACCCACCACTATGCCCATGTCCTCTCAATAGGTGCTGCTCACTAAGCAATATCCACAAACCCTAGCTGTGCCCATGTTCTATCCCTACTCTTACTATAGCTTCATACTTTGTGTCCCCACTGGGGAAATTTTCCCTGTCTTCCTGTCCTCTTGACACCTGTACAAGAAAATGTGGCTGTGGTTGCCTTCTGAACAGGAAAGCAAAAAGAGCTAAAACATAATTGTCAAAAGTCCTTACCCTTCCTCACTCTATTAAACATGTATATATAAATTTGTCTCTCCATTGGAGAGATTTATCATCACTTGCCCTGACTGAAAGTGGGGGAAATCTCCCCAATAAAGATACAAACAGCAATAAAAAGAAAAACCTGAAAGAAGCTCCAACCCTGTTCTGTTCAAAATAAAATTTAAAAGATTTGGCTGGAGATGTGCTTTAAAATTTCCTAAGCTTAAAAAAAAACATACAAACATAATTACCCAAAACCATTATAGCTTCCTTATACCATATAGCCAATAAGTGTGACTCCAAATTCTTTATGAATGTTAGCTAAGAATATACCGTATATACTCGAGTATAAGCCGAGATTTTCAGCCCATTTTTTTGGGTGAAAAGTGCCCCCCTCGGCTTATACTCGAGTCAGCGCCAGCGCGTCTTCTTACTTACCTCGCCGAGCGTCGCGTCACTGCTGCTCGGTGTGCGGCGCTCACCCCCTTTTCCACTTACAGAGCTAGGTTATTTTTCTTTTAAATAAATATTAATGTATTTTAATGGTATCTATCTACCAGTAGCTGCCTCATTTCCCACCCTCGGCTTATATTCGGGTCAATACTTTTTCCCAGTTTTTTTGGCTAAAATTAGGTACCTCGGCTTATATTCGGGACGGCTTATACTCGAGTATATACGGTATTCTCTTTCTCTCTCTATCTATATCTATATATCATAAAGTTAGTTTGTACAAAGGTGAGACACTTTGGGCTTGAAATCCTATAAAAAAGTAAAATAAATAAATAGCTGATTTAAGATATGAATATGTTTTTCAGAGGAATTATATAAGAAGTGCTTTTAAGTATGTAATAAAGTGTCTAGTAGTCAAAGAATAACTAGGCCTACCACATGCAATGCAACAAGAAACTTGTACAACCTTTCATGTCTGTCTATTGACTTCATGTTTACAACCTTTGTACGTGTTGCTTGTTAGGAGATTCATTCAAATCTCAAGTGTCAAGATTTTATGCATGGTTGACATTAAAGTAGAATAATATAACACATTATAGCTAAACTCCAGTCATAAAAAAAACAACTGTCTATCAAAAGGGTCCTCTGCACCTACAGAATCAATGTTACAATCTCACAACTTGAGGGTTGGCAATAAGACCTGTTGGCTTCACAGAGAGCAGTTGCAGCACATTATGGCCACTAGATGGAACCAAGGAGCATAGGAATCTCCTACACTCCTTGACTCCTGCTAGTGGCCATAATGCATTGTGAACCTCGTTTGCATAGGTGTTCACTCTTATAACTCTTCTTCACAAATCTCCAGCTTACTTTTCATTCCACATTTACACATGAATTCCATGCATAGGCTTCCTACATACTTAAGGCAGTAGTGTTCAGCCCAATTCCAGACAGAGCCATCCCACAAAGAAACCGGAATACACAGTAGGAGAGGTAGTTTGGAGAAAAGGTAGTGCAGATCCCACAGACAGCCATTTGTAAGTATGACCAAATTAGCAATGCCCTTCGACCGTACCTAGGAAAAATTGAAACGTGTCATAGTGATTTTCTGGTCATGGCATGCATATAATGACATCTAAGATTATTAGAGTAGGACCGTATTAAAGTGTCACCTACTTGTCTGACAGGCCTCCCAGGATAATGGCTCCCACAAGCACACCTGCCATGTACAAGGACTGAGCCAGCTGTCTTTTGTGTTTGGTGCTGCACACCAAATCCCACTATAAAATAAAATATTGGTAACGTAAATGAAACTCTGAAATGCTTACGGATCTCTTACTTTACCTGACTAAATCATTTACAAATGTGTTTGTTGTCTTAATGCATAGTTCAGATGCAGTGCATGTCTGTAGGGATATCGATGCTAAGCCATGCCAGTCAGGGCCAGCCTTTGGGGAGTGTGAGCTGTGTAGTCGCACATTGTGCCATGGCAACAGGGGCCGGATTCCCCACAAGGCCACTGAGGCCATGGCCTCGGAGCGTCAGGGTGTAGACAGGCGGGAAAGCCTGCAGCTTCTCTTCGAATCCCAGCTGCCCTCCCCTGTATGGGGAGAGGCAATGGGGATCCAAGGGGAAATGGAGTGCTGAAGCTGGCAAGGGGGGCGGAGGAGGGAGCGATGTTATCAGGATGGATGAGCCGGGAGAAGATTGCAGAGCCACCGGCTGTCAAATCTAGGATGGCTGAGCATTTCTTTGCGTGGACGAGTGGCTCCCATCACTTTCAGGATGGCTGAGCGGAGGATTAGTAAGTACATGCAATATTTAATGATCCTCTGTGTGCAGCACAAACACTGGAGTGTAAACATCTGGGGACACATAGTACGATGTGTCCCCAGTTATGAATGAACAGGAAGTGCTTTACATAACTTTCCTGTTCGTTCATGAGTTTCTGAATGGGTAGAAGCAGCTCAGTACAGAGGCTTCTATCCATTCATAACTGGTTGATTGTAAATATTTACTATCTCCAGTTTGTGAATGAATGGGAAGTCTCTGTACTGAGTTGCCGCTACCCATTCCATACCATTCAGTGCTGAGGCTCCAGAAAAAGAGATTGAGGACTCTCTGTCCTCAATTTCTTTTTCTATTTCAAATGTCAAAAGGGAGATGTTTGGGGTCTGATATTTTAACCAAAGCC
>NW_017306293.1:3519643-3574637 GCF_000935625.1 Nanorana parkeri | reverse complement strand
CACCCCCTTTTCCACTTACAGAGCTAGGTTATTTTTCTTTTAAATAAATATTAATGTATTTTAATGGTATCTATCTACCAGTAGCTGCCTCATTTCCCACCCTCGGCTTATATTCGGGTCAATACTTTTTCCCAGTTTTTTTGGCTAAAATTAGGTACCTCGGCTTATATTCGGGACGGCTTATACTCGAGTATATACGGTATTCTCTTTCTCTCTCTATCTATATCTATATATCATAAAGTTAGTTTGTACAAAGGTGAGACACTTTGGGCTTGAAATCCTATAAAAAAGTAAAATAAATAAATAGCTGATTTAAGATATGAATATGTTTTTCAGAGGAATTATATAAGAAGTGCTTTTAAGTATGTAATAAAGTGTCTAGTAGTCAAAGAATAACTAGGCCTACCACATGCAATGCAACAAGAAACTTGTACAACCTTTCATGTCTGTCTATTGACTTCATGTTTACAACCTTTGTACGTGTTGCTTGTTAGGAGATTCATTCAAATCTCAAGTGTCAAGATTTTATGCATGGTTGACATTAAAGTAGAATAATATAACACATTATAGCTAAACTCCAGTCATAAAAAAAACAACTGTCTATCAAAAGGGTCCTCTGCACCTACAGAATCAATGTTACAATCTCACAACTTGAGGGTTGGCAATAAGACCTGTTGGCTTCACAGAGAGCAGTTGCAGCACATTATGGCCACTAGATGGAACCAAGGAGCATAGGAATCTCCTACACTCCTTGACTCCTGCTAGTGGCCATAATGCATTGTGAACCTCGTTTGCATAGGTGTTCACTCTTATAACTCTTCTTCACAAATCTCCAGCTTACTTTTCATTCCACATTTACACATGAATTCCATGCATAGGCTTCCTACATACTTAAGGCAGTAGTGTTCAGCCCAATTCCAGACAGAGCCATCCCACAAAGAAACCGGAATACACAGTAGGAGAGGTAGTTTGGAGAAAAGGTAGTGCAGATCCCACAGACAGCCATTTGTAAGTATGACCAAATTAGCAATGCCCTTCGACCGTACCTAGGAAAAATTGAAACGTGTCATAGTGATTTTCTGGTCATGGCATGCATATAATGACATCTAAGATTATTAGAGTAGGACCGTATTAAAGTGTCACCTACTTGTCTGACAGGCCTCCCAGGATAATGGCTCCCACAAGCACACCTGCCATGTACAAGGACTGAGCCAGCTGTCTTTTGTGTTTGGTGCTGCACACCAAATCCCACTATAAAATAAAATATTGGTAACGTAAATGAAACTCTGAAATGCTTACGGATCTCTTACTTTACCTGACTAAATCATTTACAAATGTGTTTGTTGTCTTAATGCATAGTTCAGATGCAGTGCATGTCTGTAGGGATATCGATGCTAAGCCATGCCAGTCAGGGCCAGCCTTTGGGGAGTGTGAGCTGTGTAGTCGCACATTGTGCCATGGCAACAGGGGCCGGATTCCCCACAAGGCCACTGAGGCCATGGCCTCGGAGCGTCAGGGTGTAGACAGGCGGGAAAGCCTGCAGCTTCTCTTCGAATCCCAGCTGCCCTCCCCTGTATGGGGAGAGGCAATGGGGATCCAAGGGGAAATGGAGTGCTGAAGCTGGCAAGGGGGGCGGAGGAGGGAGCGATGTTATCAGGATGGATGAGCCGGGAGAAGATTGCAGAGCCACCGGCTGTCAAATCTAGGATGGCTGAGCATTTCTTTGCGTGGACGAGTGGCTCCCATCACTTTCAGGATGGCTGAGCGGAGGATTAGTAAGTACATGCAATATTTAATGATCCTCTGTGTGCAGCACAAACACTGGAGTGTAAACATCTGGGGACACATAGTACGATGTGTCCCCAGTTATGAATGAACAGGAAGTGCTTTACATAACTTTCCTGTTCGTTCATGAGTTTCTGAATGGGTAGAAGCAGCTCAGTACAGAGGCTTCTATCCATTCATAACTGGTTGATTTTAAATATTTACTATCTCCAGTTTGTGAATGAATGGGAAGTCTCTGTACTGAGTTGCCGCTACCCATTCCATACCATTCAGTGCTGAGGCTCCAGAAAAAGAGATTGAGGACTCTCTGTCTCAACAGTAGAAAAATAAAAATTAAAAATAATTTTAAAAAAACACAGCACACACACACACACACACACACACACACACACAAACAAATACACATATTATACACGTCCAACAGTGTGCACCATTTAACATGTAGTCTAGCTTTGGGTTCTGTTTTTTGTTTTTACTTTTCTAGATGCACTTACTTGAACAAAGGGTCTGCATGACATCCTGACACATTAACATTTATTGCTTACCATTTGTTTGCCTACTGCTGTAATCCAGGGGGATTGGGCCATCTTTGTCCCGGTATCATCCAGGGTCAGAATCTACTTCCTGGACTGCGATGGCAGCTCAGAAATGACACAGCCATGTTCATCCTGGTGCCTGTGCAATTACTGGCGGTGTTTACAAATGTGTGACACAGATCAACCACCCCACTCCAGCCTCTCTCCTTGTGACTTGCTACAAATTTACAATGTTGCAGTCTTTTAAAAGGAGAGAGGAACAGTAGACTGATGACATCATCTTAGCCTAGGCAATGTCATTTGGCTAAAGCTGCTGTGCTGCTTTTTAAGAGCTCATGCTCTTGGGAGTAATAAAATACTGATATCTATACAGGATCATGCTGTAATGTTTGCATGTGTTTAAATGCGTATACATGTAAATCATGCCGAAATACTAACACTGGACGCAGAATTTTCTACTTTGATTTTACGCAACTGAATTCAGCGCAAGATTACTGAGCACAATGTAGCTGTGGGCATGAACCCATAATTTTGCTGTGTTCAGATCCTTAAAAAACCTATGCGTTGTATGAATCTGAACGCAGTTTTTTTTATACGCCTGTGTGCATGAGCCCTAAAGCAGACCTAATGTCTAATGAAATGACATTTTGTTTCTAAAGCACTGCGTATCAATTGCCACCATTTATGTTTTTACATTATTTGTCATTCTTTTTTGCATCTCATTGCTGCTGGCAAAGGCCAGCAGCTCGGAGCCTTTTCAAGGCCTTTTAGCCACTTCCTGTCTGCATGTACTCACTCCAATGTAGACTGCACAGCATGGCGAGATAACAGTGGACTGTGCTAATGCAATATGGGTCAGCACCACCACTTGTAAGCTTAACCAGGATGCATATGAGAGGGTGACAATGCAGGTGCACAGTTGGGAAACAGTTGTCACCCCATCACAGATAAAGGAAGGCCCAAAGCGAAAAAAAAAAGTGGAGGGCATACATGACTAGGTGTATAGGGGAGACAAGCTAAAAAGGGGTTAACAAGGGTTCGGTCTTTGGACAAGGTCACTTACCTGATTGGACAGGTCAAAAGGTTAGGTGGAGCTTGAACGGTGGTCTGAGTAGGAGGGTCTTGTCTTCTCATACAGCAGTTGGAGATTGTCTGACGTGGAGTGAAGTTCCCTCCCACCTGCCCAATTTTTTGTGGTTAGTCTATGGGTAGGTATGCGGTTGGGGTCTTTGGAGGCCACCAAATAATAGGTGCTGGTGGATAAGGTTTGGGGACCTGTCTTTGTATGGGTCCTCTATTCAAGGTGTAAGATGGTCAACCCTATTGGATATTTGGAGTGTATGCGGTCAGTTGGTGGTTGTCCTCGAGGCGATGTGTTGTGGCTGGGGCCTAACATGTTGTAGTACTGTCGCAGGGAACGGATCAAGAAAAGGTGTGGCCTTCAAAGACCTGCAACTTTGTTTATGTAATTCTGATGGATGTTGAAATGGTTTATATATAGTTATGTTTTATATCAAATTATTTAATAAAAGGGTTGCTAAGGCCATTTTATGCCATTTTGGAGTGCGTTCTGTTTATTCCTTACAGGGACGAGTGGTGGGTGGTCTTGGCGGCTCGTATTAGGAGAAAGAATGGGGACATCTATGCTACCTCAGTCATGCCTGAATAAGAAGCTTCATGCTACAATCATCATGGATAATCTTAATGAAAACTGCAGATGTAAAAGTATTTTGAAATTATTATTATTACTGCTTATATGAGATTTTAGTGATTGGGGTTATTTTTTATTGATTAAAGATGACTATTTTACAAAAAATCATACTGCTGCTGTATATTGTGAACTGTCAGTGATGTATTTACGCAGCTTTCTACTGTTTCAAAGAAAAAAGCGTTATTTTTGTAAAAGCTAGTTACCTGGCTGTCATGCTAACTGACTTTGTCTTCATATCATGACTTTACTGATCTGTATAATTAATTAAGGTCAGTGACCGAGACATTTTTAAGGCTGTTGTGGGCATCACAGGAAAGCAACCAGCATTTTTAAAATGGGGTAAGATTTTTTTTTCTCCCAACTAGTTCACTTTAAGCTATGATAAACTTTGGCACCATGTCTAGTGGATCTCTCTATTCTATACAATAGTAAGACTCTGTAGCCACAACTGTTTACCAGACCTTGCTAAGCATTAACAAGCTGTTAATTATGCTTTAACGATATGGAAACATTAACTGGTTGTGTTTATTTTCTGTAAGGGTTTAATATCACTCTGCTGCAGATACGGCATGGAGGATGTCAATGTACAAGACTGCATAGGTCACAGAAACTGCTATGCACACAAAGTGATTTGCCTTGCCAGCAGAGTTAAAGAATAGCCCCAGCCAAAAGGTTGTTTTTTTAATTTTTAGTTTTGGAGAAAGTGGGAAGGATTTCTGAGCAATGGAAAATGTAATATGCTCTGATGAGTGAAATATCACCCTATTTCATACATTCAACTACGTTTATGATTAGAGAAACCCAAATGATGGTTAATACCTGTTGTCAGGACCAGCTGTGGACGCACGCTGTCAGAACAAATAGTGACGAGTTGTTTCACCTTTAGCAGCCACCGTTCCCATAAGGCAAGCATGCCTACCGGTACTTGGATGCCCCCAGGACTTAAACTATTTGATCTGATCAGGTGATGCCACAGGCTGGCCCCCAGGAACAAGGAGAAGTACTGACTGATGTCAAGGTGCGAGACAAAACAGAAAGCAAAATACAAGACCGGAACTAATACAAGATAAGTACAGGATACAAGAAACAAGACAGGTATAAGGAAAAAGATCTGAGGCAAGACTAGGTTTCACGGTGAAGGCAGGACTGGGATTGAGGATCAGGGTACAGGCTTGTATAGACAGCGCAAAGACAAGACAAGGCTGGAACTATCACAAGCCCAGAGCTCTGGGCTTGTGATGCTTAAATAGAGCACAACTAACCACCGCCCAGGCTGTGAGGGGCGTGTAGCCAAGCTGATTAGCCTGATCAGCCCGCAGCTGACTGAACTGTGATAGGTGTAGTTACAAGAGGCAACCACTAGATGAAGCTGAGTGGTTGCAACAGGAATAGGAACATGCTCCTAACACCTGTATCCAAACCCAAGGAAGCTGTCAGTGCCAACCCAATCAGCTGCAACCAGGGCATTCCTCCCCCTACAGCTGCATGTAAACAAAGGGGCGGGTGCTAGTAACAGCATAGACCTTATATGACCTCCTGCAATGTTATGGGTTGCCATCTTGTTTGATTCATAAGTTCTAGTTGCAATAATCAAGGAAAGTAAGGCCCTTTTAGAGGACATGCTCACGTCGTGGTGCTAAAAATGTTCCCTCATGATATTCTCATTGAGAGGATAATAATGCCCATATGCCAACTGCTAAACAAATTGTCACGCAAGGCTGATGAAGGGGCCCTGTGAGGCACTGAAATGTTGCGCATTTGTCATATGATTCTTTTGATGTTTAAATATAGCTCTGTACTTTGCTTTCAGATCCAAGGGGAACTAGCTAAATATACTTTTAAAAATCGTGCAATGTCAATTGACAGTGGCTACAGCACCCTAGCTACTATGGTCATTTGTAGTAAGGTGTGCAGCGACAACACTTATAGAAAGTTTTAAGGCAACGATTGTAAAGTAGATTTTCACCACCTTCAATGAGCTAGAGGTTTTTTTCTTAGAGAACACTGCAAAATCCTAATACAGGATATAATTCAGGACTTGTGTGTCAGGGTTGACCCTACTTCTTATTAGGTTCTGCATACTAAGATATTGTTAGATATTTCCATAATTATGTCCATCCCCTTTCAATTGTGTATTCCTTTCAGCAGCTTATATACTATAAAATAAAACCCTGAAAGAAAAATATTTGCACATGTGCTTTTTTTTTTTACTGGAGACTACGCTCTTTCAGACTTAACCTGCTAGTAATCGCAGTGTGTACAGAGAGAAAAAACACTCCCACCGGTGATCAAATTCCAGTCAAATAGAAAGAAACTACAAGAGTAGGTGTAGTGTCCAATTTATGGCTTCAGTTGACAGTGTATGCAAATTCTGTGTGAGAGCATTATTTGTACAAGATTCATCTGCTCCACCAGTGATTCAAGGGAGCACACCTCATCATTCGCTCCTCTGGTGAACTATTATCCCAGTGTAAATAGAGGAACGATTTCCACAAAGGAACACTTATTAGTTCACTATGATCTCTGTAGAATGGCAAAGGGACATCAAACTGTTAAGCAGCACGTCTTCTTCCTAGGTGGCCTCCAGCAATAGGAATTCTGCTTTTAATACTGCAGGGGGGCTATGAGGAGGGAATCCCTAGCTCTCATTGTAAGTGGCCAAATAAATAAGTTGTATATTTCCAGATTAGGAGTTATCGTTTGGAGAATTTCCATAATACCCTATGGTGTTAAGACTAAGGTCACCCCTGGGGCACAAAGTGTGAAATTCCTTTTTGGAGAACCTAGAAGTGAACTCGTAAGTGATCTTTTGGAACACTTAACCAGTTATGAAATGAATCAAGTTAAATTGCAAAGCATGTCACCTCTTGGCCACAAGACCCAACTCAGAGTGAATCGGTGTAATTATCTGCAAATCTGTTTACTCATTTGTAACTATAATGAAAACATTTGTAATCTGCACCGTAGTAACGTTTGATTTAAATTTAAACAACATGCTGATTACGTGATTTCCTTGTTGATTTGTGTGTAAATTCTACCGGAGACACTATCTACATGGAGTTTGAGGTATGTGTGGTCTCCTCCCAAAGTCCAGAAATATGGTGGGACGTTAACTACCTTCCTCTAAAATACCCTTTCTGTTTGTGTTATTTTTCTCAAGGACATTTAATTGTGAGCTACTTTGAAAAATAAGGACTAAAGTCAATCAATTTACGTTTTCTGTATGTCACTGTGTAATGTGTTTGCACTATTTAAATTCTGGAAATAATTAAAGCAATTAACACCTCAGTCTTTTAGACTTTGTCATAGACATGTCCACATGCTTTTAAGTTATGGAAACCTAATATGTGAAAAGAATGGCCTGCCTGCTAGTATGCCATATCAGCCATAGGTGAGGGACGCTTAAAAGATGTTTGCAAATAGAGATTTGAAAGTTCAGGTTACCTAAAGCCAGATTTCAGTTTTGAGTGAAAGCATTGGTCTTGGCATAATAGTCAGATTTAATAGTCAAGTGATTACTGAAACTGAATTTCTAATCCTTCTCTACTGTTGCCATTAAGACACTGTTTACTCTCACTATATGGCTTTTTATTAGTTTATTATTTACATTAAATTATAAATTTAAAATTATTTTATTTAAAGTGACACTAAACTCAGGAGTTAAATCTTAAAAATACATTCCTTCTGGAGGGTGGCTACTTTTGTTCCCCATGGTCCCTGTGCGTGTTGTAAAGTAGCCACCGCACAAAACTCACTCCCATGATGGACTACAATCAGTGGCATCACAAGGGGGGTGCGGTCCGCACCCAGGTGACACCATTGGAGGGGTGACACCAAAATGCCTCAGTCATTTTGGTGTCACCCCCCCCCTCTGAAAAGTCGGGCGCTCGGTCATGGACCGAACGCCCGACAGTATCAGGAGAGAGGAGGGGACCCGGCGGCATACCTTATCCTGCCGGGTGACTGTCCCCTACTCTCTCTGCCGGCGTCCATCACCAAGATGGCCGCCGGCAGGTATCAGAATACTGCCGTGCGATGACGTCATCGCGCATGCGCGTGGTGACGTCATGCGCATGTGCAGTGATGTCTCGGCGGGTTGACACTCGGTTACCGCTCCGGGTGTCACCCAGCCTCGGGACGCCCCTGACTACAATCTCACGTTTAGTATACTAATTTGTATTAAAGTTAAGGTCTATCAGAGGAGTGAGCTTGGAGTGGTGGATACTTTACAACACACACTGGGACCATGGAGAACATAGCACACACCCTCCAGAAGGAGGCACCAATTCAGAGATGATTTGAGGATCTACAGCTGAGTGATACACAAATAAGCTAAATTTCTGTAAATAGTAAAGGTACTTGAATGTATTTTCAAGATTTTAATCGTGAGCTAGTGTCACTTTAAGGAATGCAGCAAAAAGGGTGAGGCTCCCCATGCTGCAAAAGGCGCAATGTAACTTTATGACAAGAGGACAAAGCTGGTAACTGGGATGGGGAAATAGTAATGCAGAAGTCAACAGAGACTATTGAGATTCGGATTGCTAGTATTCCCAATTAACTGAAATATCAATTTTGTTTGTACAGGTGCTTTTAGTATCATTCAGTCCAGCAGTTCGTATTATAACTGTTCAACATTTCAAAACTATATTACTGATATACTTACTTCAGTGATTATAGTTGAGCTGAACTCCTCCCGATCATACTCCCAACCATTTGTGCAGGGTCTTGTTTCTGCATCTGTACTGTTAAGCCACGTGTCGTTGGAATCCACCTTTCTCCATTGTACGTCAGCAAACTCCAGGCATGATTCAGGCCTCCCCTGCTCATTCAGAGGTATAAAGACCCCCACCCAACCCTCGGTGACAATACTGCTGTTAACAGCCCCCGTGTCATTTATTTTGCACACGTGGCTTGGAATTGCAGCACTGAAGTTTTGGAGCAGGTTATGGCTGGCCATTAACAATATTGGAATGCATAGCAATGTAACGTGTATGATCTGGAACCGTCCCATGCCTCCAGTTTTTTCCAAAAGATCAGCAAATGCCATGGCTGATAACTCAGCTTGACCTCCCTAATCACTTTCACCACCCAAATATGGAAAAAAATAGTCTTTATTTTAACTGTAGATAAAGCTGTTTTTCCTCTTGAGATTGAACTTCAACAATAACTTTTCCACAGCACAGCACAGAGGGCAGAACAATGCTGGAGAAAATTCACTGTTCTATATTCTGTTTTCTGAGGAACTCATGCCAACATTTCCACAGGCATTCTTAAACAGGATTATAATGAAATCCTCTCTTCTCGCTCAGAATTATGTTCTTTATTCTTTCAGTATTGGAAACCCTTATACCAAGTCTTTGATAATCACTGTAGTTTCATAGATAATCTTTGAATTTTCTTTAGATTTTTATCACACTGTAATGGGCGTTCATAATTTTGTTTTCCGCACCAATTTAGGCAAAAGATTGTGTTCAGTGTTTCAGTTAATGTTTTGTCTCAAAAAGTAATTTTCTTTTGTTAACCTTTTCAGCGTCAAGGCGATGCAGTTGTGACTTTCTTCAGTTATAAAATCTTTCTTCTTAAAGAAAAAAAAAAGATTAAGGATTGTGGTCAGTTTCTAGAAAACATCAAAACAAATTAGATGAACTACATTACAAAATAATATTAATCTAACAATGTTTAAAGTGACACTAAACTCAGGAGTTAAATCTTTCTAATGTATTCACGTGCTCTATTAAAGGGGTTCTAAAGCCTCCGTTTGTTCTGCCTATATCTACTGCTAGCTAGCAGTAGATATAGGCAAAAAGTTGGGGAAAAAACCCTGCTTTAACAGCGGTTTAAACTTACCTCGTTATCGCTGCGCACTCCCGCGCCGAGAATCCGGAACTGCTCGTGTGGCCGCAAAGGATCTTGGGGCGGGCGCATGCGCAGTTCAGATTCTCGGCCGGGAGACGAGCAGAGACGCAAGGTAAGTCTATGGACTCGTGCACCCGCATGCAGACACCGCTGGATCGGAAGTGCCTGCAAGCAGAGATGAGTCAGCGCTGGATCGGCGAGTCGCCGCACCACTGGAGGGACAGATGAAAACATCAGGAAAGAAGAAGAAGATGGGATTAAGAGACATCATTTAAGGTAAGTGCTAACATTAGCATGGGGGGAGGGAAAACAATGTCACTTTAACAAAAATGTATCTTATTTGTGTATCACTCAGCTGTAGATCCTCAAATCATCTCTGACTTGGTGCTGAAATTGTCCTTCCTTCTGGATCGTGGCTCCTTTTGTTCCCCATGGTCTCTGTGTGTGTTGTACAGTAGCCACAACTCCAGGCTTGCTCCCATGATGGACTACAAGTTCACATTTACGTTACTCATGTGTATTGAGATTGTAGTCCATCACGGGAACAAGCGAGGTACTCTTTTCTACTGGCGATCTCTTCTCTCTCTCCCCAGGCTATCTCTTCTCCCTGTTTCCTGGCTGTCTCGACTCCCTCTTTCTCCCCTGGCTGTCTCTCCTTGATCTCTCTCCTGGCTGTCTCTCCTCTCTCTCTCCTTTAGCTATCTCTCCTGGCTGTTTCTCCTTGCTCTTACTCCTGGCTGTCTTTCCTTGCTCTCTCTCTTGACTGTCTCGCCTCTCTCTCTCCTGTCTGCCTCTCCTCTCTCTCTCCTGTCTGCCTCTCCTCTCTCTCCCTGGCTGTCTCTTCTCCCTCGCTCTCCTCTGGCTATCTATCCTCACTCTCTCTCCTGGCTCTCTCTACTCACTCTCTCCCCTGGTGGCTCTCTCTACTCACTCTCTCCCCTGGCTGTCTCTACTCACTCTCTCCCCTGGCTGTCTTTCCTTACTCTCTAGGCTGTCTCTCCGTGCACTCTCCCCTAGCTGTCTCTCCTCACTCTTTCTCCAGCTGTTTCTTATCTCTCTCTCTCTCCTGACTGTCTCTCCTCACTCTCCCTCTTGGCTGTCTCTCCTCATGTGGCCCCTATGGAAGAAGAAAACATGCCCATTGGCCCCCAGGTCATTTGAGTTTAAGACCCCTGCATTAGGGATTATATGAGTTACTTGTGTGCATCCAATAGTGTGGTGCAAACGATTTTCGTCAGGGACCACAAAGTAACTGTGTGCTGCTATACTGAATTACTGACAAACCGAGGACCCTAAAAACACATTCTGAATCTGACCGACTGCTTCGGTGTATCTTAGCTGAACCAAGATGAGTTTACACATGACATACTCTACACACCAGTAATAAATCAGGAAACTTTACTATATATACACAATACATCCCCGTGCCTTACAATTAGACATTGCAGAGTAGGATACTTTAGTCTGCCTTCTGCAAGTACTCACCTTTGCTTACACCCTGAATGCTACTAACATGCGTGAGTGGTCTGTGACAACCACATTAGACAATTAAAGAAAATATAATTCCATTAAACATCAATATATTGCAAATTACTCATATATGCCCTTCCCAGTTTAGACTATACTCATTGAATAGTAACTCTGGAACTTAGACGGTGGATAGCAGTGAAAACCTTACCTTTAGCATATGCAGTTAGCCTAGGGTTCCATCAAGCAGGTCACAATAGAACTTGTGGTTGAAACTATTTAGAAGATACCATATAGCAGTAAAAATTAAGTATCGGCTGAGAGACTTTGGAAGTTCACTTTCTGATGGAAATTGGCAGAATGAATATGTGGCTGCTGTTGTTCAGGGCACAGCTAGTACAGGTATTTGAGCTTGAGGTCCAGGATTATATAGAGTCAGAGTCCGTCAGAGTTAAAGTATCACTGCAATCAGTGGGGGATTAATGAGGGGAAGCAGAAAACATGGGGAATGCAGTGAAACATGGGCAAAGTGCAATGGGTATAGAGGGTGACAAGTAAATATTATAAAACCATGTGAGTTGTATATGATAAGCAGAGTACCTTGAGATACAGAGAATGACATAACTGCACACATTCCTCTTTGTATTATATATGACAGTGACATATAGTTCAACAGCCTGTTTATTCTTTACACCTTACTGTTAATGGAACTCCAGACAAGTAAACCATTTTAGTATTGAAAGATGCCACTTTTCACTAGGTAGATTTTTAACAAAGGAGAAAGCAGTTTGGTAAAGTATTCTCTATTCAATTTATAATTAGGACAAGAACATGAATTATGAAATGATGTAAGAGGATTAGAAATCTGTGCTTTAAATGCCTTTCCATTTTGAATTTAAAAAATGCAAAGATAGTGCCAGCCTCTGACCATGGTCCAACAATGCATGTGTATTTATTTTTATTCAAACAGATCCAACCATTGTGGTAAGTAATTAATATAGATGCACAGGAAAGGCTGGTGCTGTAGAATGAAGAATGAAAAGCATTTTATTCATAGGTTAACAAGATTTTAAACATCAAACAAAAAGTGTCCCCGCAAACAAACCTTCTGTGTATTAGCAAAAAAGGGCCCTTTAAAAATAAGCAAACATATTTCACATTTCTATGCAGAAATCATTATGAACTCTTTATCAGTCCCAAACCTCAAAGGAGCTTATAATCTAAGCTGTACTCTGACTTTACCAATGTCATACACATGAAAGCCAGTTTTTAGGCAGAACCAGACTTTGGATTGGAGAGGAAAACATATGGGAGAAGCTCACAGAAACAATGCGTAAAATCAAACAAACTTATTCTGAATTTGGAGCTGAACCAATGACCACAGAGCTACCAGATACCAAAATATATGCAAACACACACATTGGTATAGTAGACCCAGCACCAGATACATTTTTTTCATGTTTGCTACTGTGTAAGTGTAACACTTAGATAGTGTTCTGGCTGAGATTCAAACCGAGGTCCCCAATGCTGCAAGGCAGAAACGCTAACCACTAAGAGCCTGTGCTGCCCATCTTTTCACAGAGATCATAGCACTCGCCTAGCAATGCCTTCATGTGCCTTTCCTTCCAGAAGCATGACACCACCACCATCATTCAGTCCGAGCCTGAGCTCATCCCTAATGCTAAGTAATGGGTAGGTGTAGCACATTGAGGTATTTATTACCTCTTATTACCTCTCAAGTGTTCTCTCTCTGACAATGCCTTTATCTGCTTTTCTCTCCACAAACATTGTGCCATCCTTGTTCTGGCATCATCCAGGGTTAGCATCTACTTCTTAGCCTGAGATCCTGGCTCAGAGATGACACACTTATGTTACTACTGATCCTTGTGCTGTTCATGTCTAAAATGTCTGACAAGATCAGGCTCCTCCTTCAGTTTCTCACAGAGTGACTCGTTATAAAGTTACAATGTTGTGGATTGATAAGTGGGAGAGAGGAGACTGAGAAAATGCTTCCTGCAGAAGACTAATGACATCATATTAGCTTAGGCAAAATCAATTGGTTAACATTGAAGAACTGTTTGCAAATAATAAAAGGTACAATTTAAAAAAATATATACTGTTCCTGACATGTAGGGAAGTTATTGAAGGTGGTTTGCTACTTTGATGAGTAGCGAACCACCTTCAACATTATAAAACACCTTCCGCTATGCCAGCCGACTGCATTTATCCAGTAATTCAAACCTTCTCCAAAATAGTGTTCGTTGTCTGCTCCTTATTCTCTCTTACTGAAAAAGCCTAATCATAGCTAAACTGATGGCTTTCCAGGAAACGTGTTCAATTTACAAAGATACCTTTGCACCTTTATAAATTGGCCAATAATGCAAAAGAACCCGAAGTCATGAAAGAAAAGATTGAAGCTAAAGGTATAAAGATAAGCCTCCTTTAAACTGCAGCAAATTGTGAAAGTTTATGTATTAAGCCTGCAAATTTCTCCTTTATACCGCCTAACACAAAACCCTATAGGCACACACATTCCCAAGTACCTCTAACACAATAATAAAGTTCAGACCAGGTCAGACAGGACATAAAAGTTTATTAAAGTTCAACAAACAGATCTATTATTTGTCCTCCTTGTATGTGTAATTCCTGCAAGCACCAGTCTTGCACATCAGCCATGATTAAGCACTTTTCATTGTGGAACATAATGGTACACAGATATTTTTACAACCGGTTAATATTGAAAATTACATTTTGAATGCATAAAGGGAGCACTGCCTATCTACTCAGTGTTTCAGTTTTTAATCTATACATTGCTGTACAGCATTGGTGAATCCCACTCCCTTTTGTTGGCAGTATGGGAATCAAAGAACTCTTGGTAGTGAGACAAAATCCCAAAACACTCACTGTAGGTTTCTTAACCACTTCAACTCTCACATCTGTATAGACCCTATGGACATGAACAATTTTTACAGTTTATTTGGTGACAACTTTGTCATAATTGTAAATAACAAAGTAATATATTTTTGTCAAAGTAATCTTTCTTTTAGCAATATTGTCTTGCAATTTTTTTTCTTTAATTAAATATAAAGACAAAAAGACTGAAAAAAGTACCAAACAAAACAAATGAAACAAAAAGTTTAAATATTATTGGTAAGGAAATGGAAGCAAAAAATAATACCTAAAAGGAGAAGGGGAGGGAGGAGTTAATTAGAGCTGATTATGGATAACTATAGGTTAAAAGGGAATACTATTTATTTAAAAACAAAATATATCTCCTACCTCATAAGGTCCTAATGGGTTAATGTCTCTTACATACATACAACCTGAAATAAAAATCTCAGCATGATGCAATTTGTTTTATCAGCCACCAATCAGATTTAATGGGAGCAGAGAACTGGAAACCGGATGTGCGTAAAGGGCACATCAGCATCTGGCCTTTCAGGTACCAAGCGGTCACCAGTAACGTGTTTTAGGGATGATAATTTGTTCTTGACAACCTGTGGATGTATACCCAAGAGGGGCATAGCCTGCTGGCATGTCCTTAATGTACATCTGGTTTCTACGCTGCTCCGGCAATCTCTGTCCCCAGTGGCTGCTTGATCCCCTGCTCATGGCCAGTGCAGAAGGTAGAGGCAGGGAGGCATGTTTGTTCTCTCTCTGGTGCATGCTTTGTTGGCTCTACTGTCCCCAAGGCATTATATTTGAAAGGGCAATTGGCAATATTATTTTTTCACTAAAGGTGTACTTTGTCTGCCACACTATGGAGTTTTCTTGCATTGCCTCTGTTTTCAGTTCCCATTTGTTTGGCTGCATTATCTTCTCTTTTAGTTAAAGTTGATTACTGTCTACTAAAATAGGACTATCTTTGTCTTATACCATAATAATTTTTGTTATGTACTTTTTATGTTATTTTTATATATGCACATTTAAAAGATTGCCTTAACTTTATTATTTATTTATTACTTTATCCTCCTACTTAAACACTAAGAAAAATAGTTTGTTTTTTACAATTCAGATGTAAGTATTGCTTTGAAGTTTGAATGTTGTTGGGTAAACAGGAGTTAGAAAGAGAGTTATCTACACATCCAATGGCCCTGTCTCAGGGAACCCAGAAACTTAAAGTGCAGGTTAAAAATATTAGGAGTTTATTAAAAATAACAATAAACAAAATTACAAAAATAGTAGAGAAAGTCCAGGATGTTGTCGCTGCCAAGCCAAAGGTCAGCTGCCTAAGTGGGCAGTTAGCCGAACCAAGTCAGGGAACGCTGAGAGCAGGCTGAATAGAAACAATAGCCGGAGTCAGGAACCATGAGATCAGTCAGCCAGAGCCATACACGGAGAACAGGAACAACAGCAGAGCACTTGGTCTATCTGAACACATGTCAGACACACTGCAACAGAAGACAGGCTGCAGCGCAACAGGACAAGGAACGGTTAGAAACCCTGACACCCTGTGAGGTACATTCTGATTTCCGGTTTAGGTAAATTACAAGACCTCAAATTAGGTTAAATAGGTGACCTTTCTGATGTAAGTACATATGCAATGTTTGATTATTAGTATTAGTAACTCATTAGTAGCTATATTCATAATATAGAATATATACATTTCATAGGAAAACAAATTACTTGCCTATTGTCAACTTTAGCTGCTCTAGTTCTGCATTACCAATAAATATATTGCACAGTAATTTTAAAAACATCACCTTTGTTATCATTGTTTATGTCAAGATGTTTGCCGTTTTCTTTTGATCTGGAAAATTTAAACTGTTATCTTCCACATGCACCTGATATCTGGACACATTTCTTCTATAAAAGGACACAATTAAAGTACATTTGGGGCATATGCCAGTGAAAAGAATACAGCTGACAGGAGGGACTATGATAACCGAGGATATGAATCAGTGGCAGAGAAAGGTGATAATGTGAGGGGATGGCAATTACAATGTTCTCCCTCTGCTTCCTGTGGCTATTCTGGTTTCCTCCCACACTCCAAAGACATGTTGGTATGTTCATTAGCTTCTGACTACATCAGAGATAGGGACCTTAGACTGCAAGATCCTTCAAGGCAGAGACTGATGTGAATGAATAGTATGTAAAGCACTACATAAAGTGATGTCATTATAAAAATACATAATATATTACAACATAAAATTTAAGAAAATTAGTAGGTGCCACGGAGGACATGTTTTCATCTGAACTTTGAATGTTAGTTAAGAGGACCTTTAAATTATTTGGAGTTGCAAATTTTACAGAAAGGAACAACACAGGAGAAATCCTGGATGAGAGTGGTAATGTGGTGTGTTTAGAGTTAGGTCACTAGTAAATGGAAGACAATGGGTGTTCAGTAGATGAAAGAAAGATGGAAGGTGGGGCATCATTTATAGGGCTTTGTAAGCAAAAACAGAACCTATGAATTTGATTCTGTCCAAAACTTGCAGTCCATGTCAAGATTGGAAAACAGCAGCAAAGTAGGTAAAATGATCAGTAAATTAGCCTAGCAGCTGCATTCAGCATGTACTAAAGGGGAACTAATTTGATTAGTCGAAGATTAAAGAGAAGCTAATTTGATTAGTGGAGTATAGTTAGTGGGGTGTTACCGTAGACGGGGGAGGAAACTGAAATAATGTTTTAGCAGTGTTAGACGTTAGGAAAGGAAACAAGAAATATTCTACAGGTGGAAATGACAGAGTTTTATAAATGTTTAACAATGTGGTGAGGTGTAACAAACTCCAGTTAGAATGCTCATTTTCATTGTAGGCATGCAAATATGTAGTGTTGGTCTTGGACAATGTGGGAGGGACTGAGCTGGGTGTTGGAGCTTGTGCCTAATATCTGAATGTTTCAGCTGGGCCCCTGAGCAGAATTGAAGCTGGGTAGAGTGATGTGCTGGGCATGAAGGAGGAAGGTGCATAAGTGTATAAAAGTAAAGTTATCAAGAGTGGTGTATGTGGATCATCAGGTTCTGCAGGTACATATCCTCAAGTACCACCATGATGTGGCACTCTGTGTCAGTCAATGGCATCATGAGTGGGCTTGAAAATTCCTTCCACTGATCACGATGCTAAAGTCTCCATTTCACAAAGTAGAGACTGCTGTATGTGCATCTTACTACATTATATTATGCTATTAAAACAATTCTGTGTGGGCAAGGGCAAGCATGGCAGCACTCCATTGTGTATAATGGTGCTATTGAAATATAGAAAAACCCAAAGGCAGCAGGCTTGTGTTTGAAGATTAATAATATCAACATGAACAGAAATTATTGATGTAGAAAAATATATTTAAAAAACTCTGTCCTAAAATATGTTTAAGGTACAATGAAGACATCACAGAAGAGATGGTAAAGAGGTCATCACTAGTGTTATTAATAAGTCAAGGTTGGGAGCTACCAAAATGCAAATGGTACGAGTTTCTAAATTTGCTGATTGTGTTATCAAGAATAGAAGTATATAGGAAAGAAAAGTCCCAGGACAGACTTCCCACCAGAAGAGAAAGAAAGTAAAGGACCGTCAGAAAGAAATGATGGAAAACCTGAATAGTTTTAAACAATTTTAACAGCAGAAGACAAAATAATTTTGCTTTAGCTCAGTGAACGAGGTGAACTAAGCTCTGCTGACTTCCATCATGCAATCATGTTTAAACAAAAATTCTGTTTTTTTTTCAATTTTCCTTGCACATGATTGGGTATTCTTTGCAAAGTGAATGTTCACCACATTCACTAAGCTAAGAGAAAATTCCCCTCCAAACTGAGAATTATCTTGCAAATTAAACAGTCTATTTGCCTTTAGTAAATCAATACCATGGACAATATAGAACAATGTGCATTCAAGTGTCTTCTTTTTTTTTTTAGATATACAGTATGTTTGTTGCCCAGTCTGGCTATTATTTCATCTCTGTGGCCAACTTTAGTGATGAATGCTGGATCTTAGAATCAGCAGGCAGAAAGTCAGTAGAAAGGAAATCCATCAGACAGCTGTCTGTGAAGTAGTGAATTAAAGGGATACACAACAGATACTCGAGAGGTTTAGAAGATGTCAACAACTAATAAAGTAAATTTAAATCCATAACTGAATGGCTTTTAGTTTGCTAAAGCATTATGCATTATTAACAATTTTAATTTATTAAATAAAAAAAAATGTTCTCTTTTTTTTATTCCCTTGTTGCATCTCAGTGCTGATGACCTGATGCAGTCTGTTTGCAACCACTTTACTCTACATGAGTGCAATGTCTGCATAGTTACATAGTTAGTCAAATTGAAAAAAGACACATGTTCATCGAGCTCAACCTATAGAGATATAAAAAAAAGAAGAAAAGCCTGTACAGAACGCTATTCCCACAATTACCCCCTGTTGATCCCGAGGAAGGCAACACAAAAAACCCCTATAAAGCACGGTTCAATTTGCTCCAACAGGGGAAAAAAATTCCTTCCCGATCCCATAAGGCAATCGGATTTTCCCTGGATCAACAATCTCTAGTGCTTAATATACCTATAAGAACTCAATATCCAGTAATTTTCTGTGCATTTAGGAATACATCCAGACTTTTTTAAAACAGTTAACTGAACTAGCTAGACCTAGCTCCTGGGGGAGTCTGTTCCACATTTTCACAGTTCTAACTGTGAAGAATCCTTTCCGTATGCAATGGTTAAACATCTTTTCCTCCAGATGCAAAGAGCGTTCCTTGTCCTTTGCAGTGACCTTAAAGTGAATAATTTAGCACCAAGCTCAATATATGTGCTATTTATGTGTTTATACATAGTGATCATGCCCCCCCCCCCCCTAATAACCTCTTCCCCAGAGAGAACAAATTCATTGCAGCTAATCTTTACTCATAGCTGAGCTCCTCCATTCTTTCATAAGCCCTTGTTCATGTTTATTAAGTCTCACTGGTCTACCAACCCTAATAAATTAGTAACGTTCATCAACCGTTTGCAAGCTGTTGTGCTTCTCTAATGGTCAGAATATAATAGATACAACACAGGCAGGAAAACAGAAGTTTCATTGGTTTAGTATTTGGACTATAGTCCAAATCATCAGAACAATTTCTGTGTATGTGGAATGCTGTTAAGTACGGGTTTGGGATGTGGGATCACATCCCAAACCCATTCTTAACAGGATTCCATTCAGCCAGTAACTCCGCATGCGGAGAACTTGTTCTAATGATTTGGACTTCAAATAACAGGCTGACCAATTAAAAACAAGGTTATTAGCAATACATTACAGTGAAAAATCTTCAAAAAGGGCATATAAAAAACTCTAACGAAGTCAAGACAGGATTTGATTTTTAAACCTGAAATTAAGACACAGAACATTATGACTCGGGTGATGACTAAATACACAGAAAATAACCATCAGATTATTGGTACCTTTTAATCAATGATCCCCTGGTTGGCAAATATGTACCCCTACCCCTTTTATTCTTTAAAGATTATATAAATCACTAGCGCCTGCTAAATATGGATCTTCATTCTGGATGAGGTATTAAAGGAGTACTATGAGGTGAGTGCTTTTCACTCACCTCATAGTTCTGGCCGACCTGTGACAATGAGACTGTCACAGGTCGGCTCAGTAGATCGGGAGGTGAGCGAACACATACCGGCATTCGCTCACCTCTCGATCCTGTCACAGCTCTCTGCCGTGACAGGGAGGGGCTGGATTCCCCCCTCCCCGCTCCGATCCGCCAGCACTGACTGGCGGAATGGACGGGGGAGGGGGCGGGTACAGCCCTAGATAGGCAGAGATAGGCAAAGCCAGCTGTCACTCACGCAGCTGGCCGGATCCAGACATAATTGTCGGGATCCGCTTCAGCCGCGGCGTCTCAGTATACCGGGAGCAGGAGTTTGCGGTGTACTGTGGCGTCTCAGTATACTGTACAGTATACTGAGCTTAAGGTGACGGGAGGACGCTAGTTTGTGTCCTCCCGTTACCCTAAGGAGAACTATGGGGAAAAGCCTTAACCCCATGTTTCTCCTTTAACTTCATCCCTGTGGAAAGCTTTGTTCTATCTTCAAACCACCACTCCGGTACAATAGAACATTTAGGTTTCCTATAAATGATATTTAACAAACATAGTGTACCTGGTAAATACAGAGCTATTTAAACCCCAAAACTCTTCAATATTCTTTGGAAGCCTTGTTGCAAACTAGGTGAGATAGCAACAAAAACCAGAGTTAGATCTGACTGCAGGATTTGTAAATACAAGTGATCAGACAGTACCCATTTTGCTGTACACCAGTATCGAAGGCTTCAAGTTGTATTTGAATATATGTATGAAGGAATCCCCAAATGCCAACCAAAAGAGAAAAAAGAGAACTGGAATTGGCAGAGTTGAGAATGCACTGCAACCCTAGAAAAAAAAACCTGTATTTTTAGAGATTTCAGTTTAGTGCACACACAATGTTAGACATCGCAGGCTAAGACAAATATCTGTCTGAGCTAAAGCTGAAAGCTAAAAACTGTAAGCTTAAAAGCACCAAAGATCTTATGCTTAGAGATAACATTGAGATCAGCATTACCAACCCTGCTTTGAAAGAAAAGCTGCTAGCGATTCCTGAACTAACATTAGACAAAGAGCTGTATCAGTGTACAGAATCAAAGAGAGCACTTAAGCACAAGTTAAATCTGTGAACGCCGGAGTGCCTCAGATAATAATGCAGATTGTACTTCAGTGTGAAAAAAGAACATCTACAAAAGTGAAACATTTTGCACAGCATTCCACATTCAATCTTATGGCCAATGTGTTATAAAAGCGGACCAAGCATCAGGTTTATTTTTCACGCTAACTGCATTCATACTAAGTAATGTGTAAGATTTTTTAGGGAGACCACAGGACGCCCTCAACAGTGCCTTCATTGTAGTGATTCTCAAAGTGCCATCTTTGTTTAGGAATCCTTTAGGGTCAGCATTTACTTTCTGGACTAATGTTCTGACCAGGGGTGTAAAGATGATGGGGCACCATAGTAAAATATTGACAGGGGGACCTGCAAGTGTAAAGTGGAGCAATCATGACAATGATCTCAACATGAAGTATGATCTAAATCAAGGACATGTAGCAGGACAGTGGGCAGTGAATCACTAGGAACCAGTGTTGTGATAAAAATACCAGCGGAGAGGGGGCAGAAGTAAAAGGAATTAACCTAAATTTTCCAGCTGCCTACTCTGTCCTCCGTAGCTCACCAGACTTTTTTTTTTGCATCAAATATTGTTTCTAGAGGTAAAACATCTCAGGGCATTGGTGTGAATTTTAATCCCTCTCACCCCATTTACAACCACTGCAAGGAAGTGGTAAATGTCGTAGTTCCTTGGTCATTATATAAAATGCTTTAGTAGCAATAATAATGATTTTAAAAAATAATAGCCTAATGAAATTGTGAATCCAGCCTTAGACCCTGTAATGTAATTTATGGTATAAAAAGAAAGCACGAAAAAATATATACAGTAGATAGGCTAGGTTAACTGCAAAACAAAACAGCAATTTCTAAAACCTCAAAACTTCTTTGACGTAAAGTGAACCTGCACTGCATTTTATACTTTGACAAATCCTACCTAACACTTGACTGGGTTCACACCTGGGCGTTTTTCAGCGCTAATCGAAGCGCTTAAAAACGCTCAGCAAGTGAAATCCCATGAATCCCTATGGGCATGGTTCCCACCTGGACGTATTTCAGCCCGTGGAAACGCGCTGAAAAACACCCTACGCCTAAACAAGTACAGGAGCTTCTTTGGGGCGTTTTTCCACGCGTATCCATTGCTATTCCCGAGTGTGGCTCGGGGTTAACAAAGCGGTCACCCCGAGCCACACTCTGTGTATTGTATATGATTATCCATTTGTTGCCCAGGTATTGTATATGACTGCCCATTTGTTGCCCATATATTAAAAAAATTGACTGTTTATTGCTTGGATATTGTATATGATTGCCCATTTGTTGCCCACATATTTTGAAAATTGACTTTTTGTTGCCTGGGTATTGTATATGTGAATGGTTTAAACATAATCCACCCTGGGTGTCACATACACTAGGTATGCCACTATGTTCAAAGCTCCCTTTTGTCCCTTAGTTGTAGCATATAGTTGAATATATATATAGGAGATACCAATATGTCACTGATGTTAAAAAATGGGTCCCATAAATAGCTGTGCATATCTCATAATGCTGTATACTCAGCTCTCTTATGCCGATAGCACACAGCTTTATACACAGCACGTGTTTAGGTGGATTTAGCAGCGGGTGTGAACTCGCATGAAAACTTATTAAAATTCCTCACAGAGGGAAGCGGAAAAATCAGAGAATGCAGGAACATAGAGACCTGCGGTGGCAGTAAAACATTCTCAGGCAGACAGCTAACGAAAAGTGAACAGACTGCAGCCAGTCAAAATCAGATATATTATTATTATTATTATTATTATACAGGATTGATATAGCGCCAACAGTTTGCGCAGCACTTTAAAATATAAGGATTGTCCTCCGTAGCTCACCAGACTTTTTTTTTTGCATCAAATATTGTTTCTAGAGGTAAAACATCTCAGGGCATTGGTGTGAATTTTAATCCCTCTCACCCCATTTACAACCACTGCAAGGAAGTGGTAAATGTCGTAGTTCCTTGGTCATTATATAAAATGCTTTAGTAGCAATAATAATGATTTTAAAAAATAATAGCCTAATGAAATTGTGAATCCAGCCTTAGACCCTGTAATGTAATTTATGGTATAAAAAGAAAGCACGAAAAAATATATACAGTAGATAGGCTAGGTTAACTGCAAAACAAAACAGCAATTTCTAAAACCTCAAAACTTCTTTGACGTAAAGTGAACCTGCACTGCATTTTATACTTTGACAAATCCTACCTAACACTTGACTGGGTTCACACCTGGGCGTTTTTCAGCGCTAATCGAAGCGCTTAAAAACGCTCAGCAAGTGAAATCCCATGAATCCCTATGGGCATGGTTCCCACCTGGACGTATTTCAGCCCGTGGAAACGCGCTGAAAAACACCCTACGCCTAAACAAGTACAGGAGCTTCTTTGGGGCGTTTTTCCACGCGTATCCATTGCTATTCCCGAGTGTGGCTCGGGGTTAACAAAGCGGTCACCCCGAGCCACACTCTGTGTATTGTATATGATTATCCATTTGTTGCCCAGGTATTGTATATGACTGCCCATTTGTTGCCCATATATTAAAAAAATTGACTGTTTATTGCTTGGATATTGTATATGATTGCCCATTTGTTGCCCACATATTTTGAAAATTGACTTTTTGTTGCCTGGGTATTGTATATGTGAATGGTTTAAACATAATCCACCCTGGGTGTCACATACACTAGGTATGCCACTATGTTCAAAGCTCCCTTTTGTCCCTTAGTTGTAGCATATAGTTGAATATATATATAGGAGATACCAATATGTCACTGATGTTAAAAAATGGGTCCCATAAATAGCTGTGCATATCTCATAATGCTGTATACTCAGCTCTCTTATGCCGATAGCACACAGCTTTATACACAGCACGTGTTTAGGTGGATTTAGCAGCGGGTGTGAACTCGCATGAAAACTTATTAAAATTCCTCACAGAGGGAAGCGGAAAAATCAGAGAATGCAGGAACATAGAGACCTGCGGTGGCAGTAAAACATTCTCAGGCAGACAGCTAACGAAAAGTGAACAGACTGCAGCCAGTCAAAATCAGATATATTATTATTATTATTATTATTATACAGGATTGATATAGCGCCAACAGTTTGCGCAGCACTTTAAAATATAAGGAAGACATTACAATTACAATGCAATTCAAGACAAGATAGTAAGAAGGACCCTGCCCGTCAGAGCTTACAATCTAAAAGAGATATAAGAGGGATGCAAACTAATACAAGCCACTAGACAATTAAAAATCAAAAGTTACTGGCCTGGGTGAATATAGAAGACAGGACTGCTACTAAGACTATTGGGTGATGCAGTTGAAGTAACCTTTTGAGGGGAAAAAATATTTAAAATACTCACCTTTCCAGCAGCCCATGTGTCCTGCCTCCCCTTTGCTCCAGCACTTCAGTCTCTGTCATTCTCTTTGGCATTCAATAGTTCCAGTACTGCAGTGGAGGAGAGTTAGGAAACATGGGGCACCAGTAAGGTAAGTGTACAGTGTCTTCTTTTACCCTAATAGGGTTGTTTTAAAGTGAACCTGTACTCTAATCTAAACTTTTTAAAGTCAAAATCCTTTCTAATGTCAAGCACTGTATTAATGTCAGTGCCTGTATTAGTCCCTTTATTAGCCTGAAAGACGTTTTATAATTGACAGCATAAGCATGTCCCTGGTAGCCTTTTTGGGTCTGAGACAGTGCATAGCAGATACTTACAAGTATGTCTTGTAGGATATAATCCTTCCATTGCTCATTTAACAAACTTCACCAGAAGTACTTCTTTGCATTTAAAATAATCTTTATACATATAAATATAAACTTTAAACAATATTTAAGTTCAAATACAGATAACCATGACTGAAATGGCTGAAAGAGCCAGTTTGATCCCTTAGAGTTAGTATACCTCGAACCATTGACTTAAAGAACAGGGCAAGCTGCCACCCTACTTTACTATGAAGGGCCTGTCAATTGATTTGGACATGGGTTTTGCATTACATACAAGTCTATAGAAATGCAATTATTTTGATGCAGGTCAAAGGCAGATCAGAAGCAGGTCAACTTCAGGTAAAATGCACTTGTCATTAATTTCTAAATGACTTCAGAAGCATCGTAACCTGGTGTCAAATTGATGCCATTCACACAAGATCAATGCCCTTTGACACATGCTCTAAAAAGGGTCTATTGGTGCAGACGTAGAATGGTTTCAATGCAGCTCTGGAATGCACTAACAAATCAAGCTGACTCTTGATCAACAAACAACCAGTTCTAACCTGCCAAAATTACTGATCTGACAAAGTGTAGGTTAATTTCTAATCATGTATATCTAACCACTCTAATGTCACCACCAATTCATCCAAACAATGGGCAATTTTTACATAGCATATTTTCTGCAATTTTTGGTATTTTAAAAAGTCAATTAAAAAAATTGTTCTGGGACAACATTCTTCTACCGAGCGTCAAGTTGCAGTCCTCCCTTCTGCAGTACCCAATCTCATCTACTTTAATTGTGAGCTCCGGACCACAAAAAACACCTTATGGCAGGAGGATATCAGGGACAACCATTCCCCAATCTCCTCTGCAGTCGGTTAACCCAGAAGCACTTATTTTGGGCAGTCCAGTACAGTGTGTAGGTATTGAGATAACAGATGGAAATCAGGAATATGGAATCAGGAAAAAAGATGGGGAGTTTGGGGTGATGGTGTATCAAGTTGCTTGATTGGGGCATATAATAAAGCATTGGTGCAAGCTAAATACTTTTGTCTTTACTTTTGTAAAGAGTGGAACAGGGTTAAAACACCATTGTAGGTGTCAGTCTTCACCCCACTAATACTAAGTTAAAATACAGTCTTTCTCCCACCAACCCCAATTTTAGGGCTAGTATATTGCACATCTGCACTCTAAGCTGTGCTATACTTTGCATACTCCTAATGAATTCATCTGTATGCCATGTTTTGTCTTACATAGTTCTGACTGCTGCATTCTATATGCTATGTTTTATGTTTCATAGACTAGACTGCTGCACCTTATAAGCTGTGCTGTACATTACATATCACTGACCAAAGTGTTCATGTCCTCAACAGTTGGTGGTTGCCAAGTAGTCTTCAGCTCTCTGGACAAAAGAGCATATATATATACAGTATATATATGTGGTGCAGTTACCAGCTTTCCTGGTTACTGGCTACCCCTTAGCCTCTGGAACTTTGCTAGTGGCCTGTCGCTGTGATAGGTGATCTTACTAAACAACAGTAAGGCAGAACAGAGGTGGCATAAGGTGGGTCGGGAGCCATCGACGATGGAAGCTGGTCACTGCTTGCACTACTGATCATCTGAGGCTTCAGGGTTCCTTTGGTTTTCTTTAGTGAAGGTGCCTACTCTTACATTTGCCTGTACATTTTACTGCCACTGACCATCAATGGAGGTTGTTAAATATTACTGGCAATGAACAACAATACAGGCACATGGTAGTGATGCCACTGACACCAATGCTAGGGTTTTTTATTGTAGCAACTGACACCAATGCTGGAAGTTACTATTACTCCTGCTGACACCAACAATGGGGCTTATATAATTCCCACTTTCTCTTTAGTGTACCCCCAAGCCCTATTATGTCTCAAATATAGCAAAGCAAAAGGAGGGGGCTATAACAATTAAAGCCGTATGCCTTAATCGACACCCCCTTGATTGACCACAACCACTTTTTGCCATGTCATACAAATATACAGGGAGGGGACATAAGTGCTACTGTATGTCAAAAAGCCCTGTGCTTAATAGTATATGTATTTATACAGCTCTGTATCTGCCAACATTGTGGTCACAGCTGCAACTGGGCCATGGTGCTCCACCACTGACTCGGAGCTGTAGAAAAACTAAAAATCACAGCCTGGACAGGAGGAAGAGGGCCCTGGTGACCGTCGCCATTTCCATAAAAAGGCCCACCAAAATCCTCAGCACCAGGCCCATGAATGATGCTCTTAATCCAGCCCTGTTAAGAGGTACAGAGGAATGTGGGGAGACTCCATCATCATGTACATTGTTGACAGAGGTTTGGCGTCAGAAATTAGGGGGGTGTAAAGCTGGCACGGGACAAGGGGTGATTTATGGCAGAAGTATGCAGGAAGGAAGAGTACAGTGGTGGAAGAGATGTGCGAGGGGGCACAATAGTGGCAGAGGTGTGCAGTTATGGCAGAGGAGTGCCAAGGGGGTGCAATGGTGGATGTACTCTTAACCTGCATGAGTGTGCAACACATATTCTGCAGCACAGAATATGGAGTGTAGCAGTCAGGCTTATGTAACATACTGTGTAAATTACATATACGTGATCATCATACTCAGTACACTGTGCTGTACGGTTTATACCCCTTGATGCTGTATGTTACATACTGTACATATGGCAACTGCGCTGTACGCTACATACTCCTGATCACATTACTTGTTTCACTAGCCTATACACAAAATTTTCCTGACCACTGCACTCTGAACATGATATATTCCAGACCTCTGCACTCTATATGCTTATATTGTGAACATATACTCCTGACCAAAGTGTTCATTGCCTCAACAGTTGCCAGTTGTTTAGTAGTCACTGACTAAAGTAATTAAAATTGTCTTTAAGATAGGCTCAAAGTGTTCACTCTGTGTGTGTGCAGAAAGGTCTATGAGTTTCAGTTTTAAAAGTGCATGCCAAAAACTTTCTTCCAGTTTGGATAGAGTGGGGAAGGATTAGTTTTAGTGCTCCTTTAGGGAAATTTTCCCTCACTTCCTGTCCTACGGACAGAAAATGAGAAAGAACCAGGGGCACTGAAATACAAATCTAATAGAATTTCTATTATAATATCGATACGAGTATTGGTTTTGGTGCCAATACTAGGCATCTTCACGAAAACATGTACTTGTGAAAATGCCCCGATACTGAGTGCCAATACCGGCTCTTTACATTTTTAAACACGAGCGACTGCCTGAGGTCCCATGCTTGCTGGGGACCACGTGGCGGCTGACTTTTACAGAGCCAGTTCGGCCGCACATTTCCTCTTCCTCCTTCCTGCTGGCTGCTCTTGAGGCCGTACAGCCCTGGTCACACTGCACAGCCCTGGTGAGACCACACACAGCCCTGGTGAGACCACACACAGCCCTGGCGAGACCCATACACTGCCCTGGTGGAACCGCACACCCAGGCCGTACAGCCCTGGTCACACTGCACAGCCAAGGTGAGACCCATACACAGCCCTGATGAGACCCATACGCAGCCCTGGTAAGACTTTTACGCAGCCATGGTGAGACCCACAAGCACTTCTGCTTAGACCGCACACAGCCCTGGTGAGACCACACAGCCCTGATGAGACTGCACTGCCCTGGTGACACCGCACAGCCATGGTAAGACCCATACACAGCCCTGGTGGGACTGCACAGCCCTGGTGAGACCTGTCACAAAGCTGGCTGAAGTGCCATTTACACAGGGCATTGGGCACAATGCTGTGCACTATCCCCTGCATTGGAGACCATAGGAGACATCAGGGGTCTAAGAGACCTCTGATGTCTCCATAAAAAGGACCTCTCACTGTATATTTGCTATCAATTAGGGGGCTTGTTAGCCGCCTATGTGATAGCAAAAAAGTTAAGTGTAAAAAAAAAAGAGAAACCTTTAAAAAAAAAATTAGTCACAAATAAAAAATAGAAAGCGTTATTTTAAAGTCCCCGGTCCCCACATACATACGCATACAAACGCATACAAACGCAAACATGCTTCGGGTACGTGAGAAACCTACTTGCGAAAACGACAATTGCATTGCATGATGATATATTACATATGGCTGCAAACGTCATTGTGAGCAATAATTCTAGGGTTGTCAATCACTGTTAACACTAAATTCATGAGCGGTAAAAAAATGTAAAGTGTCTTCTATGGCCAATTTTGGGTAAGGTAGTTTTATTTGCAATTTCACGGGCACACACAATTTAAAGGCTTGACGTGTTTGGTATCTGTTTACCTGACGTGATCCCATCTTTTATATTTTTAATTGGGTAATAATAATAATTCATAACATAACGTAGGGGGGAAAAATGTTTTTCAAACTTTTCGAGAATAGTAAATAGTATATTTACTTTTTGGGAATAGTAAACTAGCATTGTACCCGCCCTCTGCTGATGGACCTGATGGAGAACTGCAGCAGAGGGTGGGTACAATGCTAGTTTACTATTGGCTATTGCAAATTGAAATAGCCAATAGTAATGTACCAATGCTTTTTAATGGGAAAAAAAAAATTTTTTTCTATTCTCACATCGCTCGTGTCAGAATAAAGAAAAAAAAGACACAGCAGTGTTTCTCTCCTTGGCGGCCGGGAGCAGGAGACTCCCGGGGTGCCAGGGAGAGTTAGCTGTTTGGAGATCAGTGTTCCTGGTTAGCAGGTAACAAGGGACGCTGATCTCTCTGCAAGTGGCCAGAGCCAGCCGTAAGATCACGGCTGGCTCCGCCCAGCTGTAAGAAGCAGGCTGTCGGCCGGCCAATGGCCGGCCGCTCGGCCAGCTTTGGCTTTCAGCACGGCTCAGCCGAGCCGATGCATATGCGTTCAGCTCGACTGAGCCGCTCGGCCATGTTCGGGAGCTATACGGGCTATTGTGAATAGAACCGAAGGGGTCCTGGGGCCGAAGCTAGCCGAAGGATCGGCCGAAGCTACGGCCAGATCCTTCGGCAGCTTTGTGAATAGACGCGTTTGATGCATGTTCCTAATATGCCAATGTGTGAATGGGGTAATACACATCACTTCCGCATTCAATAATCAGAGGTAACATCAGCCACTGGACGTGTGCTGATCTCCTTTTGATCTCAGTGCAGAGACCCGCTGTGCCAGTCACGGGGGACAGTGGAGCCCTGCATAGCCAGTAGTGGCTATTGAGGGAGCTGTCAATTACATGAAATAAAGAATGAGGTTGCGTGCCAGCTGCCAAGGCCTCGTGTGCCAGGGTGGGCATGCGTGCCGGGGTTGCCGACCCCTGCTCTAAACCCTCTAAAAAGCTCAACCCTCTATCTGCCACTTTTGTTGCACAATTTGGCCTGTTAAAAGAAGTTGAAAAATAACAGACTTACTGGCCGGATCACCAGGTGAAAATAAAAGAAAAAAAAGCCTAAAAAAATGAAAGCATCAAATGTTTGCTTTGAGGGTTTGATAGGTTTTATGTATATGTGTAGGGGTGTCCCTATACTTCACTGGTTGCCACGAGCTGGGAAGGACACCTGCCAAAGCGTCACAGGTTGCCAAGAACCAACCACCTCAGGCTGCCTCATTATAGGGACAGTCCTGGATATGCCTATTGTCTTATTATCCTGGTCAGGACACTATCTGCAAGGAGTTTGCATGTTCTCCCCGTGCTTGTGTGGGTTTCCTCCGCGGGAACAGAGGGAATTTGGTTCCAAAGGCCCTTTCACTAAATGCAATTGAACATATAATGTTTTAATATACAGGATCCCTGGGTCCAGAGAGGCTCATTTAGCATGAGGCAGAGATTTTCCATTGTACAATAAATAACGTTGTTCCCTGACATGGGCACAGTCCGCCAAGATATCTGCAATGTGAGTGTACAGGGCCAGAGGGGATGTGAGAGTGCGTATTGAGGGGCCTGCCCCTGTAAAAGGAATACAGATAATCTCTCTCCGATGTCACTAACATTTACTTTGGAAGGTATTTGAGACAGCAAGGTCTGGAAGTTAGACTCTCGGTTTGGTCTGTCTCCCTCTTCAAAGCACTGCCTTATAAATAGAAAATTATATAGATCTATACAAGCAAATGTGGGTCCAGCTGTGGGGTCTAGCAGTCTAAGTTCACCAGGCTCCCACAGTCCTGCCCTTTTCTCATCACATATCACATTCTTAGTTGACATGGAGAATTGTCACTGCCAAATTGACCCACGAGAAAGTCACATCACTGAGTGACAAAAGATGAGGAGAGGAAAGGGTGACTGTTAGAAAAACGTCTGTAATGATTATGCCACGTTACGATCGCATGGCAGGTAAGGGGTTATACGCTTCAAACTGATTCAATGAACGTACAAGGTTTAACATGTTTGCTGCACCCCCTCCAAGAGGCTGTTATGAGAATAGTTTCTTTTTATTTGAGAAAATTAATTATGTGTGGACTCTGGTAAACAAGGATGTTTGCTTTAAAGGAATAAATGAATGACTATTACACTAGTGGCCCTGGTATGGAGTCACCATTTGCCCTGAGATGAAGGGAAGAGTGTGGAGATCAGCTAACTGTTCTACATAGCTGCGAGTAGAGAGATATCTCATCTTCCTGTAAAGATGAATCCCCACATAACCCCTTTCCCAGCTGCCTGCAGTGCCGCAGGAAGTGGACTGCAGTGTGTCAATGTAAATATATGTGTAAAACTCAAGATTTATACTCTGCAAATTATAACTAGAGACACTACTGGCCACAGGCAAAAATCATATTAGAAAGCTTCCTCGACATCTTGGTTTGTTATTTTTAGTTGTCATAAGATTAGGGGGGTACTACGGAAGAGCCATAACCTTAGAAATTATATCATAAGATGCATGAAATCATCAACTACGAAACTTTAAATTACTAAACCTGCCAAATGATTAAATATTTCTGGCCTGCGATTTTCACAGCCCTGCCACAATGCTTGGATACCTCCCTGTCTGTGAGTGGACAATGAAGGAGCAGTAGAATACGGATTAGTCATTCCTCTGCTTTCTCCTGCCTCCTGCATTCCCCTTCCCACTCTCTCACATAGCCCATCATGGTCTGTTTCATTCTGTTCAGTACTATTAAAAAGCAAAGAGAAGTTATCCGTTCCACAGCCAGGAAGATTTTTAATACATGTTTAGCAAAGTAAAGCCTTCTCAGATCAGAAGGTATTCACACTGCAGGGCTCGAGGCCAGCGGAAAAAGTACCAGTATGTAGCATATGTAGCCATTATATATATACATGTGCTACTGTAGAGATCTGTATTTCTGACTGCAAACAGTTAATTGCCTCTGTGTGTGGTACGAGGCAGAGACTTATGGGGATTGTAGTACAGAGCAGATAGGGATACATTACTGGAAGGACCTTTAGAACTGCAACTCCCAGGATGCTGTACGAGAGGAAGGAGGGGGACTATGGGCTGCAGCTACTGAGCGCAGTCAGTCTGGGACCAGGATCTGAATCGTGCAGATCTATGTCACACTGTCTGAGTTAGGACTGACTGAAACAGAACTGTGTGGTCACCTTTGACAGACAGGGGCACACAGGCTGTACACAGCAGTGTTGGAAAGACTGGTGTTCGTCTGCCAAGACGAAGAGACAGTGACCGAGCGCCTGAACTGAGGCCTAGTGATGCAGCAGCGGCCAGGATATCACAGCGTGGTCGTACGGCCGATCCAGCCACAGGAGTGATCCAGCCAGCCCAGCTGATTGATTGGAGTCGAACGGAGCCAGCGGAGATCGTTACAGGAGACCTTAGATGACCCTAGACGAGTGGTGATGTGTTGCAAGAGACCCTAGACGAGCTGTGATGTGTTGCAAGAGGCCATAGATGACTTCACCTTTTTCACAAGTGTCGGTCTGAAGAAAGAGGGACGTCCATTTGCTGCTGACAGGCATCATCTTTTCCAAGATAATCCTGGGAGCTGTGAGAGGCCTTTGGGCCGATGTGACAAAGTACTTTTACACATCTGCTACACAGTATGGGCCCCAACGTTGGCTAGCCTAGGACATTACTACTGGCCAGTAGTTTAGAGTGGGTGTGATACTTCCAAGGGAAGATACTATTGCTGATTTTATCTATCCCAAGATTTACCCCTGAGACAGTCTGGCATCACAGGTTTGCGTGTAGTCAAGAGATAGCCGCAGTTACTGAGTTTTACATAGATTTTAACAGAATCTGAAAGGGAGCACAGGATACTTGCAAGTTCACTTAAACACAGTCATTGGACTTCTCTATGTCTTATAAACTTTCCAAGTCCCTTACTGGCTGGATACTAATACTCAAAAGTGGCTCCTTCACAAATTGAGGTTCAAGTGTTTAATCAGTATTAAAATTCAAGGCAGATACTATGGGGAAAAACACTTACCCCATAGTTCTCCTTTAAGCATTACTAGCATATTATCAGTATATGTGGTTAATATACTGCCATCTTGTTGGCATTTTTCTGTGTTCCCATTGTATGATGTATTTCCCCTTTCTTCCTCACATTGTCTAATGGCGTCAAAATGGCTGCTTGTCTTATGGCCACATGATAATATGCTCGCATGGGGGGAAACATTACCATGTTTTCACCTGCAAATACCATCTTTTCAATCATCTGCTACCTCCTGTTGCCTTCTGTGACCTGCTGCATTCAATAAAGATCTTTGTGGATAAAAGGTATTTGGTGAGTTCAGCTATCTATAAAGACTGTTAGAGTTTGAATAAGCACAACCTGCTGGAGCAAGCTGAACACAGAATATGTTTGAGATAATCACACAGCCAGGCTGACTAAATCAATCTACCGGATTACAAAAAAATACAAATAAATTTAGGAAAACCCTACATCCCTTCATTAGCATTATTCATCATTTTGGGGTAATGGGTATCCTAAAAGAGAAATAATCCCTTTTTGTTTGGTTTTTTTTTTTGGCTCATTTTAGCCCGCTTCACTATAGCCTGTGGATTATTACTTTAATGACTGCAAACTGAGCAAAAACGTTGTGTCATGGAAAGGAGGAGGTTTGGATGGGAGTAGATTTGCTACTTTGAGCAAGATTTAAAGGCCCATTCACATCTGTACATTTTATTACTCATCAACAGATACATACAGGTCAGCCATTGTTTTAAAGCTCACTAGTTCACATTCATGTTGTACAAAAAGCAAAACAATAGCAGCACTAAGGTAAGAGGAGAGATATAGGAAAAAGTTAGTTGTAAATGTATGTTATTAAACACTTTATAAATAACGCTCACATATAATAATAACAATCATAAGAAAGGATTCTGAGATGCTAATTAAAATACAGCTAAAAATGGTAATGCATACCTCCCAACTGTCATTATTCAGAACCAAATCATTCTGATCCTCTTTCCTCCTCAGATTTGGTCTGATGTACAGATATCTATGACAAGGATACTTTTTAACCACCAAAAGTGTTATTCTGCACTAAAACCTTTTTCTTATCTCTTAAAGTAACACTAATAGTGTTGCCACCCGTCCGGTTTTCACCCAGACAGTCCGATTTGGAGTCTTGTGTCCAGCCAGCGGGCACCCGGACACAAGAGACTCAGTGCCCACACACGCACTTGAAATTTTCTGACAGATGTGGCTGCTGAGGTCCTCGGCAAGCGATCGATTTTGGGCAGCAGCATCTACCTGAAACCGGATCTTTCTATGAGCTGCGGGCAGGCTGTGCCTGTTTACAGGTGCCCGCAGCTCAGAGGAATATCCGGGTTTCAGGCAGATGCGGCTGCCCAAGATCAGGCTTGCCGAGGTCCTCGGCAGCCGCATCTATGATTTCCATCTCCTTCTTCTTGTCCTCCTCTGGCTCCCTGATATCGTTCTGCCCGCCTGCGGACCCCTGGTGAGACACCATAGCCCAGACAGCCCTGAGAGTTGCACAGCCCACCTTGGTATTGCACAGCCCACCTGAGTGCCGCACAGCCCACCTGAGTGTCGCACAGCCCACCTGAGTGTCGTACAGCCCAATTGAGACCTGCACAGCCCATCTGAGAACCCACACAGCCAACCTGGAGACATCAGGGAGCCAACTCAGAACAACACAGAGTATGTAGCTTCATATTATATTGTATTGCTGTATAATGTATTGCTGGGATTTGTAGTCCTCTATAGCTGGTCTCCTTACTCCCTCCCCTGGCTGCCTCTCCTTGCTCTCTCCTCTTATTTTCTCAAAACAAAAAATAATTGCTGCTTGCGGCGCTAGAGTGTTCGGGTTTCAATTGAAGAAAAGGTGGCAACCATAGACATTAAACTTAGGAATTAAATCTTAAAAAAGCATTCAAGTTCCTTAGCTATTAACAAAAACATATCTTATATGTGTATCACTCAGCTGTAGATCCTCAAATCATCTCTGAATTGGTGCTGACACTGTCCTTCCTTCTAAAGGGTAGCTACTTTGTTTCCCATGGTCCCTGTGTGTGTTGTAAAGTAGTCACTGATTCAAGCTAGCTCCCGTGATAGACTACAATCTCACATTAAGTTTACTAATTTATATTGAAATTGTAGTCCATCACGGGAGCGAGCTTGGAGCTGTAGCTACTTTACAACACACAGGGAACATAGGGAATAAAAGTAGCCATTTTTAGGATTTAACTTCTGAGTTTAGTGTCACCTTAATTGCCTTGTTTGGTATTTCGAAAAGCCAATATAAAGGAAGAGTAACAGTGGGGAAAAAAGACATTTCTGTGTTTAACCAATAATTTTTGGCATATAAATTCTTAATGGTTCTCCATAGATGGGGCCGTGGAAGGCTGTCTCCATTATCTAAACATGGTGCTAGAAGGTGTCCCTCTTTCTCATTTCAGAAAGTTGGAAGGTATGTTAATGTATCTTTTGGGGTACTTTAAAATAAAAGCAATTTAAACCCTATGAGGAGAATGTTCTTGAGGGTGTTTATTTGTGATAAGATTTTTACATCCTAGTGGAGGAAGAATTCTAATCGGGCATAACACATTTTGGTACCGATTCATTTTCGTATCTTTTGGACAGGGAAACTTTGAGTAATTCCATCTCTTTGACTCAGTCAACTTCAAAGCCAATATTCTGTTGTAGGTTTTCCGCCTTTTTCCCAGCGTGGAGACACCCTGACTGTGGTGATTAAATGTTTCAGCAGGAATTGTTTAAATTTCTCCTTATTGCAATATGTACAACATATTTTTTCAAATGACATATGAAAACACATTTGGCTGTATTTTAAGTGCTAACCTACAACACCACCTACTGTCCATTTGTGATATCACTGAAACCATCAAAGAATATCCAAAGCCAACATTTTTTTCTTTGGTTTTTGAGCAGGAAAGAAGTGTTCAAGCACCTGTCAGTTTTTTATTGCTATCTGTGTATCCTATCCACCGTCACCAGGACAGAAAGTGATGGGAATTCCAAAGCAGTTGTCCCCAGAATAGGAATAGAGAGGAAATCGTCCAATTGGGACAACTGTTACAGTGACAGCTGTCTATGATGGGATCTCCCTTCAATTTGTAGAATATTACTTCCACTTCCTTTTGTGTCTCCAGGACAGGAAATAAAGGTACATTTCTGCAATGGACACAGTAAAAAAATCTGACAAGGGTTTTAATCATTCCCTAAAAAATTTTTTTTACACTTCTTGTTATTGCTTTTACAAGTCCCCTTTATGGAGACATTAGGGATCTCCAAGACCCCGAATGTCATCTGGGGACCCCCAAAGAAGCTGAATCTTGGACAGGTGGCGAACCTACTTTTTGCCCTTCAAAAACTATCCTTTCTGCTGTACTTTGAGAAGTAAAACTTAATTGGATTAAAACTTTGTGTCTTATTAGAGGGTTAACCTGCCTGTGGATTGTGCTGATTTAACAGGTAACCATACTGTCCAGACAGATCAAGTCCAAAAGGTGGCATGTGAATGCATAAAGCAGTGCTTAACACAGAAAAGCTCATCCAGGGAGCTCAGTCAGTAAATGCTCCCATTGTCTGTTTATTAACTTTAAGACTCTGTAGGGTAGCGGTAGATATGGAATTCCATTGCTAACATTTCCACACTGGACATTCCAGCTTTAAATAATGTCAGCAGATCTGTCCAGCGTCTCACTCAGTCAGCTGTTATCTGTCCTAACAAAGGGTTAAAGATCTAGAAGCAGTGTATGTTAATGAGAGCAACTCAGCACATCCCTAGTCTTTCTATGAGGACAGCAAGAGTTTCCTCTATGATTAAGCCCAAGTGGTGAAACGCGTAAGGAAGAAGGTATGGGGGAGTGTTTGGAGGTGTTTACTCATGGAATGTTGGATTAGCTAAAGAAAACTTGATTTTAGACATACGCTGGCTAGGTGCGGCTGATATTTGAGGATTCTTCTGGGAGTTGAAAACTCACCTTTGGTCTACACCCGATGTGCGTGGTTGGTATATGACCAAAGATAGAATCGGAGCGGTGGGATTCTGGTGTTTAGCCAGAGTTTCCTGTTACTGTGAAATTGGGAGAGAAGCTTGCAAAGGCCTGCTATACAGAGACATCAAAAATGTAAGAAATATTTTTTTTTAAATGTATATGTATTTTAGGTATGCTTTGTGAATAGGAACATATAACAAACATGTAGTTGGAGCTCTAAGTTGACTGTAAAGTGGAAATACACTTTAAGCCTAGGTTAGCTAGTGTGCCCACAAATCTCAGCTGTGTATCACATCTTGGGCAGTGACGTGCAGTACCGCTTGCTCGGGGTGAGGCATTCTCCAGCCCCGCCCCCGCTGGCCGAAGCCCCACCACTTCGTCACCTGTCAGCTGAAGACACACCACCACCTGATTAAGCCCCAACCAGTCCCCAAGCTAGTGTAAAGGAGGAAGGGAAGAGCCTCTCTGTCCCTCACTTGCTCCGTGACAGGTTACACAGCGGGGAGGTTTTCCCAGCTGTGTAACCTAAAGATAAAAATATAATAGGTTCTGATGAAGGGGGTGTTGCCTCTGAAACATGTAGGCCCGTGGAATACTTGGGGGCAGAAGACTCTGGTTTGACATCAATACTCCAGCTCGTCTTTGTTCGTGATTTATTTTACCCATCCTTGTTACATACCTGTGTTCTACAGTTGTTTGTAAGTACAGCCCTAGCTGTGTGCCTTCTTTTTATTAAATACTGTTTTACACTATGGAGGCGTCCTCCTTTTGGCTTTATGTTTTCCACTTTGTCGGTTGCCCTGACCAGTGGGAGCTGCATCACTAGAGTAACTAGCTTGTGTGTATACAAGTCGTGGGTGCTGGCGCTGGTGTTTTTTTGCTTTTCCTCTGCTGTGCAACCTGTCAGATGCCGATCCGAATGGAGAAAAAGCTGCCAGCTTCCGACATGAAGCTGACAGCATTTCCCTCCATAATTCTAGGTGGGGCTCTGCCTCACCTGCCTCCCTTGACCGCACGTCCCTGATCTTTGGTATGATGTTATTAGAGTGTGTCGACAGCAAATGCTCTATGGGAGACAGAATGAGAGCCAGTGAATTGATTCACATGATGTATGATGCTGTCTGATCCAGGGAAACAGTGCTCGGGATAGTCTGAAAAAAATTCATAATATTGAGTAGCATAAACTTCTTAAGCCGAGAAATGATCACAATATTCAGTATTATGCACTTCAAAGAGAAATATGATGTTATGCAATAAACAACTACAGTGACGACTTATATTTACCTATAAATACATGAACACGTTAAGTCAGGCGATATCCACGCTGTAAGTGTAAACGGACAAGGCTGAGCTGAGTCAATAAACACAGCATGAAACGTACTGACAGACAGAGCATATTGAGGTGGAGGAGGGGATCTGGGAATTTCTGAGCTATGACTACAACACTTTAGGAGATAATATACATATTATATATATATATTTAACATTAAAAAGTATATAATATATAAAATATCAGCAAGTTATGTACTGGGTTCAGTCATATGCCACTGTGCTGTAGATTTCATCTTTAAACGGATTTTGTGTGATAAAGTACTATCTTCCAGCGATCAGTGTTCATTGCTCTTATAACAGATATTTGTGCTGATCAGGAAGAATGATTGTCAGGCAACAGCTGCACTTACGGTCGCCACCTTTTCTTCAAGCAAAGCCCGAACACTCTAGCGTCGCGCTGACATTTTTGGGAGAGAATGAGTGGTGGCTTATTCATATGTAAATAGGACCACCCATTAATATGTATATATCAAAGTTGAGACTATTTTCAGTGGGGGGCCCGTAGCCCCATCTTAATTTTGGTTGCCCCTTTCTGCTGCCACGAAACCCGGAGACAGCATTCAAAACCCGGACTGTCCGGGTGAATCCTGGACAGGTGGCAACCCTAGGTACAATATATGGCCAAGAGTATGTGCATACTGTGACGACATGGTGATCAGTTTATGAGTTAAATGTGTATTGGTGTTGAGTTATGTTTGAGTACGTTATACTGAGTAACCTGGTTATGGAAAGACTATCAGCACCATCCCTCGTTATCTCCCATTGTTCTCTGAAGGCGTTCAGAACAATGACATTCTGGCCAGACTCCTGCTATGGCTGTCTAGAGCTCGTTAGCAGGGGAAACCCTGTGGTGTTATGAAGACAGATTGTCTGGGGGAAGGCAGGGTGGATGTGATGGAATTATAATCTGATCTCATCACGTGCTGTATAAAAGTTTGTGCAGTTGCGCAATAAATCAGAGTTTGTTTCACCTACACTCGTGTCCCGACCAGTGACTGGGGAAACTGAGAGCTACAGATCAGCGGGTTGCAATATCTCCTCAGCAAGGAAGAAGACAGCGGCGGACATACTCATCCTGAGTACAGGGGTCCGTCACACACACCTCTCCAAATTATTGAGTTTTTCCGGTAAGGTCCTATTCACGCAGGCAGTCAGGGGGCAGCCACTGGAGAGAGTCTAGTGATTATTGATAATGGAGCTAACAGCTGTATGTGCATAGTGTGTACAACTCCCTGTGGCCAGCAACAGCGGCTGTCAGTGACCGGTTCTGCTGCCATTTGCATTCATTGAAGTGGTTACATGGAAATAGAACCGCAAACCAACTCTGGAAGCAGACATTTTGCATTTAGGGATGGTGTTTCGGTGAATATCTGGCAGCAGCCAATCAGACAGTTTGTATGCAGCCATTGCACGCCTCTATAAGCAGAAAACTATAGGCCTCAGATCACTCTCTGAATGAGGCCCAATGGGTGCTGTTAATACTACAGCACACAGAGAAAATACATTTTAGACAATTGGGCCACTTTACGGCAACAGTTTAGGGAAGGTCCTTTTTTAATCCATCATGTTGGTTCCTCCATGCACAAAGCCAGCTTCATAAAAGCTTGTTTTTACATGTATGATACTTTCTATGCTCTATACCAGTTAGTTTCTGTTCCGGGTTTATGGAAGCCTGGACTTGTTTTTAACCACTTGCTGTCCAGAACAATTTCTTAATACCTGCACACACAATAAAACATAGATTTTGGGCTAGAAAACAGCTTCAAACCCCCAACAATATATTTTCTGAAAGCAGAGGCCCTGTAGAAAAAAATAATTTGTCTCACTATTTGTGCAAATGTTTAGCAAACCAGTATTTTTAGGATAGAATAGACTGAAATGAAATTTAGTGCACAGAAACAGAATATAATACTCAATTTTCTAGTAAAATATAAAAGACGGGGTCACGTTGGGTAAATAGATACCAAACATGTCAAACTTTAAAATTGCGTGTGCCTGTGAAACAGCGAAAAACTACAATACCCAAAATTCCCCATAGTCGATGCTTTAAAAGCTTTTAATGCTCATCAGTTTAGTGTTAACAGTGATTGATGGCCCTAGAATTATTGCTCTCACTCCGACGTTCGCGGCGATATGTAACATGTGTGGCACAATTTTTGTTTTTGCATTTTCTTTTAATATTACTTTCGGGTTTTTTTGTTTGTTTTTTTACACTCAACTTTATTGCGATAACTAAAAAGCCCCCTATGTAATAGCAAATAGCAAATAGGATGTGACAGGTCCTCTTTATGGAGACATCAGTGGTCTTTCAGACCCCTAATGTCACCTAAGTACCTCAAAGAAGCTGATGCAGCGGAGAACTGCTTCCCCAGCTTTTTCTCCTGGCTCTAAGACCCGGAGAATGTACACTTTGACACCGGAAGTGATGAAATACACATCACTTCCGGGTCCAGTGATCGGAGGAGAGATCAGCGGCTAGAAGCCTGCTGATCTCCCTCCGATCTGTCGGTGAAGACCTGCCGTGCAGACCCCCAGCCCACCAAAGCCTTCCCCAACCCGGTAACCAAGCTATGTGTGTAGGAGTGAGGCATTGAGATCGATGTCCTCAGTGGGTTTTTTTCTCTTTTTTTTGATTGGACAGCTTGGACCAATGGCTCTTTTCTAATGGTCTATATCATCCATAGAGCTTAAGCCTCTAACATAGAGTAGAGGCTGTTGCAGATCTTGCCTCACTATGTTAGATCACACAAGAAGTGGGGAAACCCACTGCTTTGCAGTGGCGCAGTGGCGGAACTACCGTGATTGCAGCCGGTGCCGGGGCACCGGGGCCTGAAGCTGTGGGGGGGCCCAGTGCAGAGAGAGAGAGACTGCGGCTCTGTGACAAGATGAGTGATTCCCCTGTGCTTCCTCCGGCCATGTAAACTGACACCAGCCAGGAGGACAGTGTCAGATGGCTGAGGAGACTATCTGCCATTCCAGAACACGGAATAGATAGCTGAACTTAAAAGTTTCAACTATTCTGTTCATTTAGTTCATCTGGGTTCAGCAGGTATCAACTGAAGTGTTTATATGAGGACCGGGACTAAACGGGCTTACTGATTTTACAGCCTCATATCATACAGGGAACTACAATTCCCAGCATGCCCTCATTGTCCCTGTACAGTCCCCCATATCTTCCCTGAGTTCCCTGAGTGATATTTGGGGGGCGTACAGGGACAATGAGGGCATGCTGGAACTTGTAGTTCCCTGGGTAATATTTGGGAGGGGGGCTACACAGGGACAATGAGGGTATGCTAGGACTTGTAGTTCAATTACGACAAGTCCCAGCATGCTCTCATCGTACCTGTACACCCCCAAATATCACAGGGGGGGGCGCAAAATTTTGTTCTGGGCGCCCATTACTCTGGTTACGCCACTGCTGCTGTGTAACCTAACTTAGCTGTCAAAAGCCAGATGCAGTGCCGCCTGTAATTAACAAGCATCGCTCCATCCATGACAGGTTACGCAGCGGGGAGGCTTCCCCTGTTGTGTAGCCTGTTACAAGCCGATCTGGATGGAGAAAGAGCTGTCAGCTTCAGACTCCATAATCCAGTCATAATAGTCGGTACACTGGGCAGTCAGTGGTCAGGCATGTCGGTACACTGGGCGGTCACTGGTCAGGCATGCTGGTACAGTGGGCAGTCAGTGCAAAGGCATGTCTGTGGAGTGGGCGGTCAGTGGTCAGGCATGTTGGTACAGTGGGCGGCCAGGCATGTCGGTAGAGTGGGCGGTTAGCGGTCAGGCATGTCGGTAGAGTGGGCGGTCAGGCATGTCGGTAGAGTGGGCGGTCAGGCATGTCGGTAGAGTGGGCGGTCAGCGGTCAGGCATGTCTGTACAGTGGGCGGTCAGCAGTCAGGCATGTCGGTAGAGTGGGCGGCCAGGCATGTCGGTAGAGTGGGCGGTCAGCGGTCAGGAATGTTGGTTCAGTGGACTGTCAGTGGTTAGGCATGTTCAGGCAGGTGGGTAGAGTGGGCGGTGAGGCATGTCGGTAGAGTGGGCGGTCAGGCATGTCGGTAGAGTGGGCGGTCAGCGGTCAGGCATGTCTGTACAGTGGGCGGTCAGCAGTCAGGCATGTCGGTAGAGTGGGCGGCCAGGCATGTCGGTAGAGTGGGCGGTCAGCGGTCAGGAATGTTGGTTCAGTGGACTGTCAGTGGTTAGGCATGTCGGTACAGTGCGTGGGCTCCCTGCCTTGCGATCCCGTGCGGGCGATCGCATTGCGGCAGGAGGACGTGGCTAGGGTGACATTCACTTCAATGGCCCGCCACGCTCCCTCCTGCCCTGCAAAAAAGTGAGCCGGCCGCAATGCGATGTAGTGCGTTGTGGCCAGAATCGGCCCGGAACGCATTGCATCTGGTTTGAACATACCCTTAGAGTAATCAAAACATGTAAGAAACCAAGAACTGAATCACCCCACCAACATTTACCCATAACTAGACAATATCATCTGTGATAAATTCCCTCATTGTATTTATAGTAACACTATATTTTGTTTTGCTTGTTTGTTTTATTATCAATAATCAAACTGAAAAAATATATATTTTAAAATATGCGTAAAATTAGATAATTTTGGAAAACAATACCTCAAAATGAAAGCTTTATTTGCCACTGCTTACTATGAGGGGAATTTATCAAAACTGGATCCATGGCAACCAATCACCTTCTATCTTTCATTTTCAGAGCTTAACGGAACAATTTGAAGAGGAAAGCTGATTGGTTACTATGGACAACTGCTCCAGATTCTGTCTGCTCCAGTTTTGATGAATTCCAATATAGGCATCGCTTCAGTTAAGAAAACATTTTCACTGTGGCAACAGCTCCATAAATAATCAGTGAAAATTGCTGCGGTCCATAAGAGGTTAAACAGCTGCAAGACCTGAAGGGGTTAATTACTCTTGTTCGACAATATGGTCATTAACATTTTGTGCTGCTCACAGGTCCAATTTAATGGAGCAATGTTACATGTTTCACACCATATATTTTTTTTACATGGTAATTGCACTGTGAAAATTCATCGGTCTCTAGAGAGGCAAGTCATGTGAATGTGGTAGTATGGCAGACAAATTCTCTGACAGTAGTCTGGAGCAGCTGTGAATTATAGGCACAGCAAAGTGAGAGGTGTCATGGAGACATCCAGCAAGAAATAGGTTAAATGGCAGAGGAGTGGTTTGTTCAGCAAGCCTTCCCTTTAACTTGTGACTCATCATCAGTTTATCACATTCAGACATGGACCCCCTTTCCTTGTTGCTGCAGCCGCCTGTCTTCTACCCGGTGTGTACTGGAAATGAAATACTTAAAGGGAATGTTGGTTGTATCATGCACAATAATGAGCAGTCACAGCTGGATAAGTAGCCACATAGTAGGCTGTATGTATGTGAATGAGTGCCAAGGCACAGGGTGGAAATGCTTACTTACCTTGTAAAAAGTTTTGTGGCGTGGTTACATAAGTTTCTATGCACTGCTAAAAATAACTTTAGCAGGAGAAATTCAAGTTGTTTTTCTGCATGACTTCAAACATAAACTAGAAAGGAAACTGTTGCGGTTTTTCAGGTTGGATGCAAAGGATTGACGGCGTAGTTGCTGCATAGGTTTGTTAACAGCATGCTTAGGCTATGTGCATTTCCTGCTTAATTGTATCATTGCCAAAACAGAGCCTAAGCTGCAGCTAAAAAAAAGTTGTCTTTAACTATTTCTTACAATTGCTCTTGTGTATTGTGCTTGGTTGTGGCCATGTGACTGTCGCTGTGCTTTGCTGGCCACCGAAATGGCTTCATAGTAAGTGCACAAATATATGCTGTTCAGTTTTAAAAAATACATGTTTAGCAAACGTTTTCACGTTTGCTAAACATAGCAGGATATAAATTCACTAATGCCTTTGTTCACACCAGCAGCGGTTCCCAACGCAGCCCCAATACAAGAGCAAGCCTTTTGTCCTATGGCTTCATCTCACACCAAAATGCTGTGTTAGCATGTGATGAAAAGAAATTGTAAAACAGGTTGCGTTTTTGCACGTGATCAAACTGTGTGGCCAGTTAGCACAGAAAGTGAATATATTTGTGGGGGTGCATCACTAGAAAGATCACAAGAAGGAGGTCCTGATTTCCTTACATAGATCTTTATCACTAGAAGAATCGCCAGTAGGAGAAACGAGGTCCTGATTCCCCTACATAGATATTTATCACTAGAGGGATTACCAGCAGGAGGAAGGAGGAGGTGTTGATTCCCCCTACATAAATCTTTATCACTAGTAGGAGAAAGGAGGTCCTGATTTCCCTACATAAATCTTTATCACTAGAGGGATCACCAGCAGATGGAAGGAGGTCCTGATTCCTTTACATGGATCTTTATTACTAGAGGGATCACCAGCAGGAGGAAAGTGGTCCTGATTACCCTACCTACATAGATCTTTATCACTAGAGGGATCAGCAGCAGATGGAAGGAGGTCCTGATTCTCCTGCATAGATCTTTATTACTGGAGGGATCACCATCAGGAGGTCCTGTTTCCCCTAGATAGATCTTTAGTTAGGGTGAAAGGTCTGAGGGATAAACCGAATCAAGAGTGAACCCTTTTTTTTCCTTAAAGGAGAACTATGGGGTCAGTGTTTTTCCCCATAGTTCTCCTTAGGGTAACGGGAGGACACAAACTAGAGTCCTCCCGTTACCCTAAGCTCAGTATACCGCGAGCTACATAGATGACGGGATCCGCCCAGCTGCGTGAGTGACAGCTGGCTCTGCCTATCTAGCGGCAGAGCCAGCTGTACCCGCCCCCTCCCCCGTCCGTTCCGCCAGTCAGTGCTGGCAGATCGGAGCGGGGAGAGGGGAATCCAGCCCTCCCCCTGTCACGGCAGAGAGCCGTGACAGGATCGAGAGGTGAGCGAGCCTGGTATGTGTTCGCTCACCTCCCGATCTACTGAGCCGACCTGTGACAGTCTCATTGTCACAGGTCGGCTAGAACTATGAGGTGAGTGAAAATCACTCATCTCATAGTTCTCCTTTTTAAAAGGCTAATTCCGCCTTTCTGACCATGTTTCATGCTACACCCATATTTTGGGTATAACATTAAACATTGGTTACAACGCAACCTGCATTCCCTGAAATGCATTGTTCTTCTACCCAAAACAATATTTTGTATTTCCTTTTGCATTGGTACATGTCATCTATGGAAGTTCCCAACTCCCTGATGCCTTTTTCAACAATAGCTTGCTTATGAGCCTTTAAAACTGAATAAGATTCACCTCCTATATACTTTAATGGGTTTATTAAACTTAATTCTTGACATTTTGACAGTTTTTGTTTTTTGTGTGTCCACTTCTGTAGATTATCCCTTATGCATGCACCATATTTGGGGGTCTTCGTCCTGGGCGTATGATCCTCATACATGGAGGTGCTGGCTGCAGTGCATCAAGGTATGTGACGCTCTAAATTTGTACATTTGCCTTCCATGTCTCCTACTGACATCCATTTCAGTGCATACATGGTTGAGGGGATTGGAATTCTGTAATATGCTAGAATTACAAAAATAGCCTCCAATTACTTTAATCACAGAAATGTAAGCATATAATTTACATTTTTTTCAGGTTGTGAAATGCAGACACAGTAGTTGACAAATGTCTTCATATTGTGTTTGTTGTGGGGGGGATGCTAGTTGTTGAAAAGGACTATATTTAAAGGAGAACTATGGGGTTAAGGCTTTTCCCCATAGTTCTACTTAGGGTAACGGGAGGACACAAACTAGCGTATTCCCTTAACCCTAAGCTCAGTATACCGCAAGCTGCAGCTCGCGGTATACTGAGACGCCACAGTATACCGCCAGCTACTGCTCGCGGTATACTGAGACGCTGAAGCGAATCCCGACAATTATGCCGGGATCGCTGTACCCGCTCCGCTCTAGATTCAGATTTGGGTCACGCATAGGTTTGAGGCAATCCCAAATTGCCGTGATAGGGAAAGCATAAGAAGTGCTGCATAGGTTTGTGTAGGGCTTGTAGGCACTGTCTGGTCTCTTAAAGTAGGTTAAAACTCTTACTGAATGTCCTGTAGGTAGCAAATTGCTGTGTATCGTGGGGAATTTGGGGGTGAAATTAAGGAATTTGTTTTACCTCCTAATGCTGCTGCAGCTTCTTTACATCCATTCCAGCTGCACTACAGTCATAACAGACTGCATGTGCTTTTTTTCATGGAATATTTTCGTTTTTTTCCAAGTGATATTATGTTAAAGTTTATATGTGATTTTTTTTTTTTTTTTTTTTTTTTTTTTTTTGTGTGTGCACAGATGTGTACACCCAAATATAAGTTTTTAGGGGCCAATATCTGTTATCAACAATTGATCGGTAGCTACAGCTGCTCTTCTATTGTCAACACCTTTTTAGCTACTTTTTTTATCAGTTGGGGTCTTTTCCAATTTTTTGCACTAGCTAAAAAAAAAATGAAGTGCAAGAACAGTGTGCATCTAAACCATCTCACATAATATCACTCGCATACACCCTAACCCCCTACCCCCATAGATAAAATATAATTTAGGCATACACCACTTAAGCCTATTTATTTCCTAATTATAACTGTCCTCTTGCTGCCCACTTTTACACTGCTGTATCATCTGTGGTTTCTTAATTCTTAAGTAATATCCCATCCTGCATTCTTTGTCTCTAGTGAATTAGGCATAGTCTTGTTATTTAAATGGTTCTGCTGGCTAATTTTGTAGTAAAATGCCTGACTCACTAGCACTCACTGGGTTAATTATCAACAGATTAAATTATATGAAAACAGTGCTGCGCTGTGAAATTCTTTGCTCCAATATTTACAAATGTGAAATGCAAACAGTGAATCAACACGTATCAAAATTGTGAAAAATATGTAAAAGTTTAAAATCGACCGCAAATCAACACTTGTTTTCCATGCATATACTGTATCAATCTTAATTGTGATCAATCAACAACATAATAAATGTCTAAAACAAATGTTTTTCCTACATTTGTATGCTATCCCGTGCAGTTCAACAATAAAGAGGTTTCCACCATCATTCATAAGTGCATCTTCCACCACCAGTCTTCTGCCAAGAACTTCCTTTTAGCACCTCGTAGTGATCCCTACTCTCAAAACGCTGCTCACCTTATGGTTAGACCCCTTAAAAGAAGGTCTAACAGCAACAGGTCCTTCTTTGCCTTTCGGCCAGCTGGGATTATGCCTCCAAAATCAGGCCGCCTGTGCTCTAAATCACCTCATGCAAAAGGGTGAAAGATGCATCATAGCGCACTCCATTGCCAAACAATAAAAACCTTTTTTATTAAAATATACTCGCAATAAAAATTGAAAGACAGAGTTCTCAAAGTGAAATCCAGGGAGAGTCAACTATCCACAAGGATCCCTTTCTCCCAGGATCTACAGATGCTCATGCCTCACACAGCAGTCCTGCTATCAAGCTCTGCTCAGGCTCCGTCCTACGAGCATTGCATCACAGGTTCGACTTTGTCCAGGGCATCTGCCCCATGCACATGAACATGCATGATTGTTAATAATGCATGGTAAAATACATGGAAATGTGTAAATCTACCTCAGAGGCACTGCCAGTTAACATAACAATAACTTATTGACTAATGTGCCTACTTTTTATTATTTTTATGGTTTTTTTAAGGACATATAAGGCTTTTCCCCTTAGATTTATTAACATAAAACAATACTGTAATGTGTGCCTTACTGTAATCCATGGTTGTTTCCCTTCTCTTTGCTGCTCTTCCTTTTTAAATCTGTATCTGTTCTCATGCTGGGCAGAACTTCTGTTTTGCGGCAGACTGCCTTGTCTCAGGAATGGATGTATGGTGTCTGTGTATAGGTTTGTAACCTGAGCCAGCACTACAGGAAGAGGCACTCAGCTGCAAAGGGAAGTTCTCCCCAAGCATGAGAAGACATGAGGATTTAAAAGGAAGAGCAGCAAAGAGAAGGGAAACTACCATGGATTACAGTAAGGCACACATTACAGTATTGGTTTATGTTAAAAAATCTGCGGGTTTAATGTCACTTTAAGTACAAAGTTTTGAATAACCTGCTCGGATTTATTGTTATAGGCTGACAAATGGACAAAAAAATTTGAACATATTTATTTTAAAAACTCTATACAGTCTTTAAAAAAAATAAAATGTTTCTTTCTGCACAGAAAATGACAACTGCTGGTATATTTCTATGTCAATAGACAGCTGTTTACAAAGCCGTGTGCTCACCATGTCATAGCTAATGTGATCACAGGACCAGGAACCATGCTGATTGGTTCCCAGTCTTTTGTGGGGACGGGAGCTGTCAGTGACAGCCAGTCTAAGAGGTAGCAAACGCAGACAGTGTCAGCTGCTAGCTGCCAAAATGTGAAAGTAGATTAATGTTTCCTCTGCATTGGGCATCATGCAAGGAAACAGTAATATTTTTAATGTAGACAACAAAGGGGTTAAGATAACTTGGATTTATGTCTTTAATGAATTGCTACTGCTGTGTATTCTTTACATAGACCTGCAACATGATCTCTTATGTTATTTTTCTTTGTAGATTTCAGATTGATTTCCAATGTGGTTGCAGCACACGTCCACGGTCTGATGTAGCTTTTCATTTCAATCCTCGCTTTTCTTCTTCAGATGTGCACATAATCTGCAACACCCTACGCAAAGACCATTGGTTAGATGAGTTAAAGTTTTCAGGAGCCCCACTAAGAAAAGGGGAATCATTTGTGCTACTTTTTCTCTTCCTTACAGATGAGGTCAAGGTAAGAAAATAAAAAACATATAGTAGATGCATATATATTGCTTGGTTTAGGTGTGACCTATGCAGAAAATTTAATTTGTCCTTAAAGGGTATCTCCACTTTAGAAAAAAAAATAATGTTATTACAATTACCTTTCTATTTAAAACTGCTGCTTTTAATTTAACCACTTGCTGATCTGGGTGTTTACACCCCCTTCCTGTCCAGACCATTTTTAAGTATTCAGCACTGCAGTACTTTGACTTACATTTATTCTGTCATGCAATGCTCTACTGAAATGAATTGTATACCATTTTTGGGGAACAGATAGAGCTTTCTTTTGGTGGTATTTAATCACCACTGGGGTCTTTATTTTTTACTATATAATGAAAAAAGTACCAAATATATGTTGGATAAAAAACCTGTTGTCCCTATGTTATAAAACATTTTATTACGCATATTTTTGGTAAATATAAAAGACGGGGTCACGTCAAGTAAATAGACACCAAACATGTCAAGCTTTAACATTGCGTGTGCCCGCGAAAAAACTACTACACTGAAAATTGGCCATAGGCGATGCTTTAAAAGCTGTTACTGCTCAACACTTTAGTGTTATCAGCGCACCCGACACTTTTTAAAAATGTTGTTTTTTTTATTGTAACTTTTTTTGATCGTTTCTTCTTTTCACTTAACACTTAACTTTATTGCTATTACATTTGGGGATAACAAGTCCCCTATGTGATAGCCAATTTGCAGTGACAGGTCCTCCCTTTTATGGAGACATCAGAGGCCTACTTCAAAGCCAACCCCCCCGTCTTCTGTACCGGAGAGTGACAGATGAATGCGGAAGTGATGTAATATACATCACTTCTGCATTCCCATAACGTGGAGGAGATCAAACGGAGATCGTGTACTGATCTCGGTTTGATCCCCGGTCACAGAGCTGCTGTGCTGGTCCCGGGCTCACACCGGGCACAGCGGAGCTCGGGATCGCCAGGGGCGGCTGTGACGGACACCTGCACGCATATTACAAGCGATCGGGGGTCGCTACAGATGCCCGAATGCTTGTATATAAACAACTATTGCTGGCTGTTTACATTTCAAGCTGATTTCCCACTTGTGCATGCCGCCTAGCAGTGGGCATGAGCGGGGCGGGACATTTAAAAGCTCCCACCCGCAGCCAAGAAGTCGCAGTCCAGCCATTTAATTACAATGGCTGGACAGCAGGTGGTTAATAAAACTGAAGAAGTCTGCACTTGGATACAAGTAAAATTTTAGGCATCTCTTGCAATAGGAATTAAATTTTTGGTGGGATACTTCCTAAGGACTAATTACTACTGCAGGCATGAAGACACATTAACTTTCCTCAATACAACACAGAAAGTCTACCAGGTGATTATAATAAACCCAGACCCTCCCTTTCAGGAATCAGTCTGGCAGGGACATGGTGAGACAAACTGCTATTTCTTCAGAACGGAAACCGGTAGGAATACGCAACAAAGTTTTGTTTGAATTGTACAATGATCACCCAGAGGAGATTGGTTTTTATTTTCTCAACAAGAAGTGGAGCTACTGATTAAAGACCACATTTACTGAGCTCACATCTGGCCTAGTCAACTGTACGCCAGAGTGCTTAGGTCATTCTGAAGTTGTCATGTGCATTAGCTTTTTCAGTTGTGGCACCCTTTAAAAGTATGTGAAATCTCACACCAGTCTATAAAATTTAAAAAACAAGTGTCTTGTATGCATTTTGTATGCACAATGTGGCTGCAGCAGCATAGCAGAGTGCAGGCGGTAGAGCAGGTCTGGACAAAACAAAACTTCCGTCCTCTTCTGAATGAGGAGGTCCTGGATTAGCACCATGCTCGTCTGCACCATGGAAATGCATCATTGAAATGTTGAAGGCATCCCTGACAAAGGCAGAAGGTACCCCAGTGTGCCCTGGCACCCTAGTTGTGAAAGGCTGCTGTACATTTAAGTTTTCATTGGATTCATTAAATCTAACCAGCACACCTTATCGCTGGAGCCCTCATGGTGACTGGGCATTGGATGTTTTTTTTTTTTTCTTTTTCTTTTCTATAAATGTAACTGTTGGTGGTTCTTTTATTTTTCATTTTATATTCCAGGTCGGCATTAATGGACAGCATTTTCTGGATTTCACCTATCGCCTTCCTCTGAAAGATGTGGACGCTCTTGGAATTTATGGAGATGTTAGCATAAAGGAGATCTCCTTTCTCAGCAGTAATGTAAGTGGTCAGAAGTCATTACGACACCTCGCATGCAATGCAGTTTCCGTGTGCTCAAAAACACCTTATTATATCTACAAACTAAAAGGATTGACAGCAGTGAAGGTTCATGCAGATGGGCTTTGTTTGCAAGTCTGCAGTTTCCAATTTACTTTAATTGCTTTCCCTTCTGTTTCTTTGAACTCTTGATTCCTGCTGTTTCAAAATGTTTTCAAAAATGTATTATTCTTAAGCAAAAGTAGTCCAAACAAAGCTGCTGGATCCGCACAGGGACTAGAAAGTGAAATGCTACTCAAAGCCCATAATGCATTTGAATGCATGCATTTAAGAAACAACGGGCGAAAGCTGGAGCAAAGAAAATCTGGAGCAGTTGCCCATGGCAACCAATCGGCATCTCTCTTCAGTTTGCCCAGGTAAGATTTGTAAACGAGAAAGAGAACCTGATTGGCTGCAGTGCAAATCTGCTCCAGATTTTGTCTGCTCCAGTTTTGATCAATTCCCCCAATGTGTTCAAATGTAAAATGCAGCATTTAAGAGCAAACCCATCTACACAAGCCATAGGTAAAATCACAGCCATTCTAACACTAGACCTTTTTGTTGTGGCTGGTATCTCAACTGCCACTGGGCCGCAGAGACAGATCTTTAGCATCAAACAAATTTGCAGTCTCAGTACACACTGTGGAGGGAATTTATCAAAACTCTAGCAGAAGAATCTGTAGCAGCTGTCTATGGCAACCAATCAGCTTCTCTCTTTAGTTTGTTCGATTAAGGTTTGAAAATGAAAGGTGAATGCTGATTGGTTGCCATGGGCAACTGCTCAATAGTCTGTCCCCTCTTGTTATATCTCTCTCCAACTTTCATACTCCTCTTTTTTTTTTTCAATCTTCTCCCACTTCATCTTTTTTAATGCTATGATCTTTTGCATCCCAAATTATGTGTATATATAATTCAACAATACACTTAACGTGAATTCTACTTTTATTTCAACAGCCTTTTCTTGACAAGCTGACTCCTTATCCTATTTGCCAGGTAAATTTACAATCGAATGTTTACTGAACAAATACAGTTGGAATTCATATTGCAATTTTGTACTTTGGCACAAGGTGGAGCCAGACTACAGAGAGAAGTACCTTGTCGGTGTCCACTCATTGTGACCTGTTGTAACATTATTATTATACAGGATTTATATAGCACCAACAGTTTGTGCAGCACTTTACAATATAAGGACGACGTTACAGTTCCAATACAATTCAAAACAAGATGGTTAGGAAGGCCCTGCTTATACATACAATCTAAAATAGAGGTACATGTGATAAAATGAGGGCACAAACCTATTATGGGGAAATATGGATGGCCATCCCTAACTTTTTCGCCACTGGAGGTGGCCAGTTAAAGGAGGCTGAGCCAGTGGCGGAACTACAGCCTCAGGGCCTCAGCCTCAGTCCTGGCCTGTGCATAGATGGCATCCAGCGGCCGGCAGGCGTCTCTGCGGGAGTGTCGGATCATCCGTTCATCTGACACTCCCGGCGCAGAGATGGGGGTCCAGCGGGGAGGAGAGAAAGTGTCACAGACGGCCAAGCGCTGGAGGAAGAGAGTGCAGTGCTGTGAGCAGCCAGCGTCTCTCACCCCACACCGCTCAGCCTCCTATCACAGTCTGGTGTTCTATCGCAGATTGTGACTGCGTAGGAATGTGTGACCGCTAACGTCATCACACTTTCTAATGTAATCACGCCCATTTTTTCGGCAGTAGAATGTGTGACCAGGAAACAGGGACACCGGCACTGCAATGTTAGTTCAAATATACAGTCTTTTTACTGTAGAAAAAATGACATGTCACAAAGTTGCGACGACCCCGAAACGGTCGTCACAACTTTGTGACATAGTTTTTTTGTTAGTCGCCTGTGCTGCTGCATTTTAATGATGCATTTTAATACACACTGCCACAACACACAAGTCTGAAAAGGCCCTGTAGCTTTTCTTAGGCTTTCATGCTGGCAGTGCCTTCGTGTCCCAGTTACTCCCATTCCTCTTATTTATGTCTATGAACATACAAATCCCAGGAACCCTGCATGTTCCTTAAAAATGACAGCTGCCCCTCCTAACTTTTTTGAGTTTTTTCTCTAGTCTAGTATTGGAGCAGGAAAAGTATTTGTACTTGTACCAAGTACGGTACTTGGTATCTGAGCATTCCTATAAATTGGTAAACTAAACATGAGATTGTAGTCCATCACAGGAGGAAGCTTGGAGCGGTGGCTACTTTACAACACACAGAGACAATGTGGAACAAAAGTAGCCACCTTCCTGAAGGAAGGACAGTGTCAGCATGAATTCAGAGATGATTTGAGGATCGACAGCCGAGTGATACACAAATAAATGAAATTTGTGATAATAGTTGAGGTACATTTGTAAGCTTTAGCTTCTAAGTTTAGTGTCACTTTTTAAATGTGCGCTCCATAAATACCTGCATTGAGATCTGAAGGTTTGTCCTCGGAGCCTTGCATCTGAATGTGCCCATTGTTGGGTCAAAGTGTTTTCCTGAACTCTAAAGAGAAACCACGATGTCACAGGTAGGTATTTGAAGATGCAAAACACTGATGTGGGTGAGGTTTTTTTTTCTTGCCATGGATGTGAGCTTCTCTGTATGTAAGAACATATACTTGTAGTTCTCCAAGGGCCTGTTCACATGAGTTTCAGGTCCGGATCTGCAGACACGGTGCTACTGATGCAGTGTGTTTTGGCCACGTTTTTGATGCGTTCCAGTAAAAAAAAAAAAAATAATTTTGACGCGTTTGCATTTCCTGACCGTACAAAATGTGACATGCAGTATTTTTCTGTCGTAAGCTGAACGGACTGCGCACGTGAGAACTATAGCCCATAAAACACATAGGGATACATTGGGATGCATTTTGAGTGCAGGAGCGTACGGATCAGGTCAGCACAGAAAACGGACGTTGTGTGAACAGGCCCTTAAGGTGTGTCAGCTGAGATAATAAAGGCTTTTGCTCATGTATTTACAAGCTAGCTGGGACTAAACGAATGGAGATTGATTAAAAAAATAAAACAAAACTTCAGCTTTTTTTTTTTTTGTTCTCTAGCCCTTGAAACCTGGCAATGCAGACCTGGTATGTATATAGGTTTAACATAATATTGTTGCATGTATTTATAGATATTAAGTCTAGTATGCTAAAAATTCTGAAAAAGCTATCCTGTATGTACAACTTGCAAGTGTCCAATCAGTGCAGTATTAGAAATTCTGAAGAAGAGTTTGTGAGCCTCTCTAAGGGCCACATCATGCTTTTGCTATGTGTTTCAGTAACACGAACGTGATTAGGACCTAACAATGATTTAGCAAAAGGTCTTGCACACATACATTTCAGGCCTTGTTCACACCGAATGCAGTGCGTTCCAGAGCGGTAGCTGCTGGAATGCACCTCAATTGCTCAAACTTTTGGCTTGTTATCTCCTGTGTGATCGCAATAAAGTTAGGTGGAAAAAAAAATTACATTGATTTACATTTTTTTTTAAATAAATAAAAATGTAAAAAAATAATATGAAATAAAATAAAAAAGGTGATTTTAAAAAGTAAAAAATAATAAGAAACAAATTAT